>NW_027122706.1:8833450-9433450 GCF_030686945.1 Centruroides vittatus | reverse complement strand
TCAAATGATTAACTTCTGCTTTATGTGTAGAGTGTATTACAGCATCTTTAAAATACAGTTTCGGAAAGAAAAATATTTAAGAAATGTATCGGAATGATGAATAATGAATTATCCGATTACTTTCCCTTTCAATTGCCTCGCTGATGATTATTCAGCATTTGCATAATGATTTCATAAAGACCCGAATCATCATCTAAGAAACGACAATCAACTAAAACACGGTGATCAGAAAATACGATTTTCCTATATCTGTTTTTCTTTTTGATCAATTTACACATTTATTGACAGAATTAGAACACAGAGAAATACTTTTTCGGCAACTCGTACCTTTGTAACGCGCCAATTCTTATAGATAAACAATTATTAAAAATATTCGAAAAAAAAGGAGAAAAATTTTTTACCCATTAAATTTTTTAATAAATTTTTTTCGCAATTAATTTACATAACCTAATCTTTATTTTAAAACAAAGATAATTAATTAGTAACGGTTCTAACGACATAAATTACATTAAATTTAAAAAAATAATAATAATTTAATGCAATTTATGAAAATTTCATTATCTATGCACTTATTCAAGAGTATAAAAAAATAAAATAAAAACAAAATAATGATTTTTTTTTATATTAATTGAATTCTAAACGTTTTTCTTCTTACTGCTTTGATTTATTAATGATTATCTCTCAATATCCGTAAGGCTTTTTATAAATTCTTTAAATTTCCTTCGTTCTGCTTGTTGGCATAAAATTAGATTAGGTTCAATTCTGCACACTAATTCGAAGAATTATCTTCAGATAAAATATAAATCCTACTAATGATGGAAAAGCGAACGTGCAAACATAAATCCAACCTTAGTAATGCTTCCCTCGTAGAATTAAACCTTTAATCCGAAAGAAACGTTCCACGTGTGACATTTTTAGACCTCTATTGACTTTTCTTATCTTCATCTGTTGTCATTTATAAAGTTTTTATAAAACCTATATCTTCTTTTGAAATTTTAAAATTACAATTGTTTCTCTTCGATCGAATCAAAAGCTGTGTATTGAATCACAACTATAAATTTGATTTAGTCTTTCGATCGCGATTAAATTTACTGCAACTTTATTAAGATTTCAAAACATCGTAAAATTTAAAAAAATATAATTTAATAGCTTTTTTTTCCCTCTTTGGCTTTTGATTTTTCTTTTGGTGAAGTTAATAAATAGGTTCAATCTTGTTAATAGCCTCATCTTAATTACAACACAGTAAATTAGTTCAAGAATAGCAATAAATTTTCTGTAGATTTGGAAAAAATGAATTAAAAAAATTGGTTATAAAATGTAAATGTTCGCAATAACATGGACAATTATGTGAATAACGAATTATTATTATTATTTTTTAATTAAAATACAAGAAAACAATAAATTAATTATGATAAAGATCATTATGTAGAGGCTATATATATTTAAAAAAAACTGCAATAGATTAAACTTTTCACAATTATAATTACTTTAATAACTCTTGGTGAAATAGTACAGCTTTAAACATTAATTATATTAAAATTTCAAAGTAGAAACTACGAGAAACGAAATAATAATTCTGACAAAATAACTGCCCCTGAAAATAATTAAAGTAGTTAATTTTCGCTCCTAACTGTAATAATTTCATTTAAGGTTCATTCATTCAACTTCTACTATAAATTAAAATAATAAATAATTATTTTATTTTGAAAAATATAACTTAAATATAATTTAGTTACGTAAACAGAACCAAATAATTTATCAAATTATCTGTTTATGTCTGGCAAGATGAGGATTATAAATAAAAATACAAACTTTAGGCTTTATTGACAAATACTTATTTTTACTTTTTCTTAAAATAATTCTTATAAAATCGATATGGATCTATTCAAAAATTCATTTAACTGAAAATTTAACCAGGTGATTAAATTAACTCAATTTCAAAATAAATGAAAATGAATGAACATAAACCAATTTAACCCGGGGCATCTTATGCAGACAATATTTATTTCCAACTTTAGTAAATTTACAGAAATTAATAAATTTTCAAAATGCAGTCAAACAAACCGAATCGAAATTTCTTCTTCAAATATTACAAGTTTTTAACACGGCTTTGTGCAATTGTCTTCCCTCTTCTTCTCTCTCTCTCTCTCTCCCCTCCTCCTCCTCTTTCTTCGTTACGTATATTGATCTCCACTTAAAATTTGATTTTGAAATTTAATAAAAAGAATAAAGTAATGAATATCGATCTTTTCCACGTAAAATATCAATCGAGTAACCTTTATTTTTGAAAGAATTATAAATAAATAGGCTTATTTTTTTAATGTAAAAATGAACACTTGTACGCAACTTCGATCGAAAGTTTTAAGTAAACATCACGGGAAATCGTGTTTAATAATGATAATAATGCGAAACACTTATGAAATGCTGATTGGCAAAATTTTAAAAATGACTCTTTTGTTTAAATTGTTACATGAATGCTTTAATAAGCTTTTGTTTTCTTTGCTTCATTTGGAAGGGAATTTATGACATCTCGAAACGAATTCTACCGAGGAATGTCGAAAAAAATACTTGATAAATCAAATAATATTTTATTTTAAATTAATCAGCCGATATTAAGTTTTATGGCATCAGTAGACAAAAGTGAGGTTACAAGGGCAGGATAACTCCAGTCATCTTATCGAATATCGATAGCTAGCTTAGTGTTCTTTCCAACTCAGACTGATTAGCCTAGGGAATCATTCCTGACTGATACTAGTCGATAAAATGTCCAGTCAAATTCTACGTCAAGGATCGCGTAGGCCAAAAGAAACAATTTAAACTCAATATATTTTCTAAATTTGGAAAACTCAATCAAACAATATCTGAATTTTCTAAAATTAATTTCGGTTTCTGGAAACAACCCACATAATTTAATGTAACATTTATAAGTAATTATAGTTAAATTAAACTTTTAATAAATTTAATTATCATTTTTTTTCGTTATTTTAAATATCGTTCTTGTTTCGAGAATTTATTTCGTAATTATATTTGAAATAAAGAAACATGTATAAACTCATTTTATTTTACGATGTGAAATTACACAAAATAGAGTTTTTGAAATTTAATAAAATATTTTTATTATACAGAGTTAAATATTACATACTAATGCATTTATAATGATGTATTTTTTCTATTATCATAAGAGCCGAAACGGAAAATAATATATCAAAACTTCCATTAATTTTTCTGTAACAAAAAGTTCTTTCGTCATACAATCGCCCTTTTCGAGATAATTTATTTTATAAATTAAAAAGTAATTTTTCAAGAAACAAAGAAACAGACGAGCAAAATCTATTCATATTGTTCTAATAAAGTTTCAAAAATTTTAATGAGATTAACAAAGGTTTAAGGTAAGTCTACATCTGATCGACATTACAATTCTAAATAAACTATAATTAATAATACCATTTCAATTTCAAAAACAAAATACGAAGATAAGGAAAATTATCAAAGAGTGAGATGTGAAGATCCGATCTTGGCTGAAGATATCCGTAGGATATGACAGTGTATGGATAAGACTGCCTCGGGGGATAACTAAACAATGCCGCTCTAGTGATCTTGCTCCAACAGACACGTTTAAAAGCAGCAAGTTTATACCGACTTCACAATTCCTAGAATAACAAATTGACAAAGTTGAAACAATGACAATGACAAGGACTGTTGTGTATACCTGAGAGTGAAGGGAGAGATGGTGATGAGGACTTGCTGATCGGAAAATTAGCTATAACTTTCTCTGCCTCTTAAATCGTCTGGGCCTCTCCATTTTTACACACTGAAATCATCGCCATTGGCCAGTCATTTGGAATTTGGATGGTTTAAAGGTTTCGGAAATAAAACACGATCATCTCTCTCGTTTTAAAGACTAAAGATCGTCAAATACTTTATCACGGTTACGTGACATTTTTCAAGAATGAGATCGTTTCATCCTTGACAAATGTCACGTAAACATTTCGTCTTTTGTTATCAATAATTAAAACAAATATTTACAAAAGTAAATGATAGTGCTTGTTGTACATCTAACATTCCTAAAAGGTAAGACTTTGTGTTTTTAAGAGGAGCAATTGATAATCATAGTGATGTGATGGCAGTGACCCCAAAAGGATAATCGACGATCTTGCCTCCAGAAGTTCTACCTTGAAAGACCAGGATTATAGATAATGACTGTAGTTTCAGAAAGTAGCAGAATTCCAAAACCAAGGGACCAAATATTTCCAGAACTTACGAACATAAAGGCAAGATTTACGTGATTAGTGCAATGAAACAAATGATAATTATGTTGTGAAATATATTTTAAAAATGTTTATCTGTATTTTACTCATAAGCCATACAGTTCTCTGGGGGTTAATGACTTCATCTGTCAGCGGTTAGCAAAATCACAGATAAGCATCGTTTAAGACTTCCGGCCTTCAATCAGTCATTCCTTTATTACGGATGCACGCCTTCTAAGGAATTAAGGTCCCTATTGGGTGCAACTTACGACCTTAAGAATTACAAGTAGATGTAATAAGATAGATTATAAGCAGAAGCAAACTAAGAAATTTATAATTAATATACCGCTGAGAATTATAGGAAATAATTATTTATCTAAAAAAAGGAAGAAATAAAACCTTAAAATAAAATGAAATAATAATTTTGAAAACGAATAAACATAGAAATAAATTTTTTTATTGCTTAAAATAATGTACACATATGTATTATTTTAAATGACGTAAATATATATATATTTCTTAACTCATTTCAAGGGTGAAAAAAATATGTGACCCGCTGTTAATCATATTTTCAATCGTTTATTTTCGTTGAAAATATTTTTAAAGGTAATTTGAACAAAGAATAAACAGCAATGGTATTTTTCAAATCAATTTGTAGATTGCTCCAAGTTTTAGTTGATATGTTTGGGGATTTGCTCGGCGCTTGGTGCAACTGCAGTTTTGCATCAGGAATCGAATTTTACAAAACATTTTTTAAAAAATTGAAATTTGACTATCGTTTTAAACCGTCCAAATAAAGTCTGAAAGCCCCTACACAGTTCGACTTCGTATAGAATTTGATTTTCCAGACAAATTTGACAGAAATGGGTTGATCCACACGACCTTAATCAAATTCACATAAATGCTAGAAATCTTCGATTGCTTAAAATATTATAAGATAAAATATATACTGTAAACACGAGTTACAAACATAAAAATTAATTCTAGCAACAATGGAACATAATCAAATTTAAACATCTACCTTTAAATAGTATAATGGCAAAGAAATCTTTAAAACAAGCAGATTTACCTAAGAGAAGTTATAAAGCATTTTATTTAAGACTTACTTGAGTTATTAGATAACTTTATATTTTGAATTCAATGTGAATCTTCTAGAGTTCAAAGTATTTTAAAGCTATTTTTAAAGGCTCATATTTTCCAATATCCCCCAAAAAAATTCTTTATGGGAGGGAAGTATTACCTGAAATCTCCTATGTTGCAAAATTGATTTATATATTTATTCTGTTGAAAAGAAGTTATTATACGGCTATCTTTTATTATATGATCTCGTAGAAATATAGAAGATCAAAAGTTTTTTGATTGTAAAAATGTATCCTTTCAACAAGAAAAAAAAATCCCAACCAGTGATATATTAAAAGTATGATAATATTTCAGTGACAGTTATTTAGAAAGGTAGTGGTAATAGATTCGAATTGTTATCTGATGTTAAAAAACTGAAATGGTAATAATGAATGGAAAAATTCGATCGTCTTAAAAATCACAGATAGTCTTTTTCTATAATGATTCCGAGATAGTTTGTTGTAGATGAGAGGACCCTAATCGAAAGAGAAGCAATTGATCATATTTTATATTAGAAAATGACAGAGATTGAAGAGAATCCGAGAAAGAAGATATTCAAAATTTTATAAGAAAAAAAATGTAATTCTGTAACATCCATAATGGATATAATACGAATGAAAAATTAAAAATATCTTATTTATTATATTTTATTTTTTATGTTTAAACATCTCATGCCGAGCTTTCGCTAAATAACAAAAATATAAATATATAAAATGGCTGGAAACCATATATTAATGTACTGTAATACTTAAGATATAATTTAATGATACATTGCCACATAAATACAATAACAAAAACCTTGTTAATGGGCTACTTTGTCAAAAGTAGTCAGAGTTCTACATTATGAAAGATAGTTTGTAGTATGTAACGTATTGGATAAAAGTACAATACGAAAAGAACAGATTCTTGAGAAAATAACAATTATTTTTAGACGTCTTGAGAAAATAACGTTCTTGAGAAAAATAACAATTATTTTAAGGTTACATTCGTAAATTTCTCAACTAAAAGTACTATAAAATTGAATATTATAGTCTTAAGTTGTAAAGAAATCAAAAACAATAATCTACAATAAATTATTAAGGTAAATATTCAAACTAATATACGAATTTCGATGTATTTTCTGCAAAGAAATATTAAGAATATCAATACTGTTGCTTTGATTTTTAAGTACACGAACTAGTTTACAAGAAAAATATCTTAAATTGTATAAACAAAAAAATAAAATATAAAAAAATAAATAAAAAAGCTAATGCTATTAGAATTAAATTTAAAAAAATGTCTTAAATTACTAAGAACAATTTTCAATTTGTTATTTACTAACTTTATAAGAAAGTAAATTCAAATTTCATTTCTATATCTATGAAAATCAATAATGTAAAATCATCGATTTTTAATGTGGCAAAATCATTGATTTATGATTTCGTGGCCATTAATTTTTAACGAGGTTTATATTATTTTCATAAAACAGTCTGCACGCCATAAAATTTTAATTATAAAAAAAGATATTGTACAGTTTTTCCTCAAGATTCAACATCAAGAAATGCTATTTATTTAAGGGGCATAAACAAAAACGTTTTTTGACACGAATCGAAATATTTAGAGGAAGCATTGTATCATTTTCTTTCGCATTTGTTTGTCATAAATATTTCATCATTGAGGAAAGATGCGTCATTTGATGAAGTTCCTTTTGACAGGTATCTCTTTCATATTTATCTGAATAGAATCTAGACATCTTACACTCTTATATTAGCAAATCCGAGTGCTAAAAGCAGATTGAATAAAAATGCCTGTAAAATAAAAGATTCGTATTTTCCCGGAAAATGGAATATCTTTAAGCACAAACAATGATAAATTCGTTTTTAAATATCGTCTTTAGTGCTCGTTTCCAAGATATACTTCACGTTGGGTGGAAAAAATAAATTGAAAAAATTAAAAATATGATTAATAATCTTAATTAATTTCAACTTATTTTAATGTGCGAGTGTTTTCTTTTATATTTTTCGAACGACAAAAAATATTAGCTTTAAAAGACAGAAAATGGGCGTTTTCCTTTTACATTTTTCTTTATTTCAGACGAATATCAATTCATAAATCTTAAATCTTGTAGAGAGAAGAGTATTTTAGTTTATAATTTATTTTACTGCATTATTAATGATTTTATCGATTTTCTAGATTAGAATATCGACATGGAAAACTATCATATATTTTTTCTTAATAACACGGTTCATTTTCTACGATATATATCTAAATTGCTGAAAAATAACAAGTTATAAATTTTCTAGAAATAATTCGAAAAGTTCAATTTAGAATTTATTCATTTTTATGTTAATAATTTATCGGTTCATTACATCAATAAATTAATTTAAAATTACAGAATAAAGCAAAATAAACGCCGAAAAGTATTCATTATTTTGATTTTTTTCTTATAAATTCAACATTTTATTATTATTATTATTTTCTATTAAGAATTATTTTAGATTAAAATTTCTATAATCTTTTATAGAAATAATTTTAGTTTATATAAATATAAATAAAATTTTTCTATTAATAAAACATTTTTTTTGATATTTTCTTCCAATTAAAAAAACTCTGTTTGCATTTTAATACTTAAATTATTTTATTTGATGTTATTTTTTTAATAAGAACAACAAACAGCATCAATCATTCGCAAATAACTATAAAAATCACAAAAATGTAAAAAAATTTATTGTATATTTATTTATTTTATTGTCATTTCATATCGTACATTAATTAAACGATATAGAAATTATTTTTCACACGGTTTAATCTATATTGAGCTGTACTCCTGGGACAATATTTACTTTTTTAACATTTTAAAACATTTGTATACGTTATACAGTATTTATATTCTGTACAGTAAGAGAATATTAATACTGTATAGTCACAATATCAATTATGTTAACATAATTCCTCGTTTAATTACTTACAAGCGAAGTTTTTGATAAATTTAGTAAATATCACGTAACATATTATGTAAATTAGTATAATATAATACAGTAATTTAAATACATTACAGGCATTCTGAAATTCCGATAGCCTTAAGAGCTTTTCAAACTGTCAACAAGAATTTAAGAACGTTTTAAATATATTAGAAAATTGAATAAGTTGGAAATTTACTTATTTTTTATAAAGTTGAAGCCTAAATATTTATATTTTATATATATACATAAAGCATTTTATATCATCATCGATAGTTTATTACAAACAAACAATAAACTTAAAAATTCATGTAAAAACATATTAATTCTAGAATTTTTACTTTTAAATATTACATAAAATTTAACTATCATAACTTACTTACGCCGAAGAAGAGGAAAAAACATTGAAGATACTTGAAGTATTCATTTAAAAATTTAATTTAAGCCAAATATAATAAAATATTTTATTAAATACATAATGAAATGTCGAAATGTATGTACATATTTATCATTCAATATTTGCTAATTTGACTGTATTTGTTGATATGCTAATGGAGAACAATTATCTCTTACACGTTTCTCGAACATAGAATTTTACGTTTAAACGATATAAATAAATTTTATAATCGTACATTTATCAATATTAATGCATTTAAAGTTATTATAATCGGAAATTGTCGTCATAATTATTTTCTAAATTATAATAATTCAAATGATAATTTACTCAGATGAATTATTAATTCCAATTTTCCGCCATTAAGAAAAAAAATAATAAGTGGATAATGTAAAAAAATATAAAAAAAAAGAATCGAAGTTTTATACAAATTGAATATTCTTTCGAAAATATGCAAAGCTTATTATTCGTTTTTAAAATTCAACAAACTGGATGTAACCATCAGAACCGAACAGAACCAATTACATAGTGAAATCATTACTCCTCCCATTGCTTGTACTGCTTGAGAGCATTGCTGGTAATCTAAGAATTTCCCAGCTTTCGTGAGGATAGCTTTGCAACAAGAAAATTATTCAAAATGCCTCAAAGGAAAGTTTTGAATAGTGTGGATTATGATAAATATCCTCGTTTTATAATTGGTCGACTTCTGGCCATTACTCCGCTATTGATTTTGTATTTCCTGTCATGTTGCTGATACTAACAATATTTACCAATATTACGTTAACAACATAATGTTGTTCGATGACTTATACCAATTATATTGGTTTGAAACTCGAGTGAATGCGATAAGTTCGCGCCATAAGTTATAATGATTACCCGGGGATAAAGTAAACGAAAAAAATGTATTATATTTCTCTTCATAATACAATAAAAAAACAGGAAAGAAAAAAAAATGCTTCTTACGGATGAAAATATGATGATGAAACAAGCGAGAAAATAAATAAAATTTAATATCTAAATTAATTTAAGATGAATAGCGCGATTCGCTTTGAATTTGATGTATATATACAAACGGTTCGATTGATGGCTAGATAATGCGTGAAGTTTTTGAAAAAGTTTTTCATATTTGTCGAGTAGAAACTATGCGATCGAAACAACTTCCAGAAAAAACTAGAATATCGGAAGGTTAAAAAAAAGAAGACGAAGAAGAAAGGAAAATTCCAAGAGGAAGAACAAATATTTTTGGTATTTGTGAGAATTTACCTGCTGCTTCAGACGCAAAACATATATCCCAACTTAATATTGATACGGGATTTTCTACTAATATTTAATTACAAAATTAAAGATTACATTTTTTATAATATAAATAATTAAACATTTGATTTTATAACGCATAAGGTTGGTGCATTTTAAATGCTATTAAAAATTAAAGGCGGGACGTGCCACGTTGAGAAAGATGAAAATATGATTAAATATTTTTCTCTTGGCTTACACTAAAAACAACTATTTTTCAAAGCAAACAATAAGTTAATAATTACAATTTTTATACGGCTTTTAATAACAATTAATCATAGTCGTAGTATACACGATGTTAAGCTACATAACAGTAATATCAGCCATAATTATAGGCTATGAGATTTAATTACTCAACGCCTAATCCTTTATAACGAAGATCCGTATGCTTAATATATATTAAGCTGAAGGTTATTTTCGGAGCGAGAATATATATCAATTAAAATATAACTCTTAATTATTGGCGATTAAATAGTTGAGATTTATGGTATTAGTCGTGTCATAGAATTGACTAATTCTATAACTAACAACATTTACTGTATATCGATTTAATCAAGTTCTGTTTACACAGAGCATCGTGCAGATAGCAAAGCTTGGAAACAAATCCGGATTAGCTTTGACGCGATCATGTTAGAAAGCTGGAGGATTTTCCTATCTATTAAATTGGAGCATTTATGCTATATTAATTTTGTATGACTATTATAAAATAATCATTTTTAGTGATGGCCGATAGTTTTTCCTATCTGTTCCTGGAAAGAAAAGATGCTCGATAAAGAAAGAGATAGCGAAGAAAAAGGAACATGTTGTGGTTTAACAGAATCTAGTTTCTTTGCTTGTAATGCTACTCCCTAGAGAATAGGCAGAAATTAGAATGGATTGCCATCCTATACTTTCGATGTCTGGGACTATGTTACGCTTAGTGACATGTTTTTCAATGCCATTTCTTTTAGTTTCGCTTAAAAATTATTGAACTCCACAGATTTACGACACAAATGACTTTCTTGTAATCACTAGAAATCGTTGCCATCACATAGAAAAATTTTGTGTAGAAAAGAGCCAATCTTTTTAAGTCCGACAAATATTTTTTTTTTCCTTACAACAGACATTCTACCAAGTTTTGATGTTGCCGTAAATCTTTTATCCGAGTTTCTAGCTTTTATAGATTTCTATCTTCGAAGAAAAGACGATTGCTTACAAAAGATGCAGCCCTCTCTTTCTATACAAGCAATTGTCTTTTCGACAAATTCTCCAAAGAAAACTTTTACGGCTGACTCTTTGTAATTTTTATCATTTTTGAGGAGTTGTTTGTTTTTTGTATCGAAGTGTTGTTCAAAAGTAATTCTGTGTAAATTAGAAAGTATTATCTATTATATATGAAGACTGTATCTAATTGTGAAAGCTAGCCCGGAAAAATCAAGGCAGTTTGCCACATCTGGAGCCAGTAGACTCGCACGCTCCATTACTTCGATAGAGAAATGTTGAAGGCAGTTGTTTATCACTTTCTACATACAACCCTAAGTATTCTATCTTCCCGAAACAATAACTTATCAGTTAGAAAAATAAATTATTTAATTTTCTTCGATTAAAATTCTCGTTTTCTTAACGGTAAATCGGCTCGTTTTCTTTAATCTAGGAATTTAAATATCATTAAATGAATCCCTTTACGTGCAAAACAAAAAATGATTTAAAATATTTCTTACGAATATAAATACCAAAAAACGATTATAAGTAATTTAATTTAATCCGATAAATAATAAAATTCTTCTTCTTAATAAATCATTTCCTGATCCATAAAATATAATACTGCATTTAAAAGAATGAAAGAAAAAAAAAACGATACTTTCCTAGTTAAATTATGCCACAACCGGCTCAGGACCGAACGAAATGTCTCATTAAGGCGAAGACAATCTGAGTAGAGAATTAAAGGAACATTAGTTCTTGATACTTTTTTTCACTTCTTCAGACAACGAACAAGCCCCGGGTGGTGCTAGAGTCTATTTTAATAAATACCCTGTTATGAGATGGCAGGTTTCACTAGATAATATTTTCTTTTCTCTCTGTCTCTCTCTCCCTCTCCTTCTTCCTTTATTCCAGAACAAATTTTAATTAATTAATATCAAGGAAATGTTGTGTTGTCATGTGAAGACAAAGGTCGTTTTGAAAAAGAAAACAAGTTATTGTTCTGAAGATAGTCTAGTTTCCAGATTCGATTTAGCAACAAATTGTCGTATTAATTAATTCTTAATATTTTTCTATAAATTCATTTTACAAATTAACTCGCCAAGGTTGTTTCTAAAGCTAATATTATTGTAAGCCAGTTTCAAAAAAATACTTTTGTTAAAATAACTAGTGAAGAATTCTTTGTTAAAAACGCATATCTCAATATTCTAATTACAATCCTTAAAAAAAAAAAAAATAATAATAAAAATACATTTTATCTCAGCGAAAATATTTTGTGATTCATTATGATACATCGATAGTTTGAATACTTTAAATTCAATAGTCTATCAAGTATTAAACGATATATAATTATCAGCTATCAAATATAAAATGTGCTCTATATAAACACAACGTTTCGTTTATATATAAGTTAAGTATCTCTACGGAGAATTTAATGGGAATTAACCTATTAATTGTTTGTATACAAGCTGTTTAGTAGCTGTTTGATTTCTTTAAAACACGCTTTAATTTATTGTCGACCGAAGATTTTTTTAAAATAAATTACTGATCTTTAAAAGTTGAGAATATTCAGATTCCATACACCGAATATTTAAAAATATTCCAATAAAAAAAAGACTCAGATATAATTGAAAACAGATAATGTCTCTCTCAAAAAATTTAATCATTTTTCAAAAAAAAACAAAGACTATCAAAAATATAGATTAACAAATAGTTAAGTTATAGGCATTTTTCGTCTTAATCTTAATATAAAATTAAATAAAATCTTTATTTTTGTAAATTTTTAAATTCTAATATTTTATTAAAAACTGAAAAACTTATTTATGTAAATAATATAATTTTTTTTTTCAGCCAACCGACTTACATTGGGAGGATAATTTACCGAAGATTTTAAATTTAATATCAAAATCTAGCTTTAATTAATTTCTCGATCGATAAATTTATAATAGAAAACGTTTATTTACATCACGAATTTCGATAGTTTTACGTGGTTTATTTTTTATTCGTGATTAAATTTAGTTAATCTTACTGTCTGATATTTTTGTTTTGGTACTTAAAAAGAATGAAACGTCGGAGAAGTCACATTAACATCACTTACAACATGGTTTATATTATCTATTGTTACATTTTTCAATGAAACTATGATATATGGTGAAGTATATCGCTTAAACCTCGGGGTAAAAAACAATAGCGATACAACAAGAATTACATAAATGAAAAAAGTTAAAGCCGAGTCTTTTACACAAATTGGCTTTTATGTGGAGAAGAATACTTAGTCTACTCATTAACCATTAAGATATCTTGAAAACTTTTAACTATCATTAATTCAAACCAATTCATTTGTTCTCCAATGACAAATATATTTAGAAAATTCTCGTTTTAATTCGTCTTTCTTAACAAAGCCAATACTTTATAGTTTGTTCGGTTCAAAACACAACCAAGAAAAAAAAATCGATAAAATCGAGAGCAGATGGAGACAATTGAGGGAAAAAATGAAAAAAATAAAAAATGTTAGAGGATCCTTGCGAAAGTTAGCAACGTTGAGGCGTAACGTAAACGTAACAGATGTTACAAATTTGTCAATTAATTGCTATTTGATGGACTTGAACTTTCACGGAAAAGAGCTTTTCAAAATATCAGATCTGAACAGAAAGGTAATCGAAGGACACTTTCACATTCTGTATAAGCAACAGAAAATTTATCTCATCGTTCAACCGGTCAATAAATCGAAAAAAAAGGAAAATGTGGAGTTTTTGGAATGCGAAGCTGACGGGAAAAAAGATCATTCAACAATGCCTAAAAAAATCAAAAATAAAAAAAAATGCAGAAAAATATGTAAAATTAAGGAGAGAGCATCTATTATAATTCTGTAATTAAACTGTGCTAAAAGAGAAAGAATTTAAAATTCACTAGAGAATGAACATTGTTAAAAGAATATTGACAGAAATTTTCGATTTATCGAGTAGCCCACTTGGAGAGCTTCCTTTTGTTAAGGAGTCAGGCTGAGCAGAATTCTGGCTTGGAGATATGGAGAAAGGTGACGCAAAAGTTACCTTTCAAAGTGCAGCCTTGCGTATGGAGGGGAGAAAATCTTTTTTTTTTTTTCCTTCTTTTTCTAAAGAAAAGATCCAATAAACTTTTCACATCAATCTGACGATTGTTATAAATCTCTTTTCCAGTTAAAGTCAAATTATTTATATCAGAATTTCTATTATTTTGTCGAACTAAAAATACTGTAAATGTATGCGCAACAAAAAATTTTAATATATTTTTTTGATACTTAATAATTTCTATTAAGTAAAAAGTATCATTAAGAACAGTTTTTAAGCAATTTATAGGTAGCATTTACAAGTATTTAGTAAGTAAAAGTGATGTTAAAAGTAATCTACATAATACGAGTTGTTAAAGTTAAATTCCTTGATAAAAACACAAGCATTGGTAACTTGTCAGATCAACGTGTAAGAAAATATATATAATATCCATTTGAATAATTCCGATCATTAAAGTATTCGTTTTTAAAATTTATTATATAGTTAAATTTACATATTCTTTCATTAAAGTTTTAGGTATAATCATAAATCAATTATGGATGAACAACAAGTATGTTTAAGGATCATATTACCGTGAATAATTGCTCGATATTTTACACCACATAAGTGAATTTACTTTGCATAAATTACGTGATGCGGCATGAGAGCATCCTTGAAGAATCACCAACTGCCTTTTCCCAAAGAGATAAATAACTAGAACATCCAATACTAGAGAGTGTCCCTGTGGGAACTCGATCCACCTCACATCAGACAATCTCCTGTCTGTTCTGAGGCAATTCATTCTTCACCTAGTATATAGAACATGCCTATACTGTCAACATAGACATCCTATATCTACCACAATTGTTTCAAGCCTTTTCATCCCATCCTGCCCCAAGATCTAATAAAATTTACTTGTCGATTTGCAAGTTTGTTATAAAACAGATGTTTTATTGATTTGTTTCAACAACAAATAAAAACTATTGTACACAGATAAGTCTCGCATATTTTGTTCTCTGGAGGTATATTTTCTGTAGTTGTTGCTTACAAAGCCAATTTTCTGCGTATGTTTCTGCCTCTCCAAACAATGCTTTCGATAGAGAAATAAACTTTTCTACCAGTATTCCGTTTCGAAAAATTCGTTGTTTAGAGACTCTAACTCTATCAGCAACTCTTCAATGGATAAAATTCGATAACCAAAAATCTAAAACAAATCTTCCGAATATGTTTACGATCTAACATTGCGGATGTTCTCAGCGATTAGAATTAAGCATTCTTTTCTTATTAACACGTCGTCTTATTATTATTAAGACGCTAGAAAAACACTTAAAATTTAAAATAAAATTTAGATTTGATCGAAAACATTTTTCAACGACATTGAAGATATTTAAACTTATTTGAACAGTTTTATATGGCAGAGAATTTCCGTCCAAATAACTATTATAAGGCAGTTCGTGTGCCGGTTACCAAATATAAACGCGAATTGTATCCATTGCGCATGAAAAAAATTGCATTTTAACAATATGTTTCCAGAATTAAACTTTCGAAACGTGTTTATGAAGATTCGGAATAAGGTATTTTAATGCAAAATAAAGTTTCGCATTAACTAGGTATTTTATCTAATTCCAAGCATTTTTATCCGAAACGAAAAAAGCGCTTTGTTTCGAAAAACAGAAAGAAAATTGCTACGAGAATTCTCCTGATAGGCTATTTAGTCGGGATTTAATTCCTCCCTTATGATAAAAAATAAAAATTAAAAAACTTTTTCGATAATCCGATCATCATTACTTGTGCAACAAAGATTTTTTTCCTTTTCCTTTTCCCTGGAATTTTAACTATTTCGATAATTTAAAGTAAACATTTCAACTCCGGACGAATTAGATGCGATGGCAAAACTTGAGAGACAGACAATAGTTTGTAGCAGCAAAACGTGCTTATCCGCATTAAAGATGGGCTGTAAACTAGACTTTTCGTAGGAGAAAGAAAACGGCATCGTCTATTAGAACTGGCAGAATAGCAAAGCAATTAAAGCAATTATAGACGGACATAAAAATCCCAAGTGGAAATTAACCTTTTAAATCAAGAACGCATCACCCGATGCAGACTCCGCCCGAGTCTGCAGATGGCAAACCGCATCGTCTAGGCGACATTGTTGGAAAACTGTGTCAATTCGGATGTCCCGCCGGTCCCCTAACCAACGAGTGACAATTTGCAACTTGTCCGAACATCGTACCGGTTCACGAGCTTATAATATTCAAATAACTACACAGTGACACACACTTACTTTAGACGAAAATCCTGTCATTCCGGCTGCTTTAATACGCACGTTGTCATCTTTAAACGTCGGAAGGAGAGTTTTTTTACGGAGAGAGGATGGAGAATATCACGTGAAATCTAATCGGAGTGCGGGGACGTCTCACCGACCTCATACCCAAACTCACACGTTCGCCATCTTGTGTTATCGAGTGGCTTTGTTAACAGGCCGGCCACCAGGGGCGCTGGCTGCTCGGTCTGGCGCTCAGTGACAATGTTTAATGCTACAACACGGAAGTCGTAGAGAACTAAAACGAAACGGTTGGAAAAATGTTTGTTTTTAGCGTTTGTACTCCACTTATATTAACATTTCATATCACTTGGTATAAACTAACGTTTGCACGCTTATAAATAATGCATTCGCGCTTATTTTCTTCTTTTGTTTAATCTAATTTTTAACAAACACGCTCGACTATTACCTTCTTTTATAATGGGAATGGCAATTTTGATTTGACGAATTAAGTCCGAAGGCGTCACGGTACTTACTTATCGACATAAATCCACTTGGCACTTAGTGACAAGAGCACTCATTTCGATATCGAGTCGACGATGTGCCTCGAAACATGAATAAGAAATTCGTTTTGTCTGTACCCGTAACAGCTGTAGTTCCTATGATATATTGACTCCTGCGGTTCCACTTGGATTCTAAAGAAATGGCTCTGCTTTAGAGTTGTTCTATGATTCCATTTATCACAAAATTTTCTCTATTTCGTCGACCGTTACGATCCGAAATGACTCTATTCTCTTATTGAAACCAATAAGACGAAAACTTTTTTGTTATCTTCGAAACTTCATTACACCATTAATGGAGGAGTCGCTAATAAGGAACCGTATGATTTAGATTGTTCGAAATAGAAAATGTCAAAAGTTCAATTTGTATTGTCTCTAGCCATCTCTTTGTCTCTGCAGTTTGTCGTCGGCTTATGTACAACATGTGATCTCTCTTTAGGAGAAACCATTCGATTTTTGGCAATTGCACAGCCAGGAGAAATCCAAGCGTTTACGTAAAACTTTAAACAGATGTGTCAGACGATGCTTAAACTGCTTCCGTTTTATCACAATGAATTCAATTAGAAAATAGCATTTTTTTCGCTATATTCTTTGAAGAATTTTCTATAATTATTAATTTATTAGTCAAAAATAAGCATTGACTAAACTAATATGAGAAACAGATTTCATCCAAATCTTTCTTAAGCTTTGATTAAATATCTATCAATTTCTCTCTCCGTAATCTGATAATTATAGAAACGACTCGAGTAGAAATTGAGTTTGCGATAGGCAATCTTCACGTTAATAAATTCTTTATGGCAGTAAAAGAATTTTTTAATTAATACAAGGATTCAAATCGTATAAATATATTTTAATATCTAATACATATTTAATGCATTTTTAAAATGTAAATATTTATTTACGCCAATAATAAATGTGTACATATTGAGAGGCTTGTGTTTAAGAAATATTTTAAAAATTATAAAGTTAAATATGAAAAAGTAATATTCTATTTTAAAGATGGTAATTAGGAAGTGGATTTTTTTGTTAAACAAATATATATGTTTTTTCCTCCCTTTAGATTTGAATTTTTCTTGCTAATAATTTGCAACTCGCTCTCAGCAAGGTGCAAACCAGAGGCAATTCTTACATCTTTACAAAATAAGATGATTTTGACAGGTTCTTGAAATTCCTACTCACGATTGGAAGCAGCTCACCAGGAACAAACAAAAATCAATAACATTTGCATTCCCTACAACAGATTCCCTGCACATAAAACGATTTTTCTTTGTTTTGATATAGCATAGATAAGTCAATACATAATGTACAGAATTTCAAATTTTTTCAATGATCTATCAGATTTATATCAAAACAAATTTTGATTATATAGAATTCAAAATATATATATATATATATATTTCATTCGGTTGTTAGTATAGGAATTACGATTGTAACATCGGATTCATTATTTCATTAACAAAATTATAAAGAAGTAAAAAAACGATATAATAATAGTTTAAAGTAACAAGATATTCATGCGATTTATAATTAAAGTATTATAAAAATAAATTCACTTTAATTTTTGTCACGAGTTTCGAAGTAGAAATTTCATTTATTTAAAAAGTAGAACTAACAAAAATAAGATTTAAGAAAAATGCTTGGAATGTCTCCAAGCAACAAAACAGGGATGTTTTCCTGCCAGATTATACTTTTACGTGTATGTTTCCAACACAAATAGCTACCCAACTAAGAAAAATTGAGATGGAAGAACGAACCAAGATGGCTGCAACAAGCGTTGCAGAATACAAACCTTCGTTTTTTTAGCTTTATTTTCAACCAGCTAATAATAAAAGTTTTTCTTTTTTGCATTCTTTATGATTTGACTTCTTACGTTTTGGTAGAGGAAGACGTTTTCTTTTCTGAATTCACATCGTGTAATACACGTTCTAACAATGAGTGCAGATTCTGCGAATTGTCTCTTAGTCGAACCGTTACTGCACTTTTATGGGTATTTTATCATTAATGAGTCTTTTCATTAAACCGTTGCCCGTATTTTACCAGAAACTCTCTGTCACACATAAAAATCCACAACTAAATGCTATCGTTATTAATAGCTCCCTTTTATATGTAATTTATATATTTTAAATATATATGTGTTATATCGAGCTAATAAATAATACAAAATAATATATGAACCTCTATATATATATATATATATATTAATTAATTTACTAGTTTTTATTAAAAGTTTAATAATAAAGCAGTTTCTATCTAGATAAGCATTCTTACCATAAAAATGACACTTTATTGCGCGTAGGAATTCTCATAAACCTTGAAAAAACTCTTCTAAAATTAGATATTTAAGCCGTATTTTGGCATAGATAAAGCTTTTTAGATGCATTCGATCACATCAAAGTTTTTTTTCCTTATGTTTTAATAACATTTTTGAAAGGAAATGGCAACCGTCAAAAGCTTGGACAGAAGGAATAACGCTCACCATCTGTTCAAAAGTAACATTTAAAGAATAAGACTCGTTTAAAAATACTAAAAAATAGCTAAAATTTACAGATGAATCCAGTTGATCCTATCTAAAATATCAAACTGGCAAAAAAATGATATATTTTAATTAAAAACTAAAAATTATTATATGATTTTAACAATAATTTTCGATCAATAATTGTTGTACTAACACTTATTAATATAAGTTCGTCCGCTTGTTTACAATTATTCCATCACAATTTGACGGTGTAATGTCTAATACATAGATAAACAGCCAACATGAATAATTACAATTATCGCAGTTTCTCTTGATGACATAACAATCTGCCATTGTAGATAGGAAATTGAATATCGGTTTTTAATAGTAACATGATTATAATAAACTAAACAATAGTATATATTCAGTATTTTATAGATTCTTTTATCGTTTATACATTCCTTCAAGGCTCTGCTGCTGTCAAAAAAGACGGATTTCCAGGATGTCCACTAGGCTATTCGCCTATCGCGTTGCATAAACATAAACAACAGTTGTGGACATTTTTTCTCTTGACGGATAAGCATTGAGGATAATACGAGAATAAAAGAATTTTCGGATAATTCTTTGTTTAAAATTATACACATTTTTAGAAAACTTTCCTCGAAACTTTTTATACCCAGCGTTAAATATAAACTTTCTCACCAACTTTTGATAAAATCTAAAAGTATTAATGTTATTTGTATTTATAAAAATATAATATTTATGCAAATGAAGATAAAATTTAACAGATTTTAATATTTTTATATATTATTTACGCCTAATTTTGCTAACATTAATAAACTCAAATATGTTCAAAATGTTAGCAGAATATTAATATTTGCTTCTATAATGATTAAATACACAATTTAATAATTTATTTAATAATAATAAACATGCAAAATAGGTTAGAATAGAAAATTAATACAGAAAGCACAATTAATAATATCTAATTTTACATCAGAAACGTAATAAAAAAAATATTTATTGGTTTATTTTTTGTGCAGATGAATAATTAAAATTATTTTCATTTGATAAATAAATATAAATCGAATATATAACGCAAATAAATAAAGTAATTAATCATTTACTTAACTACTCAATAGTCGATAGAGAAGAGACAAAAATTGTTCAAGTTAAAGCAAAGTTTAAGAATGTTTATATAACTTTTGCCAGTAGAACATCTCATAAATATATATAGTATATAGTACATATATATATACTGTATATATAACTTTCTCGAGACCTGAGAATAAAAAAGAACATTTTATCTCTCATTTTGAGTATTTTTCTTCTCCGTGATATTAACTATTGATAGGATTTATATCATATTATTATATAATACTTAAATTATTATTACATTTTTCTTATTATTATAACGTTTTTATAACGTCTGAAAAATAAAATTTTATCGACTTTCTCTATATACTCATATCTAGTTCACACATAAAAATATAAATAACATTTATTTATTATTATTATTATTTTAACACAAAGCATCTAAGAATGCTATATTTTATCACAAATTATAAATAGAGAAAAATTTTAAAATAATGGTCAGCTGTTATTCTGGACCAATTAAATTATTTCTTTCAAAAAGAATAGATATATACATATATATATCATAGTGAAAAGAGATACATTATAGGTCACAGTTTCAACTGAGTAAATTACTACCTACTCGAAGAACCTAAGTTCAATATAACCATATTTTTTAATGTTTCAATGTGTATATTTACATAAGTTGTTTTTTCTTAATCAGTGATGGATTAAGACCTTCTGGAGTTCTAGGCACAGAAGATTTTATATAATTTTACACTTTCTGGGGTTCTCTAAGTAATTTTACCTCATAAACTAATAACGTCTAATCGAAGCCATAAAATTATCTATAAAAAAATACAATTGCAACGATAAAATTGCTTAATTTTTGTTACAATTTCGGGCCCCCTAGGTATGCCTAGTGCCACTAATCTTAATACTGGAGTACATCAACTGTGAAGCAATAAGACAAATAAAGATTGAAAGGATTTCTAAAATAAAAGATTTTAATAAGATAAAAATGTAAACATTAAACATAAAACTCACCAGAGAATACGTGATTAATTATTAAACAACAATTATAAACAGCAAAATACATTCAAGTTTTATTCAATAAAGTTCGATAAGATTTTTTTCTTCCTTTTGAAGAAATACAGATGTCATTTACGTTTCCGTTCATTTTGTTATTTTCTCTCGGATGAAATTCCTCGGTATTTTTTTAATCATTAATGTTCCAATTTGTTTAATTTAATTTCAATTTTATCTAGATACGCAGAAAATTGTTAAAGTGAAGCGAATCGTAAAAATTTGACTGGAGTATTGAGTTGTAGCCATACTCATTTAATTCGGAATTACTGGAAATAATGATTTTAATTCTTCATTTTAATCAAATTTATTTATTTTTCATTAAATTTACTTCATAAATCACTTCAGCTTGATTGATAAGCCATTATACTAAGGCATTTGCAAGAAAATCAATAGATTCATCGGTTTTGAGTTTCTTTATTTACATTTTGTTATTTATTTATCGTTAATATGTACAAGGTTGAACATTAATTTTTAGTTTGTGTGAAATTTTGTGTAATCCCAGTTATAATTGATAATTAGAAACGTTTAAAGATAATAAGATATTCTTTGGTTGTAATTTATCACAAAATGTGATCATAATTTCATTCAAATCTTTGTTTGCATAGAGAAAATGAGTTAATTACCTATATACTTGATAACAAGTATATAGATAATTAACTATTTAACCTCATTTTCTCTTTCTCAGGATTTTAAATGAATGCGACAAAAGTTCTTAATGCAGCATTAAGAGAAGCATTATGAAAATTACTAACAAAAAGAGATTTATTATTAAATTATTGACGACTCTTTTTATTAAAACATAAGCCAGTTGTTAGCTGATTTTGGAGAAGATCCTCTTTTCATTATTAAAAATCCATCCACTGCATAAAACTAATTTTATTATACTTTTAGAAAGTATAATTAAAGTAAAATTGGCAACAGTTTGGAGGAACCTTTACTGAATAATTTAATATGATGATTTTTTCCCGGCTCCGAAGGAGAAAAACAAGAGCGCGAGAGAAGAAAAAAGAAGACTCTACAACGTAAAGTTGAAAAAAATAAAACGGAAAGGAGCAGATTGGACGGAAACGGAGGATATCCGAGAGTGAATGGTTCGCCCCTAGCGTTGCACATTTACCAGCTTAAACGAAGGGATAAAAGATTGACGAACGTATAAGGGAGGAGCAATTTGTCACCAAACTATGACACCGGATTAGAAGAGGCATTGTTGTTTTCGACCATCAAGATAGCCAGATACCTTCCGCCTGATTGAGAAATGACTGTGTGAAAAATGGGAAGCGGCAAGATGATTTTCGAACCGAAAAACTATTAGGGTGGCAAACTAACGGCGGCATCGGTCCTACAGAGGCTCACTCTCTCAATTAACGAGTCGTTCGTTAAAACTAACCGACTACATGTCGTATAAATCTTATTTGATTTACAAAGACCACTTAACGTCAATCTTTTATGTTTACAAAGAAAATTTTGTCTTTCGGCTATACTTGGCTTATATTTTAATTATCTTTGCTGTGCCGCTGATAAAAATTCTTATCGATAAGACTCGACGAAAATTTTATTAGATGCCAACTTGATTGTTAAATGTGTATTAAGAAAGCTGCGATGTTTTTTAAAAATACCCCAATTTGTTAATAAAGGATGTTGTAAGATTTTAGATTGCCTATTTACATAAATATACTCCAATCCAGTAATAAGGAGATTGTGGTAATCCCCATTTCGAATGTTTTAAAGTTCGGTGAGCCTTTTATACTTACGAACAAAGAAAGAATAGGCGTCCTTGACCCAACGCTGCACAGAAGAGCTGCCGGACTATCGATCGCTACTAGAATTAACATGGAATTAGACCGAATCCACGGGAGATAGTTTGTTGCAAGATAACTAGGAGATTTTTCTATTCGTTCGCCACTGGAGGTCTCGGAAACGTAAAGTATCCAACTCTAATCTTCTGTTCTAGGATTTGCAAAAATCCTACTCTCAAGCTAGGAAATGGCAGACATTTGTCTTGAAAAGTAATCTGAAGCCGGCTTTCTGTGTGAGATATAGTTCTTTCGGCCAGGAAGAGGCCTGTCAAATTTATAAACTCGTCTTTTTTGAAGGATTTCTTTCTTTTGTGCCTGATTTGTTTCAATATAGGAAACATTCGTCATTTGATGATAAAGGATTTTGATTTGAAATAGATTTAAGTTTCGAGTCATCGCAGAACTTTTACTTCTTATACCCATTCTAAAAAATGATCTGTTTTTTTATCATTAAAGAATCTAAAGAGAAAAAGATTGTTAGCAGAATCGGTTTTATTCGTCAGAATTGAGTAGTTTTTTGTTGAAAGCGATTTTCTCCTATAAGATATTTTGAGAGGATAATACTTTATTTTAAATGGCATCCCTCTATCAGATGGAGAGGATCTTCTAGTTCTAGAATCTAGAATTTCTGCAGTTTTGTGGGCCATTGACTAAAAGGCCTCAACTGGCTGTTTCGGTCGATGTTCAGAGATCTTTAGCTGAAATGATCTTTTGCAGTCGTTGACTGGGGAAGCTTATCCACACCAACTGCTCTAATGATTACGACCAGACAAAGAAGAGATAATTGCCATGTTCTTCTTCTACTCTCATTTAACTGTTAAATAGATTTCATTTGCTACATTTTATGTTTTCTTGACTGCGTTTAGAAATATTTTTCCAAATTATTATATTCTTAGCAAAGCTTTGCTAATAAGAATTCAACTAAAGAACTAATTACAATAGCTTTGAAACATCAATTATATATATAATACTAATTTAGCATTATTTAAAATTTATTTCTTTAAACAATGCATTTAAAAGCTCATATAATTTGTAGAGAGGAAGAATTAAAATGTATCCGAAATCAATAAATGTATATTATAATATATTACAATATAAAAACTTTTTACGATAATTTAAAATGTTGATCTATGTAAGATTATTCTATTGTATTATTTATTTATTTTTCTAGTTTCAATAGCTCGTATATTTGCATTTTATTCAATTATTATTTCAACAAAAATGGATAGCAAAAGCAAAAATAGCTATAAAAACGCTCATTAAAATTCACTTTATCTATTTTCATAGTTATTATCTCTAATGCTAAATCTTTTTTCCTTAAATCATTAAGAATTTTATAAAGTGTCTATGGAACTTACTTTCTCTTTCGACGTCCTATCGTGATCATTTGCATTCGGACGTTCAATACATTTAAATATAAGTTTAATTAAAATTCAGACAACATTTAGGAAGTCGAATGGTAATAACAATGAGAACTCGAGCCAGCAAAATTGCTGCATCCATGCATTTTGTAAAAAGAGAACATTCTGAAGGATGAGATGGATAGATTCTGCGAGAAATATCTCATGGCTGACAACATTGTTTCGCGGACATTGATGTATTATCAGAAATCTCACTGTTAAACTCTCAAACGGAAAGAGATATCGAACCGAACCGTGGGTCAATCCCATTCACCATACTCACATTACCGAGATCAATTTAAATTTCTGCCAAAGAGTGTCACACTTTGCATCCTGGTATCTAAAATAACCAACAACCGTCACTACTTTTAAGTCTAGTTTATAATTAGACAGAAGATTAACGACCTATCAAATTATTTTCTGTATCTTAAATAAAATCCGAATAAATACTTATTTTTGGCAAACAATATATTCTCATCAATAAAAGTAGGAAAGTGTTCTAAAGTCAGACCAACTAGAAAAACTATTTCTTTAGATGTTGTATCTTCCATTCTCAGTAATGGAAGTTTCCATTATGATTCTGCCATGGTAATGTTTCCCGGTGGAGAGCGGGATGTCTTTAATCGAATGTCTTTCAAGAGTTCTATCCTTTCTTTAACAGCAATCTTATTTTTGGAGGTGACGATGGCCGTTGACTCTGATATTAGAGAATGTTACCTCACAAACAATGCTTCTGTCGTAATTACAATTCTTACTTATATCTTAGCAGAGAAGTATGGTTGATTGCAAATGAGAATTGAAATGTATTTTCCCTCTTGATTAAGAACTTTCTCTTTTTCTTTTCTTATTCTTCTATAAATATTAATGATTTAAATTTGGCCGAGAGTGTAATTTCCTTTTTTTTTCCAACGGACTTTCTCGTTATGGAATCTGCATAAAATTTTAAATAACATGTTACAAAGGATTACGTTTTTGTCTCAATAACTTTCACTATTGAAATTTTCTAATATCGATACTCGTTTCCCACTAATTTTTCAAAGTAGTCGAACAGATGAGGAAAGAATTCATTACTTGAACATGTTTAGAGAATGATCAAAAGGTGCTACCGCTAAAAACAATCGAAAAAATAATATAATAAACTGAAAATTCTTGAAATTGTTTCAAAATCTTTTAACAGGGAAGAAAAGGAATTTTTCTTTGATAAAGAAATAACTTTTTTCTTCTTTTAGAAAAAAAATGAGTTTGTTAAGAAAAAATCTTTAGAAAAACAATTTTAAGGAATTCGCGATTTAAAGCAAAGAAGAATATTTTGAATAGCAATAACAATTTTGCTTATTATTATTATTTAAATTCAACATTCCCAAATTGTTAGGTAAATTAGTTTCATCGAAATTAATGACTTAATTAGTTATCTATTTGAAATAAATTCAAACATGTGAGCTTTGTTATTATATCAAAAGAATGTAAAAGGCAGATGCTCTTAAGAAAACTGATAAAAGAAAATTTATGAGATGGATATATTTATGCAAACTTTATTTAAATTTTAATACTGCTCTCTATTTATAAGTTTCCTTTATATACTTTTTCGCTTGTTGTTTGTTTGCATTTTAATGAGAATGCGAGTGAAGTAAGGTGCAAATGTTAGTGATTGACGATCCAACGTTAATACTAAAGTAATAAATCTTATTAGGAGTTCGATTTTAAAAAGGAAAAGAAAAAAAAATTACGCATTTCTATTGAACTTTGGCTTTACTTGACATAAAGATTAGTTGGTAAAAACAACTCTAAAGTTTCACTTTTAGAATTAAAAATGGAGAACCGCTAGAGGCTTCCTTATTGTGGCTTGCGTGATAAATCGTTATCGAGATCGAGCAGAATCACGGGTTATTAACTCTTTACTTTTAAAACAGAAAATTAAAAACTTCGTAATTTTAAAAGCAAACATTTACTAAGTTTTCCACTTATTCAAAATTCATACTTTACTGAGATAATTATTTTTACTTTCCAATAAAATACGGCCCATTAATTATCTTGTTACAAGTGCTAATCTGGACTTAATGAATTCGTATTATCGCTTTAATTTTTGGGAAAAAGTTTAAAACCTTGTTATTCCTTCTTCTTTAAACAAATTCCAATAACATAGTAACAGAGGGCACAAGTTGATAATGGAATCTCATCAGCCAAGTAAATGCAAAGAATGAAGCGAAAGAGAAAAATTCTGTTCATTGATTAACTTCCCTCGATACAGACAAGATTAAATCTGTTTAGCCTCCCTTGTAATTTATCGATATAAAATTTCGGATCAAATATACTCCCAATGATAATAATAATAATAATATTCTTTCGACTTTAAAAGTGAATCCAGAAATTCTGAAGTGTATAATCTAAGTAACCATCAGAAAAATTAATGAATGCTTTAAATTTTCGGTGAAAAATTGTTGATTGTAAATACGATAATTCTGATAGGCGAAAAAGGGGAAAAAATAAAAAATAATAGCGCATCGTGATACAAGTTAAGCTTTCCAGATAACGGACGGACAAAAACCGATCATTCGCTTCTTTTAGTGCTTATTAAACAGATAAGCAGGACCAAAGCAGTTTGGTTTGAGTTAAAAATTTGAATTTTTAATTCGAGAGAGAAGCAAACATCCTGATACAAACAGGACTCTGTCTACACAATTACCGAATTGTTTAATGCTTGAAAATGAACAGATTTACATGAGAATAGCCGAAATGTTTAATTTATGATAATTAAATGATATTTTTAAGACGTTTTCTCGGCAAGTAAAGAAGAAAAATCTCTACAAGTATGAAAATTAAATATTTAAACGTAAACATTTCCTTACAAAATCTAGATTGGACATTCGGTTAGCTCTTAACAATTCAATTTAGTACTAACATCACACTTAATCAATTCATTACCAAATAGATAAATATTTGAATGTCAATTGAATATACTATTAATTAAGTGGAAACATTTGAATATCCGAAAATTATTGGAAATCGAAAGATTATAAAGAATTCTTAACGATTATCTGCCAAGAATTTCTTTCTTTATCGTTACAACAACAATTTTACGAACTGATAAATGATTTCGGAGATTTCAGAGCAAAGATAATATGATACAGGGAAAGGTAATAAATTGGCTATAAACCAGGCTAATTATAAGAAATGAAATGTCATAAAAAATCAATTTAATCCTTCATTATTATTTAATAAAACCCCACGTTTAATTTCATCACATTATAATTAATAATTGATTAAATTTTAATGATAAAAAAACATAAATAATTTTTTGGAATGATTAAAATGTATTAAAATTCTATTTTAATTTTTCTTATTTTTATATTAATGAAATATAAATTTGCGTTAAAAAATTTTATAGGAGGACTAAAATTTGTTTATTTTTATCTCGCTAGATGGCATTCGAAACTTACACTTGAAAACACTAGAAAAAACAGTTGTCTGTTTTTTGTAATGAACGATTTAAATGCGCACGTCGTTTAGATATCTCTCGTCTCGAATGATAGAAATTGTATAACAAATGAATATTTAGAAATATCGATAGTAGTTAGAAGAATAAAGATTTATAAACAAGGAGTAATTAGCCGGAAACGTTTGCTGTAGCCTTTCTTTTCTTTATGCAAATGATTATCGGTGGCACGGCCCGACCCGACTTTCCTAATTAAAACGATGCGGCGCAGTCGACACTTAATCCCATCATAATTAATTTCGGCGTCTTTCCTTGGGGAATGTTTTTCCCACAAAAGAAATTGTCATCAACGACACGACACGAAGAAAAGTCTCTAGATAAGTACGAAAGGTAACGCGTCTACAGGAACAGAAGCAGAATGAGGAAGCTTTCTGTCTATCACAGTCGACTTAGCTGGCGGCGATATTTTATTAGAAGGAGGAAAAAAATGATAAAAAAATCATTTGTCAAGATGAAGAATCGCCTGTTCGGAGTGTGTTTAATTCGTTAAGGATGTTCGGAGATGTCTTCACTTGTGTTTTTCTGGAATTTGTTTCCATAAATTTATATAATAAAAAAGAAAAAATGATAAAAGTAAAAAATAAAATTCCAAATTAAATATTCTTTCAAAAAATTTAAAGAAAATGAATAGCGATTGGTTCGGAAACAATAAAAGTCGCAATTTGTCCGTTTGTACTTTGTCTTGTTTGTTTGTTGTCGCGTAGATCATCAATCCATGTTTACCGCTTGATCGAGTTAATCTATGTCAACGTGTTGAGGAAGGAACAGATAGGAAGGTACAAATTGAATCAAAATGTCCAGATACGAATCTAGAAAAAAAGGAAAGAAAATCGCACAATTTGAAATCCATTCTTGCACTTTTATTTCATCTCGATTTTTATCGACTGAAAAATGCACGTAAGCCTCTATCTTATATTAAAACAGATGTAATTGGAAATAGTTAAAGATTTTTTTTAAACAAGAATTAAAATGAATGTTTCAAATAAGAAACAAGTTATTGAAGAAACTTAAACTGTTCTTTATCGAATTTCTCAAAGAACAAAGAGCTGTAACAATATCCGATGCGAGTTGGAATTAATGAATGACATTAACAAAGACAGGTGGTAATTTACTCCCATTCTCACGGGAAATTTCCCTACGTTTGGTCTAAATTTTATTCGAAATTATTCTTTGGGCTCTACATGTTCTGTAACTAATTCTGTTTATTAAGTGTCTTGGGACCCAGAACCTGATATCGGCCAAACTTTCGGACTTTAAAATATAAACTCTTCTGTTATATTTAATCTGGCTAAACACCGAAATCCAATTCATTTGTTTCCTGCAGATTGCTTAAATTCTGTTAACAATGCATGAAAAAAAAAAAAAAGACGAAACTCGGTCGACGAGGGTTAGAATTTATGAATACCTCTTTTCTCTTTCGGGTATTCATTCCCCTTTGTCGATTTTTTCTTTGTACTTTGCATAATTTACCTTTTCATCACAGCAAGGAAAAGAAAGGTGTGAAAGGTCTTTGTAATGAGCGGTATTCATAAAATATCATTTAGTTTTACCGGATGAAAGGTGCATGACCCGCGACAGTCATTAGTGCTTTATGTAATTAACCCAGACCCGTCTGAAAACTTTGAAAATAGAAAAAAAAAATTATATGCTGTAAGAGGAAAAAGAAAAAAAAATAAAAACAGATTTATGTAAACAACTTTTGCAAAAATATTTTTAAAAAAATTGATTTTGGAAATTAAAATATAATTTCTCGTCTCCCAGAGCTAATTTTTATTTCGGAGTAAGCCAATTATGGTTTCTGCGAGTATAAATTTTCGATATATCATTTTAAATTTTCTCGTATTATAATACTTACACTTTTTATAATAGTCATCATAATTTATTTTTATAGGCTAATCATTTTATCTAATGATAATTTAATATTTAAATCAGAAAAAATAAAATATAAATGGAAAAATAATTATTATGATTGTCAATTTTGTTTAGAGCATATTTAATTTATTAAAATTTAATTAAAATAATATAATTATTAGTAATGTATTATTTTTTTATGTATCAAATTCTTCATTAGCATTTTTTACCTTTGATAATTGTAGAAAAAGCCAAAAACGTTTTGATGCACGTATTATCTAGCTTTAAATTCTTCTTAATGCATTAGATTTCGTTAAAATATGATCGAGTCGCACAATTACAGCCACGATAAATATGATTGACAAATACTAATTAATATTTAATGATATGACATCGTTCGCAATCGGAAAACTAAGACTTTATTAATTTAATGACCATATCGATATAAGCCCCGTCTGCTTTTAAAGAATTGTTTACGGTAAATATTTAATTAAATTAAAAGTTTTAAAACGCGCTATCGCAATTATAACGTCATAGAAGCGTGACTTGATTACAATCAATTTTAACAAAAGCAATAAAAAAAAAAAAAAAACAACAAAAGGCGATTAGCATATACCACGTGTACATCTGTATATCCTATATATATATACAGTATACATAAGATACTACATTTAGTCATTGTTGTCACGCAAAATAGAATGAAAACTTACATAATTTAAAGTATTTACTACTCGTTTGTTCATTCTCACGAATTAGAAATATAACTTTTCTGATATTAAAGATTAATTCATCCGGAAGTTTAATTCCACTTAAGAGAATTCTTGTTAGAAATAATAAATTAAATTATATTATAATTTTATATCATTTTTATTAGAAGAGTTTAAGTTTGTTTTAAAAGTAAAAAATTTTAGACTCGTACACCCTTCTAACTAGATGATAAATAATTTTTAAAAACAAATATTTTTATTTCACTTAAAATCCCGTAAGAGATATTATTATAGTTTTTATTACATAAGTTTTTTATCTAAATTTAATTAATACTGAAAATGTAAATGTAATGTAAATAAAACAGTTTTATACAACGAATGTATACAATATATTTTGTCATTTATTTAAATTTATTAAATGTTTATACCTTTTTCGCCATTTATTTATATTTATTTTTATTTTGTTCTTTAGTTTTTTATTTTTATTTTTATTTTTTTTTTTTGCGTGACAAAATCCCACTTTAGAAAATTATACAATTGGGAGCTGAATAAATTCATTGTACAGTACCTATGGCTAATAAGTCTCACTTTTGAGAATTCTCTTTGCATAAAGTAATCATACTTACTGCTAGTTTTCGAATTTTTAGTTGTTAGGAAAATAGATAAGAACAAAGAAATCCGAGCATTCTTGTGACGAAGAAAAACAGACATTGTCCCATTTTTAAAATTTATGTATATTCTTTATCAGTATAATCACAAATACTACTTCTCTTAAATGCTGAAATATTGAGATAAATCTTTAAAATATTTTTTTATTCTCTTTTTTATTTGACAGAACTTTTTAAACAAATCTTTGAAAATGGGATTTTTTTTTATTTTAAGAAATTTTGCTTGTCATTAGAAATTCCCTATCAACAAAACTAAATAAATTAAATCTAAACATTCTTTTAGCTTGCTGTTACTGAATAAAATTCGTTTCGGCAATCTGTAATTTGTAATACAAAAATCATTTGAAAAAATTAATATTGTAGACCTAATTGTTTTAAATTAGTCGTTGGTTTGTTTAGTTACTCCAATTTTGGATTCCATATTCAATTCTCACAGTAATTAATGTATTATTGACTTGGATTATTTTTCTTTAACAGTGTATTTAGTAATGAAATTTAAAATTTTGATAAATAAATTTCTATTCAAATAATGAGTTTAGTTGATAAGTACTGTACCTCTATAATAATAACTTTTATGATATTTTATATACTTGAACGTAGACAATACTATTTTGACTTACATTATCGATGGTTGTATGGTTATGGAGATTAAAGCTGCGTTCAGACAGGCACTTTTTACGTTACGTTACGTTACGTTAAGGTCACATCTCTCTATTCCGTTACGTTATACGCAAGTGTCCATGACAGTTAGCAAATAAAGTACCTACACTTTTACAATCCTTTTCTCTAGGATTGTATAAACTTGGTTATTTTTCTACTTCAATATTAATTCGGTCTTCATCTTGCAACATGCTTTCCTCCTTTCGTTCCTACGCACGCAAGGAATGTTGAGATAATTTCGATTGGCTGAAAGTTACATTCCTTCTGCGAAAATCGACTTGGGACTAATTCTAACGTACGACGTTGTTGCCTGAAACGGCTTCCTGACATATAACAACGTCACGTTACGCCGCTTATGTTACGCTATATGCGTCTGAACGCAGCTTAAGGTGTCGATCTACCACTTGGACCCGGGTTAATTAAATTCGGACGATCGAAAAACTACAGTCTTTGTGCATAAAACGCTAATAATTGTTACGGGTTTCAAAAGTTATAAATTACAAGCAAAATTGTTGAATGAAAAATTTTATAACATTACAACTACTAGTCGTAAGTAATTTTCATTGCATAAAGTTAATTATAATCAGTAACAAGTTACAAGTTACAAGTATTGTTTGTCTTGTCGCTTATTACTAATAGCTTGTAACTTGCAAGTTTTATGCAAAAGGATCCAGGAATTTTTTATGGACGGTTTCTCACCACCCGGTCGCCTCCATTCTGGGCCTATTCAAACCTATAATAGGTATGAAAAAAAGGCCATCTTAGTGCTCAGAGGGCGGAAAGACACAATAAATAAATAACAATCACCACTAGTACGCAATTATCAGTTATTTATAAAATATTACTACAGTATTTGCATATGCTTAAATGAAAAATTTTATTAAGATAGTCTCCCATATTTTTTATATTATTTATGAAAGAATAAAATAATTTTTGTAAATTTTCTTTTTACTATTTAGTGATTTTTCAGTCTAATGACGTTTAATTAAGTGGGAATTTAAATAATTTCTAAATTTATTCAGTTTTTTGAATATCGAATTTAAATTTTAAGCATCCTATCCTTCGCATACATTTTACTTTAAATTGTTATAATTATAGAAAAACCGTGTTGATAACCTGTGAAAAAGTATTATGTAAATTAACGGCTATATTTGCTACGTGGTTTATCATGTACTAAACTGATTATGAAAAATAATTTAATGTCTAAATTCTACTTTCATAGATGTCAGTTTAAAAATTATATATATATAAGGATAAAATGTTTAATTTTTGAATTATATAATTAATATTACAGTTATCATAAGTTGCAAAATATAAATTGTTTTAGTTTAGATCAGCAGTCAGATTATTACTATAACAGTAATGAATTCTCAATCAAAGCACTCATTAAATGAAATAAAAATTAATAGAAATCATTAATCCTAGTTATGCTTTTAATTACGACAGCAAAGAAAATTTAAAATAATTTCTTCGAGATATCTATTATACAATTTTAAAAAATCGATTCAAAATAATTTAATATTCATAATTTTATTGATGGGCAGACACAAAATTAATTGTCGGTAGATGAAAGTAGACCAAAATGCAGCAAGGACACATTGCAACAATAGGATGTTTTTTTAACTGAAAAAAAAGTAATCATTTGAGAAATGAAATTGAAATTCTTGCCAATATTAGCACTTGATACGAATTTTTCATTGTGTTTGTTGTTAAAGATATATATATATATATATAATTTTTTATGGTAGAACAAGATGAATAAGATAATGAGTTTTATTATTTAATTAACTAAATAATTAGAAGTAAAAATTCGCCTATTATCCTTGTATATCAGATTTCCTTATTTTATTAATGCGTTTTCTTCAAAATAAATTATCATGACAGCTTCGCACATTATAGATAAAAGAAAAACAGGAAATTGGAGCAAATTACAACAACTGCCTCCATTTCCGTTTGTGGAACAGATGTAGTTGATCTAGACACTTAGAGTAAGTCTATAAATAATTGATTTAGTAAAAGAACTAACTATTTTTCACTTGCGCCAAATATATATCAATTTTTCATCCAAAAATATTATCATTTTTTTTCTGTAAAGCCTAACTAAGAAAACTCCCATAAAGGAAAATTTTCTCATAGACCAAGAGAAAAGTGCTCTTAAAATAGAACGATTAGAACGTGAAAGAAAACATATGATAGAAAAAAGGAAAAAGAAAAACTGACTAAAGACGTAAGTGAAAAAAGAAGTAAAAAGTTTTTATCAGATAAAAATTTCCTTATTTTATCTGTTAAATGCAACGTCACGCATTATCTTTGCTACAAAAACTCATTTGCAACAATACATATTAAAATCCCAGAAGCAAAAACAGTCTTAGTAAAATGAAATTTGAACTCGCGATCAAGCGAATAAGAAACATTGTTTGGACAAACTCTTCGTCCAACACGACAAAAATTTGTTTAGATATTCGACACGCTTATTTTTTTGGAGATGAATATATCGAATCAAAAGGAATGGTTTCAATATTTACGATATAAAATGTTCTTTAGATTTATGTAGGAAATGTTCTATTTTTTTATGTTTCAAAATTTTCAATCGGGCCATTCTTCATAACCGCTGTGACATTCACCAGCAACTACTGCAATTTATTTCAAAGAAGAGACAAGGGACAAGTTCCGAAAACTGAAAAACTTATTTTTAATGTTAATTTTTAAAAATTTTTGTATCGAAATTGATTTTATAGCTAAGTATATGGGATGATTATGAAAATAATAATAATAATATGCAAGCGCTCTATTATTATTGAAATTTTTGACAAGTAAACAATCTAATTTATTTTTTGTTGGCTAAACTTTTATAATTTTCGTCGTAATGTCGATTAAAAAACACTAATCTACATTATATTTTAATTTAAAAAATTTTCGAAAAAAGTATTTCAATATTGTGATAACTTAATATGATATCTCTCGATTAATGCTTATTTTGGCATAAGATCTGGATAATATACATGCGCTCTAAAAAATTACTCACCAAGGAGATGGCTTCGGAATTAAATGAAAGTTTATTAGTGCGAGCATAATAAAAATAATTTCTTATGGAACAATGGTACAGAGTAGAGGATCTCAAAATATCAAACGCAGCAAAGGGCTAGTCGAATAGATGTATATCAAACGCAGACCGTAATCAATATTATTCGGTAAACAAAAACACACTGCAATTAAAAAAAGGCTCTAATAAAGGTTCTTTGTTGCCAGGCTTTAGACGTTTGAATTTTTTCTGTTTCATTCCCCCGCAAGATGTTAGAAATATTGATTTTTAGAAAAGAAATCATTATGGCCGCAGGCCGGATATAAAGCTTTAACGGGCTATATCCGGCCTACGGGGCCGCAAGTTTGCGACCTCTGGTGTAAAGAAACCTTTAATATCTTGTATAACCTTCACTTACTTATATGGCAATACAACCAGCATAGGGGATACATGCACCGTATGCTATTCTGCGACAAATTTTCCCACAGATGTTTCAACTGCTATATCTTCCCTCATGGTCGAAGCTTGCAATTAGCTATTTCTACAAATGCCAGAGACAAATCTGGGCAGACAAAATAAGCGTAGCAACATAATAGACACATTCCTTGAAACCCCCTAATTGTGGGCGAGTTAGCATTTCCTTATGAAAATGGTTTGTTTGCAACCTTGCCATGAAATTACTAATGAGGACATGAGGGCACAGGACTTCTTGAGTGCTGCTATGCCATCAAAGTTCCTTACACAAATTACTAGGGGTGTTCAACTGTCATGTGAAATGTTTCCCAAACCCAGCATGCCAATAGTGGAGACAATTTGATGCTCAATAGCAAAGGCAGGATTGAAGCATTGACCAGTAGTCCTTCACATTCTAACACAATAATTGTCCGTTCCCAAACTGAACTGGAATTATCGTTAAAGATAGTCCGTTTCCAGTCCATAGCAGTCCCATGGCATCACTTCAAATGAAGCCATCAATGTTTGGGTGCTATTGGCAAAACACATAACGATCGCCGCACATACAATTTGCCTATGCTAATAGTCTGCCAATAGTACAGAAAAAGACAGGTTTTCGTAGGGAAGCTCTTACCCGTCTCTGGATGATGGACAAAGACAAAAGCATCATTTCACCTATTTGTACTTGTCTCATGATTAACTCTCCTGATGGTCTGTTTGGGGAATCCAGAGCCTGCTGCCGTGTATTATGTGTGCCTTGACATATCCATCACTTCCAAAATCTCACAGACAGGTCATAACGGCCCTGATGGCAAACAATTCAGTGAAATCGCCATCTTGCTTTCCTCAGCTTCGATGATGTGGCATTTCCCAAATACCGTCAGCTATGCGTAATGTCTTTAACTGTATCATACAGGCCTGCTTGGCATTTGAAGACCTCTAACAACAGGCATACTTGAAATTCTAAAACAGTACTTTATGCTATTGTTTTAGAATTTGATGTGATGATGATGGCATTATCTGGAGTGTAATCGGACCACAACTGTAATCATTTACATAACTGAGACATAATTGTATACCAAGCTTTGCAGTAGTCGGAAAATTCTATTTGGGTGCATAACTTTTTTTTGTCAATGAGTGTATGCATTTTTTTCATTTTTGATTAGTCTCTTCCTTTGAGCACAAAGAGGGCTTTTTTCTATATCTACTATGAATTCAGCTAAGTCTACAATGAGAAAACCTGAGTAGTGAGGGACGGGATCCGACATATCTGGACAGACCATTCCTGAAAATTTCTTCAGATTGCTCGCCTGCTCTCGGTTCTTAGTCCCCAGAGTAGTGACGACTGGATGAATGAGAGAACAAAGACAAAAGCATTATTTCGCCTATTTGTATTTGTCTCATGATCAGCCTATCGCTCTGAGGAACCCGGGATCAAATCCGGATAAATCGAGAAACTCTAGAAATTTTTCGTGGGGGTAGTCCGCTCTAGATATGTTGAGCCCTTCCCTCACCTCTCGACTGCCCTATTGTGGGCATGGCCAAACCCACAATGGTCTTATTAAAAAAGGCTCAGTGTCCAAAAATCGAAAAGCGTTACTAAGAGTTATTAATCTAAAAAAGATTCCCAAGGCGTTAGGCTACGCCTTAACTACCTTGGCTATTCGGACGTCGGTTAATATACACGTAGGTTGAGAAAATAAATAATAATAGCATTAAACAGAGTGATTATAATTAAACTGATGCAAATAAGATTCAGCTGAGGCTCGTTCTATTGAACATAATTATATCAATGAAACTTGGTATATATGTTATTAACAATACGGGGAAAAGACTTTTGGGAAACAAAAATTAGTTGAAATTTTCGCCATTAGGAGAAAAATGGAAGCGCTTCAAAAACAAAAATCGTAAGTCAGTAAAGCAAAACATTATTTTACACTACACTTTGCACCATATGTTCAATTTGTGTCGATTACATGTTACACGCATTATCAATTGTTCGCAAAGCATTTCGGTGGGAATATTAGAGATATGCTGTGTTATGCTGGTCTTCTTTCTTTCTTCCTTCCTTTTTTGGAAGGGGTGTTAATATGGAGTTTCGGCACTATACTCCGAATAGCCTGGATTCGATCGCTAGGCGACCGAAGAACCGGCCTTATAGAATGGCTAATACGCGCGCGGGGGAAGAATGCCTTTCAGGACTTTTATGGGAAACTGGCCCCTATTCCGGCGTCATCGACGTGGAGAAAACCCGGAAGATTCCACGCTGCCATTCCGTCCGAGCGCGGCGCGAACTCACGGCCGAACTTCCATTGTTCAGGACTAGACCACTCAAAGTGCGTGGACGAAGTCCACTCGAATGCTGGTCTACAGCTGAGGCAGAAGCTGTTATAGCACAGGGTCATTTTACTGTATACATTTAATTCAGCAATGTTCCGCGGTGCCTAGTATGTACGTTTTACCCGAATAAAAAATACTGATTGATTGATTGTTTTCTACAGTAATTTGCATAACAATACATCTTCAATACAGTAATTTGCATAACAATACATGCGAATACTTATCCTTGAAACCCATAATTTCGCCTACATACGAAAATTCGAAATATTAACTTTTATTTCCCAGAAATATATTTTCCAGCTATGAATAGCATGCCGCGGATTTTTACTTTCATGGCTCTGTTTTAAATAACAGAAGGAAAGTATGGCGATCGGTAAAAAATGACCCATTCCAAGATTATTAATTTTTGGACTCAGAGATCTTGAAACGTCAATAAATGCAAAAACTGAAAAGAAAATTCGGGTATGAATGTTAGTGTGTGTATGTGTGAGAGCACGATTTTGTTCATCCTCTTCGAAGCTTAATAACTCCGGTGCTTTTTGTCGAAAATTTCTGTAATTTTTCAGAGAGGTTTGTGTATTAGGGGATTGATTGTTAAGAGTAAAGAATGTATAATAGTACATTGTTTTAACTAAACACAGTGTTTAATAAACGAACAAATACAGAAAGAACAGCAAAACAGCACAAGTCTTCTGCGCTGCAGAACATGGCGGAACGCGGCAAAAACGCGCGGGAAGATTTAACGCCCCCTGGTAGTTGAAAGGAACACAGTATGAAATTCACATTGCTTGACATTAAATTTCTGCGGTTAAAGGTCGGCGGGATGGGAAGATAGAGAGAGTCCCTGGCCTCAAAATTAAGGTTTTTTGCCATTTTATAAAAATTAAAAATATGAAAAGTTTTTCTTAACAAAATCTCATAACGGTGCCACATGCAGTTTTAAATGTTGCCGGGAAAGTTAAGCAACTCGTTGTTGGAGTTTTTTATTTTATTTCGTGATTTAAAAATGTATTTAAATCCTTTATTTATATAGTGTTTAAGGAGGTATTTAAAATGAATATAAAGTGTTGTCAGTTTTTATTATTTTTCATTTTACTAAATTATCGATGTTAGTGTTTATTGTAATTAGATATTAATATTTTGAACCTGTCGTCATAAAAATTTTCCATTACTTTTGCTGATTTATCCGTAAACCTGTATAAATAAACTATAAATAAACATGCAAAAATAGACATGTTTGTGGTTTTATTATTTATGTTAAAATCCTGATTTTCCATTAATCACGCGAAGAATTTATTTTAGCTGGCCCCACTATTTTCTGGATCTACGAACCGCCACTATTTTTGTCATAAAGCGTGTCTTCTCTTGCCACCAGTTTTCATTTAATCGAAGCGATTTCTTTTATAGAGTTTTCGTGTCATCTCTTCCATTTTTATCGTCTTTGATGGAAACGACTGTCGGGTCATTTAGCAACTCGGTCGTACAAACTAATACGTTGTTAATAATGCTTTTACCGTCGATAAACAAAGCGTTCTTCAAGAAATCATATAAACCATGTAAAATATTGCCAAAGAGACAATTCAGAAAGGAAATATAGAAGCTGTTGCCTAAATCAAAACAAAGATGACCGATATGAGTCATTTTTTTGCCTGTGTAATTAGTGTGTAAAAGTGCTTTAAATGTAAGTTTGGCTGATATTTTCATTTATAAGTGAAGGCCTGTACAGCTTAAAAGAGGTCGATGCTAATGTAAATCAGGTTATTTTTGTGCGGTAAGCAAAATGAAAATAAAGTTATGGCACTATATCATATTTTCACTCCGCGAAATTTCATCTTCAACAGATGCAGACAAAAGTTTTTCGTACTGTTTAGATTAATGATATAACAGTTCTTGATAAATCCTATAAATTCAAATTCTCCTGAACCAAGGTAAGTTTACTTATTTGGTTAAATAGTTATCTAGATATGAAAATTATTTATTGCATTATTTACTATTGAATGCATTTTTATTTCGTTCACTCTAGATTGAAGCGAGTGGGAATGCTGTTCTTGTACAGGAGAATCTACTAGTAAAGATAAACATTTGTAGCAGTGTTTTTATATTACTAATTTAGTAGCTTTTAGAAATATTATTTATTTAATAGTACAGTAACAAAGAAATTCGCAATTAAGTGTAACAAATACAGGACAAACATGGTAAAAGTATCTAATATCATCAAAAAATCCGTTTAGAAGCAATACCAATATAAAAGTTTTACTACGTCCAACAAAATAATCCTAAACAATTACTTTTGACGGTGAATTTGCAGAAACATTTTTAAATTAGTCCAAGGTAAGTTTTTATTATACTGTAAGTTCGAATTACAATATCTAAGCTTTTAATTTATTGTTTTGCAAACAATTGAGCTACTCCAGTATCTGAAGCTGCTTTACACTATCATTGTACACGAGGAGCATCCCAGTTTGTAGATTTATCAGTATTATTTTGTTTTTTATAAGAATAATTATTCCAAGGAAACGAGTAATTTTTGTGTGGAAAAAGAAATTTTGCATTTTCGGCGTATTTTGGCTGTGTGGACGTTTTAAATCGCTACGAAAGAAATTTTTTGGTTATATTGTTCTCTCCAGGGTGCGTGATTCCTCTGTTTTAAATTCGGTTCAACTGCTGAAGAAGTTTGAGAGCATCTTTCACTCTGTGGTTTTGTTATTAACATTTTGTCTCTTATAGGTAAGAAATATTATTTTTATTTATTCTATATATTGCCAGATGTATTGCCTAATTTAATTTAATTTAATGTTATTTTATCTTATTTTTTTCTAATTTTGTATAGAATGTAGTTAATACCAAATATTTTGTACTTGTGGGTTTGTTTTTCTCTCCCCGCATCATGGAGTGCATGTAATGTGCTTAAATAAATAAACATCATCATAAACATAGAAGAAAAATTCTATCTTTAAGTATAAGTATTCAAAAATATTCAAAAAATCTTGCAACACTAAGCTTAACTGTCTAAAACAGATTACATATCCCTGTTCCAAATATAAAAGTTCAAATTGTAAACATTTTTATTTGGAGAATGTCGTTTAAAATTAAAATGATTAATCCGTTTCCGATTAATAAAAATGCCTATAAAGGCAATATAATATTATGTATAATATTATTTTATTTATATCTTATATCTCGAATATCCAGGGAATCGTATCCCAAACAACTGGAAACATTTTAATTCGTTGCAATAGTTGATTCTCTCTAAATACACTCTTACACTATCCATTTGGACTGTTCAAACTGTCTGTTCGACTTACTGTTATTGAGAGTTTTTTTAAGAGGGGGTCTTATAAGCTTTAAATGCAATTCTTCGCATTATTTTTCTATTAAAAATCTCCAGTATCTCCTATATTAAATTTTGATGATGGGTTTACCTTTCTAGCTTTACCAGAAGTTTGGCAATTTTGTTTTACTTAAACAAGTATTTAATCTTGATGGAGTTTATACTTATTAAAAATTTACAAGTATGTTTTTGAACCGAATATGATTGAATTCTGCATTTTAGGCAGACATTTTTTTAAATTTCAGTTTCTGTACAATCTAGAATAATTCATTTTTTATATTTTGCAAAATACACCTGATATTTTTCTAAAATTTCTTCTTTATCTATTATTTTATATTCTCAAATCATGGCTAATTGGCTACTTTTTGGCAAATTTTTAAGATGGAACTGCACAACCTTTTAGTTTATGTCGTGCAGACTCCATATGGCTAGACGGTTATAGTGGCAGCCTACTTCTACGGAAGACCTGGGATCAAATCTGGGCGGGTTGAAAGACCTCAGGAATTTTTCGGCACACGGTCCGTCTGGATATGTCGCGCCTCTCCCTCCCACTCATCCAAATCAGTGTGGGCCTGGCCGAAATCGTAATGGGCTTGCTATAAAAAACTTCTTGGTGCCCATAGGGCAGAAACAGTTTAAAAATATAATTATTGAAGTTTCCTGGAGTGGTTGCAAAATTATAAGCATTTATTTAGTAAAAAGATCGGAAGATTTTTGAAATATTTACCTTAGATCCTAGGATAGAGAGAAAACAGTTGGTGCAATATTAATGAAATTTTGTAAGAATGATTCCAAGAACCATTCTTAGATAGTACTTTTTGTTTATTGCTATCTGTTTTCGTTTCTTAGTTGTAGGTTTTAATGTGAAAAAATTCATATTTAGAAAAATGCATAACCTGAATAGTTTACTGTTGCAAATATAAATCATTTAAAAGAGCAAAAACATTCTGTGCTGTTAATACAATCATTAACTCTAATGTTGTTTTCTGATTTAAAGCAAAAATGTAGCAATTTAAAAACCACCTACTTGGGGAACAGGTTTGAATCTGACTTCGTGCAAATGAAAAAGGGAGGTTTTTTCCATCTTTTATGTCCTAAGGAAACTAAGAGGACCTTGTAATCATACCCATCATTTGTTCGGCCAGGCCCACAGTGAGCAACAAGACCGAGTACCCTCAAAATTTCTACGGTTTTTCGACCGCCTGGATTCGATCTCAGGTATCACAGCAGTAGACTTGCAACTTAACCGCTGCTGCTTAACGCGCGTTGGAACTGGTAGTTTGTTGTAGATTCTCGCCTGACCAGCGGGCTGGCCACATAAAGTTTTCCGGGTTTTCTTCTCTGTCTAAGATCTACATAGGAGTCAGTTTCCCTTAGAAAGTCTTTTGAGAGGCATCCCTCTTGACAGATCGCCCACATGTTGTGTTGACTTAGACCATCCATTGGAACTTTATTCGAGAAATGATTACTAGAGGTCTCTACATTTACAAGATATACATAACCAATAGCTAGAGAATATTTGGGTACGAGAGTGCATTCATCTCTGATTTACAGAATTTCCGGAAAAATAGGAGCGCAGAATGTGTTTTTCTGACCAGCCAACTCATCGCAGTTGCCCATTCAGATATACTTTTCTATATAACTAAGATCCTTCATTATGAGCTGGACCTGAAACTTTAAAGATGATGAGTCACTGGGCACTTTTTGAAAACTTCTAGACCTAACCATTTTCATCAACTCCTAGGAACTTGGTTGAAAACTATTAGTCCAAAGCTTTTACATCTTCAGGTACTCTTATCATGAAAACATTTTATCCTATTGTTTGAGAGCATTTTTCAATAAGTTAGTATGTTTTTATACTTGATTTTAATACTTGATTTTCAATTTTACGAGTAGAGTCTTAAGCTATTCTTTCAGCAAAAGTTTGTTATTGACAGAAAATTTATATATATATAAAAAAATGTTTTATTTAAAATAATATCAACATTCAGCGACACTACAGAAGATTCTGCTTTTGCTGACACTATTTTTTTTTGCATTCTCATTATTATAATAAAACGTAATCACAACAACTTAAACCACACAAACAAAAATTACTTATCCTTCGCTAGAGTTTTGCAAAACGGTATTTCGGGACTGGACGAGTCCAAGTCCAATTCGAGTCTATATTTGCGAGTCCGAGTCCTCGTTTAAATACTATACACTGTGTATATCGGTTCCGTTTACTGAACTCTGTGATATTTGCAATACATCCAAACAATGAGAAATGTATATATTTTTAACAAAGTCCAAATAAAATATCTTTTTGTGTAGTTTAGTTAGAATACTTTTTATTTACGCCTGTATATCGAGATTTCATACATTTAGCAAATATAGTTTATTTATTTATACAAATAAATAGAAAAATCCCGAAGGACAGTTAATATCCAAAATAACAAATATGCATAAAAAACAAAAACAACAAATTACGTAAAATTAAAATTGATACAAAGCGTTTATACATTTTAATTTAAAATAAGAAAAATTAATATATAAAACATACGTAGTTGACTAATTAAAATTCTTACCCTGCTTTGCTAATACCCCTTTAATTATAATTACTAAATTATTATTGTTTGCGACAACACGTTTCCGTTACAATACGCATAAAATAAACCACTATTATATGAAATGAGATATCTTAAACAGAAATAAATCAACTAAATATTTAGAAAATTTACTGTAAATACACATGGCGGCATACTTATCCAGGGTAGACTGCCTATGAAAAACTCTTGGGGAGTTGACTCTCCCGAACTCGATCCCGAAAAAATCGCTCGATTATTTAATTGTTTTCTGAATCTGCGTATATTGAACTAAGTTTTAAAGATAAAATGCAATTAGCAGATTATCTTTAATAATAACCCCCTTTTTGTTTCCTTATATCTTTAGTAATAATGTTTCCACCGACGATTTCTATTTAATGATGTTAAAATATACAAACTTTGGACTCGGACTCGTCGAATTTTAGATCCAGTATTGAGTCCAGGTAAATGTAAAAAGACTCGACGAGTCCGAGTACTCGAAACGGAAAATCCTTATCCATAGTCTATATTACAGGCCAGTGCATGCTTGCTTAAAAACTGATAATGTCGAGCTGTCTTTAGAGGGCACAAACAATGTATTTTTTACATATTTTGCTACGAGTGTAACGACTTTTCTTTCTATCTTATTAAAATAAATTATTGTTTCGTTCATTTTATTACAATTGGAAATCCGGGAAAGATCGAGTGTCCTACTCATTTGCGAAAGATTTTGATACGAGAAAAAAGTGGACTGTAGTAATCTTAAAACTCGTTTCAAATACACATTTCTGTAGAATAGAGAACTTAAACAATTGACATTTGTCTTTATTTGTTTTAACTTTAAACACTACAAGAATAGAAATATTTAATATTTAACATCCTGTGTAAACAACTAATATTAAAATTCGACTAATTATTACGTTTATAACTTAGTTGAAAATAATCATTAAAATTTATAATAATATAAAGCAGTTGCAAAATAATTCATTTTTGACCAAATAAAATAAATTACTACAGATAATAATCTGAAATCAATATTTATTTTCAAGATATAATTACCCTTGATTTTAAATAAAAATTTACAATGAACTGTAGCATTTCCATAAATATACTAGGTTTTAAACTTTCTAAATTGAAAACACAAGTAGTTTAAATTTTTAAGCTACTTTAAAAGCAAATTTTATTAATAAATCATTTGAAATACATCTTGAAACTTCTGTTAATTTTAATTTCACAAATAAAACTTTTATTTTGCTATATTTTATCCTTGTTTGTATTCACAAATTGCTTACAATTAATACATGTGGAAAACACTTTTACATTATGTGTGGATGTTTTATTTATTTATTCTGATCTTAATTACAAAGTAAGGCAGTATCTTGCTAGTTTCATATTATATAATATTACTAATAATTATTAGTATTAACTATTATTTATTTATTTCACATACAAAAGGAAATTCACAAGACAATTGATTTCCTCTTCCAATAAATGACGCTTGTAATAAAAGGATTAAAACACAAACGAGCGAAAATTATTGCGACATCGTCACAATGCCGAGCTGCAATTTTTAGTCACATTCGTAATTTATTTAGTTTAAAGTATCTTTTCTCGATCTCAAATTAGTGTTGTCTAATTGTCTTGCCCATGTGCTGTACATTATACTTTTCCTGATAAGAAAAGAGTCATGCCGGTCATCTATGTAACTTCGTTCGGGGGAAAATTTTTGAATTGAAATCAAGTGATTTCAGGTCTCGACCGGAAGTTTGTATAAGTTAATCGGGTTTTCTACGGCTTTATATATCTGACACCGTTCTTGAGATTAACGAAGGACGGACAGTCGGACGAGAGTGGGAATTTATAATCTACAATTTTTTCAAATCGCAGACTAATAACAAAAAACTGAGTTGATAAATATATATACAGTAGAGCATCGATTATCCGACTTAATTGGGGACTGGGGTTGGTCGGATAACCGAAAAGTATGAAAAAATACATTATTAGTATAGTGTATTAGGCCTAGTTTAAATACTAGCCGCCCTTTCATGGTCGAGCCAGTGTTGCCAGCTAAAACATGGAAAAATTTAACAAAAATACTATTAAAGTAGCCAAGACATAACCAAATATTGTAGCGCCACATCACTAGCGGACATTTGAATTTGCCGACTAGAACGCGGTCGGTTAACCGATAAGTCGGTTAATCGGGGTCGGATAACTATGCTCTACTGTACTTAAAAATAACTAACAAATATAAAAACCGACATAAATGACGCAAAGAAAAAAATTAGTGTTAAACAATTATTCAAACAAAGTAATTGAATAACGGGAAAAAGAAATAATTCAGAATAAAACTGCAAAAGAACAAAATATAAAATACATAGCTTTTTCATACATTCAACGTTTTTTTGAAGAATTAAGTACAATATTTCATAAGTTTAATATAAAATTAGCCCCTACTTATAAAAAAAATTACAAAATCAAGTGATTAATTAATAAAAATCGGAAAATAAGAAAAACGATATAACTGAAATAACAAATGTGTACTCGATAGTTTGTAAGTAAAAAAAAAAAAAAAAAAAAAACATATTGCCGATTTAAAATACAATGGAATTAATCCTGTTTTTCATGAGCATTGTACACTCTTTAACTGTAATATAGATAAAAACAATATAAAACTTTTTCATCATAGTAGAAAATTTAAAGAAAACGTTGAAATTATAATATCTAATAATAAAATTAATAAAAATTTAAGTATTCAAATAAAAGATAATTGAATACATTATTGTAAAATAGAATAAATAATACGCAAATTATGTGTACATGCGTATATGCAAATTAGTTAACGTAGAAGTGTAGTTTGTGGGATGATTAACAGTGTGTTAAATAGTATATGGCCGATAGTATGTGCAACATTATTGAAACTGTATCAAAAGTAAAAATGGACCTGCAATTTACGTAAAAATTGCACCAAGGTACGTACTGTACGTAGGATTTTTATTTGAAAAATGTAGCGCTGTATAGTTAGGAATTTTTAACTGGTTTACAATATACGATAGTGTTTGGATTTATGTACGTCAAAAATAAATATAAAATTACTGTAGAAAACTTATATCGAGTATGTCTAAAACTTAAAATCTTTATAAAGCAATACTTTGCTAAGATTATGTACTAATAAATATTGTTAGCCAACAGATGAGGGGCACGCTTATTGGCATAAGACACTGAAACAAAAAGCACTTGACCGAGGTCACTGCTCAAATATTTAAAAAAATTCGTCAAAAATCAATTTTCATTATAGATATGAGCAGTGGTGATATTCGAAATATTTAACAAAGGGTTCGCTAGCAGAAAATTTTTCCCTGACAATCACCGATAAACGAAATGGGAGTTTTGGCTAGAAATAAATACAATACCTTTTCTTGCGATATATCTAATAATCAGTGAGGTATTTGGAACGTAACGAGCCCTGGGCCAGGACCAGGTAAAAATAGCATATTAGTGCTGTCGACCTTGTTGTTTTTTTTCTTTTAAGGCGCAGAAATTTTTCATCCCGAATCGCACTACTCATAGTAGACAGATGTCATCATCTCTTGTAATACAATATCCCAATATCCTTTTTATTTCGCTGTCCATAGCCCGACACGTGTTCCACAGCCATCTTGTATTATCTCGCGCGCGTGAGATTGTGGGATCTCTCTTATGACTGGATCTAGTTTCAAGAACTCTCTTGAATCGATCGCGATTAAACCTCGTTTTAATCGAGATTGAAACGAGGTTTAATCACGATCGATTCAAGTTTATTTAGCTATAATAAGAGAGACCGTTTCAATCGAGATTGAAACAGTCGAGAGAGATCGCACCAAGACATGGTCCCCGACCTTGCTCACAATCTAGATTGAAATGCTCAGTGCGAACGGGGTATAAGGCTTTAGTTTAGTAGTATTACAGAGTATAATACGTATATTTTAATATATTTTTTTAAAAAAACAAAACCACTGAGAAATGTTCCGTGTGTTTAAACAAGGTTCGGGAAACTGAAAATTTTAACAACGGGTTCGGCCGAACCTGTGCGAACCCGCTGAATATCACCACTGGATATGAGTAAAATCAAATTTATTTATTATTAGCAGTAGTTTCAGATATCGTTTTTGTTATAAATATTTTTCAAAAAAAGAAATTTGATGACTCGCGTATACTATTTCCATATTTACACATTTTTTTTTTGTATGGTCATAAAATTTTTCTTTTTTGTTTTGTTTTTCGAACTAAGCCAGCAAGATAGCGAATATTGTTCTGTATGTTTTGATATAAGATTTATTTATACGGTCTTATTGGTTACCGAATTATTCCTAGTTAAGTGACATGAATCACAGGAGTGACAAAGTGCACCCCTGTGATTCATGTTACTTGGCATGCCCTATGGCACGCGTGTTCAAAGTGACACATAAGGAGAAATCATCTGGCACGTAACGTATCACACGACTTCGATTTATCATCTATGTTTTTCAGTCACCCTTTCGGTTGGTTTATCACCCGATCATTATTTTTTCAATCAGCTTTTTTTTACATTTACTCTAATTAAAGAATATTCGTTTTCATTTCTTTAAATACCGTTATTTGAAATCTAAACTTTGGCACGCATAAACATCTTCAAAGCTAAGTATGCTTACTATATGATACGCGGGCTCAAAAAGGTTCGCCATCCCTAGTCTAGACGGTCGTCTTTCATCGTGCTGTCTCTACTTTTAAACGTACAACCTCTTTGTATTACGATTTTAAATCTTGCAAAAATTATATTAGTCTTAATTTCTTTGCTTTTTAATCATTTTTATATTACATTGTTCTTTTTTTATTTCATGCTTTATTCTTTATTGTCGGTTTTGTGTTTTAGCTTTTGTGGATCTGGTTTTAGTGATGGGAAATAATTTTATGTCGTACGGCATTATCAATGGAATGTACAAATAAATGTCCGAAAGTATGTCATTGACATTAACATCTTGCTTGTTCGTTGAAGACCATAAAATTATTTAAGTATCTGAACCGTAATCCGTGATCTTTAGAGGTTCGCTGTGTGATTCGAGCTAAAATTCAAAATAAATGACTAAAATTTTACGCATAAGAGCTTATATATCTAAGCTGATATATAAGGGCGGAAAGAGTTAATAAAATAAAAACTAATTTTGGCAAAGAAATGTTTTTACCGAAATTAGTTTTTATTTTAACTCTTTCCGCCCTGTGGGCACTAAGAGGGCCTCTTTTAGCAAGCCCATTATGGGTTCGGCCAGGCCACAATGGGGCGGCCGGATGGTGAGGGACGGGTCGAAATTAGAGTATTCGCGTACACTTATTCCAGTTATCGAAATAATTAAGGTAATTGTAACCCCCATCGAAATTAATTTGGATAATATACGTTTCACTGAATTACGTGCATTCGTAATGTCCTCACTATACTGCCATGTTTGATTTTCGGCCGAATCCACGACGGCGGCGCAACGTAAAGGAGTGGGAGTGCCGTCTGTACGTGGCTGATACCGTACGTTGGCCCGTTGTATAATGCAGACCACAACTCATATAAATTATTTTTCAAATAACAGCAAACTTTAACCATAGTATTTTCCGTTGTATAATTTCTTATAGTCTACAATGTCTAATATAATCATTGTAAATATTCTCGCTTCTTGTTTAGATGATTGACTATAAGCAGAATTTCTACGCTTACTGTTATAGTCCCTCAACAGTCCAAACAGCAAGTATAGATGATTATAAGTCTGAAATGAATTTCCAATACTAATGACGCATGCATTTTTGAACATGATCTTTTCATCATTTAATCTACAAAGGTGTAATAAGACTGTGAAAATCAGCCAAATTTAGGCTACATCAGGTCTAATATAATCAGAGTCGATAGATATACTGGTCCTTGAGTTATGCTAAGGTCCTAGATCTAGGACCTTGGAGTTATGCTCTCAAGTAGAGTTAGTGTGTTAGGTTGCTGATAGTAGTGCGTTAGAGTCGTACTACGGCGAGAAGTTGGTTTATCTATTTGGTTAGTAGGTAGTTTTACCGTTTTCAAGCATTCTTGTAACATTTTCCTACTGTTCTGTCAAAAAAATCTTATAAAATTTTTAAAATGTAATTACGAATATCATGTATAAAGAAAGAAAAAGTATATTTGATTTATAAAAAAGTTAAAAAGATGATAATTTTAAATTACAGATGAGGATATGGATAAATCGAAAATAATTATATTCTCGATTTAATTTATCCAGATTTTAAATAGAGATCTGTTTAAAACTGTTATATTGCTACATATTGTGAATGAAAATTCTGTACATAATGTTCTTGTATAATATATCTGTTTAATAAATAGGTAGGCCTAATGGTAAAATAAGTAAATAAATTTGCATTTTACTGTTTTGTTTTATTACATATGTATGACAATATAATTAGGAAAACCATAGCTCATCCTTTGATACATTTAAATAGCCATAGAAATTTAATCCAGATAAAGACAAACTCTTTTTTAAAATAGTTTTTCCATATAAAGACAAATAATTTATTAACTTTCTCTCTCTGCGTGCCATATCAGAACATCCTGACGTCGGCGAACATCTGGCGCAGGTTAATATGTTATTAACTTTAACACTACATAAAGCGTGCTATACAATTTTACTTGATTCAGTATAGTGAGAAATAGTATTTGGGATGAATTAGTTTAGTATTTTTGACATGAGAAATTACATTTCTTATGACATTCATATTGGCTCTACATATTTTTGCAATTTATATATAATCTCCACTATCAACAGTAGAATATGAATGAAGATTTATTGATGGCCTACTACACCTGTCCTTTGTTTATATAGGCCTAAAACATCACTAACATGTCTTTCTTTTAGCCTCCATGTTATCACTAATCACTATTACTGTCAGTATCTAATAATACTGTCTGAACTCTTGCATCCTACATTTACCTATTTTATTTGTCAACCTCTAGCTCATCATCCTGTAATCATCTTTAACTTATCACGTGTCTGTAAATATGTTGAATATGTTTTCTAAATAGTAGGAATTTCCTCTTTTTCCTCTAACAGCTATATTTGAAATCCATAACTAAATCTACTGACTTTCAATACCATTCTCTAACCTGTTTCTAACTTTGTTGGCTCAACTTTAATCTCTATCTCATTTAATTAACACAATATAAATTGTGAATAACATATATTATAACTCTTCTCACTGCAAACTACAATAATTCAACTAATATAAATAAATAAATAAATAACGTTTTCTTGCCCTTAACGAAAACTCCTAAAAATATTCAAAAATGAACACAAACTGTAAGCAAAAAACAAACAGTTTAATCAATTTAAAGTCTAAAATTGTGAAAGTGACAGTTAATAAAAATATAAATATTAACGACATTTACGAATAAATACGTTCAAAACCGAATTAGAATAGTATTTATAAGCAGTCCTCTAAAAAAGACAAAAGCAATGTCTGAGTTAAAAACGAGAACATTTCATATATTAAAAGAATTTCGAATGTTTACAGCTGACTCTCCCTATGCTCCAGCCAAACTTCGGACTACGCGCGATCGAAGCGCTCGAAGTGGCAGAAATATTTTTTAAATCAGAATAGTAGTAGTGATGGGAAGAGTTTTGTAAATATCGATATGTCGATATATCGATAACCCACAAAGCCGATAATGATATCTAATATCACCACAAAATATCGATTTATGGAAAAATATCGGACTAAGCTGGGAATTTTGACTACTAGGGTTAAAATTTAGCTTCGCAGGTTCAAAAATCAATACAGGGAAGGGGATCTTATAAAGGTAAGTTAAATCCTTATGCGAAGAAACCTATTTTAGCATTTTTTTCACTTTTATTTTTAACAGAGTAGGAATCCAACCCAGCAATATTGTAATTCACTGGACACCAAAACCTACACTTCGGATTTGAAAGCTGTACAAAAAACAAGATGATAATAATGAACTCAGAAATTACCAAATATCGCTACACATGCAAATGCATTATGTAACTTGTTTATTTATTATTTTTATGACCTTACTCGATACGTTACAAACTCTGCATTACATAACCTACTAGTACGTTGTAATAAACCATTTTTCGGAGAGGGAAGATAAAAACGTTAGTTTTGCAAGGATTGAGCTGTTTCATCTATACGTCATAATGAGACCCACTATCGAAAACAAACTTTCCGACCGAATAGAGCTTCCTGGGATACAATAATACTGGTCTGCTAGCTTTTTCGTGTTTGGGAATACGGCAGACAAATGTTCCCATCCTTTTAAGAAGCAGCATTTACGGTCTATCAAATTTTAACTTAGGTAATGTAACAAGATACTTGAGTCTGTGCTTCAGTGTCTGTCTGCTTTACAGGTAGACAGGTGTGGAAGCTCTAGATATCGTCACTATTAGCAGTCTGTACTACCATATCTTGTAATTTATGTTCATCCCCTTCATTACTCATTCTCGCAATATCTTTTAGGGCCTCATTGATGTGAGATGTCCGTGAACAAGCTATTGGCGAATCAAAATGTAGCCTTTTAAATCGCGGACAAGTATACTAAAAATAATTAGCAAGTGGTGGCTTTCAGCATCCTTAAAATAGTGTGCCAGAAAATTCATCAAGGCAACCTGAAAATTTTTCTCTACTGTTTCCATGGGAGTTCTGGCAACTGTGGCTTGGGTCATTGGCAGTACAGAACTGACTGTAATATATTTTTCGCCTGAAATCTGTTTCGTTAGATGATCAAATGGTTTCTAATCACATAAGTTGCACAGTCTGGCAATTCGCAAAATAGCGCCACAAACAAACAGCACAGCGCAACAACAAGGCCCGAATGCTGCTTTCCTTTGTTCCCTCCACAGCCAATCCGCAGTTTTCACTGATATATCGCACCAAAAACACTACGATATATCGGTAATATATCGAAACTACTAATATCGCCTTATTTCGGAAATAACCGGGTACGATATATCGATATTTCAATACCATCACTAAATAGTATATTACAGCTATTGGCAGCGCAAGGACCATTACATCTATCGACTCTGGTCGATCAACTTCAACGTTGAAAAAAAGGAATGACTTTTACCGAACGTTGAGATCAGCGTTTAGTCAGCGTTGAAAATTGGAATGCCCCGATATTAAAAGTGAAAACTGTTGACATCTTTAGAGAATGTGCTAATTGGTTTAACTAAAGCGACATCACGCGTGACGTTGCTCTCAAGTTGATAGCTATACTCTGTCTATGGAAAGTATTTCTAATTTAGAATATCCGAAATAGGTTGCCAACTGTTCAGAATTTTTCAAACTACTAAATTTCAGTTATTTTTATAAAAATTGTCCTGAAAAATGAACCAGTAGTTGTTTTATATTTATTTTCGGAGATGGAAAGTCGGAGTCGGGAGTCGATTTTTAAAAAATGCCGACTCTCCATCCCTGTTTGTTTATCTGGTTCTTTAGTTCTGTAAAGTAAATAGAAACACAACTGGTTGCACTCCCAATTGCAATCCGAATTATCTTCATACCAGCTAATGTTTTCTTCTTCCGTTTTTGTTTCTCTCACTCTGCGAATAGTAATAGGACTGTTTTAATGATACTCACCTCGGATGCCCATAATGGAAGAGGCAGGGTGGTGAGGTACATAGACCTTACATATCCGGAACTGACCGCCCATGAAGAATTTTCCTGGGAGGCGATTCTGGGACCCTAGAGCGATAGGATGATGCCTTTTTAACTGGCCATTCGGCTGTTCGTCGTCGTCGTCATAAAGGGGGGGGGGAACGTTTCCAAGTTTGTTGGCAAATTTTCTTTTGTTTATCACTTTTTCAAGTTGGCATTTTTCACACTGTGTTCGAAATTTGTTACTCTGAAAGCTGGTAACTTAATCCGAAACCTTGGCCATATATTCAACATTAATAATTTTTATGATTGCAAATTAATTTTACATAATGTGTGCGGACATCTTTATAGGAATATAGTACTACAATTAATATATATGCTTAATACTTAAAATATCACTTTGTTATGAAAGCGGTTATTGAAAATGGAATTGAATTGTATTTAATAGATAATATACATTCCAAGTTCAAATTAACGGATAGTTTTAACTTAAAAATACACGTTGATAATCTATATAAATATAATAAATACAAATTGATTAACATTTCTATGTAATTATGTGAAACGATTTTCTCTAACAAGTAGTTTTCATTTAAATCGATATTTGCGGCGCTTGTTATATAAAACAAACATTTAAAATGTAAAGTAAAAAATGTTTCTAGACTTAAATTCTACATTAATTACGTATTTTTTGTTAAAGTTTAGAGTGTTTCAAATGTAGTATAGTATATATTATATAAGCACGTTAATTTTTATACTTAAAGAAAATAATTATTTCAATTAGGCAAATAAAATAGGACCAATCATTTAACTATTTATATAAATAATCTGACATTCTGGGAAACTTCATCACTAATAAATTCTTTTTAAATTACAATTACACAAAAATTATTATAAAATAAACTTTAATTTATAATATAAACTAAAATGATCCAAATAAAAATTGCATTTAGCAATGGCATAACTTAAAGAAATTTAAGTTTATTAGCCTTCTAACTACATATATTATTTAAATTTGTTAGTATTATTTAAATCTAATTAATTCTAATTAATGTTAAAACATATTTCTAATGTTTTATATCTGTTATAAAATATGTTAAGAAATTCCCTGTATCATACTTAGACTAAATATTCTACATCTCAGATTGGTTTAATTGTTTAACCATTGAATTATTTACTAATTACAATTTCCAACTATAAACTTTATTATTGTGAAAGATTTCTATAAAGTGAATTCTAAAATTTGTAAATTAAGTTCCGACATGACAAATGAATTCGGTATTATATAATATCAAATATATAGTACGCCGGAAATATCAATAAATTATTACGTACTGCGAACAGCATTATATTTTGTCAAATGTATATCATAATCATTTCAACTGGAACAGAGTAAGTTCTATGTATTATAAAACTTATCCATAATATTAATCATTATATGAACTTACACGAGTGTAAATTTTCACTTATCATGTCGAAATTGTTATTTCAATATTCAAAAATATCTAATAATATTCAATAAATATTATTCTTAATTTAATTCTGTATCTATTAACGTTAAAAAAAATCCTCCCTTCTTTAATATTAGGAAGATCGTTAATTAATAGAAGTGACACTAATATTTCAAAGTTAGCTGTTATGACTATGCACAAAGGGGAAAAAATTGGAAAAAGATGGGCTATTTTTATTTATGAATGTGAAGGTTATTAGATATTCGTCTAACTTCACTCAGACTCTATTAAATCATAAGACAAAAAATTTATAGATAATTATTATTAGATAATTATTATTTTTGATATTTTTCCGAAAAGAAAAAAAGATTTTTTGCCATCGACTTAATTATAATTTGATTTATATTGTTACTATTTAACCTCTGTTTTTTGTCATAAAGAGATCTAAAAATTACTTAATTTATAATTAAAATATTTCAAGTTATCAAGATATTTTTCTTAAAATAAAAACATTAATAAATTTATAATTCTGATAACTCATAGTTTTTTTTAAATGTCTTTTAATTTTGAAACTCTACTTTTGCTTAAATTAAATTTATAAATAGTTCGAATTTTCTAAGTAAAGTTGATAACGAAATATTAATAGAAATATATCATCAAAACTTCAGAAATTTTTTAAGGTTTGTTTGTTTGGAATATCGCTTACTTTTACGACAGTGTTACATTTCTCAGTTTTAAACGGAGTAAATTTTAAAAATGATGTTAAATTAACTTAAAAATCTAGCAACGAGTTGCGTAACTTTCCCGGCTGTTACGCGATTTTATTTTAAAAAACTTTTATACTATTAATCATAATAAATAAATTAAATTGTGTGTTATGAGATAATTAAAAATATTTTAAAAAATTATAACTATTATAAAATAGCAAAAAGCTTAATTTTGAGAGTAGAGATATGTTTTATCAAAATTTGTAAGTGCTAATAACGTCATTAAATCGACCCCCTCTCCAGATAGGAGTCGTGTCATATCTCTCCACTCCCTAGACCTTTTAATCGCCAAAATTTAACGACATCAATACCCGTTATATACAAGGTACCATATCAATTTTCGTTTCTTAATCTTTACCCCATCCAGAGATGATAAACGAAATAGATGCCATCGAGCTGCTGATCGTGTTCTCGCGGAATTTTTTTTGCTTTTTTTTTACTTTTTTGGATTCAGTAGGTCTCAAAATGTGATTTGCAAAACACTCGAAGGGTCAAATTTGACACGATTCCATTACTTTTCTAGCTGTTAACAGCCGGAAAGCAAAATGTGTCTCCCGATCAAACTAACAGACCTACATATTCTTTCGATGATTATAATTTATTATGATGTAATAAGATAATTATATACTTGAGAAAAATAAACTGATGTTAACTGCCAAAAATTAGAGACAGCAACTTAGGAAATGTTGTTACCTTCTACACGCGAGAGAAATGCTTTCAGCCCGGAATATTGCATGTGACGCTACAGGTACGATACCAAGCTCACACAACCGATACTTATCGGTTGTGTGAGCTTGGTTATAGTAGCAATGGGCCGTGTAAAGGATTTATCTCCGTTTTATCGCGGACAGATTGTTGGAGAAAGAAAAATGGGTCCCTCTATCAGCAAGGTGGCCAATGCTCTTGGATTTTCCCTTGCAACAGTTTCAAGGGTTTACCGGGAATACTTAAATTCTGGACATATATCAGCAGCACGTGCACAGTGTAGGCCCGACGGCTGATGCAAGAACGTGACTGTCGGTGATTAATCAGGCTAGTAACCACGCAACGAAGAGCAACTCGGCGCCAAATCAGACTTCAATACGGGCGTTGCAGGACCCATAAGTCAACGCACTGTGCAACATAGACTACATTCCTTGGGGGTTTGGTGGTCGTCAAGCCACCTTGTTACCGCTACTAACAGCGAAACATACAGCAATGCGCCTCGCCTGGGCTAGAGAACATCGAAATTGGACAGTGGATGTGCTGGCACTGTTTAGTCATATGAATCTCATTTTCATCTCTTTCCAGCTGCTGGTCGTGTGTTCGTATCTGGCCACAACCACTTGGAGCCATGGTTCCATCGTGTCAGCAAGGTGATATGCAAGTTGACAGAGACTCTATACTGATTTGGAGTCCTTTCTGTTGACGTGAACAGTGACCAATAGTAAGACTTGCAGTCGACTTTGACGAGTACACTAATCTCGTTGCAGACGTTTTGCATCCCTTTATGCTTGCTATGTGTCCCTGGTGGTTTGTACCACCAGGATAATGCTACTCCCCCACATGACACGAGTGGCACAACATAGTTCAAGGAACATTTGATAGATTTTTAGCTATTCCATTGGCCGCCTCTGGTCGCTGGAATCGAAACCTAAAAATCCTTGGGATATTGTGCAAACGTTACTCAGTGCTTTGCAGAACTATCGAACAAACAACTGAATTATGGAGAGCCATTGAATGTATCTGGATTGAAATAGGGCTAGCTGTGCAACAACTGAAACACCTCGTAGAATCAATGCCACGTCGTGTTGCTGCTGTTATTAAGGCTCGGGGAGGAGCTATACGTTATTAGGTAGGTATCTAATTTTTAGGCTCTTCAGTTTATATTTCTTTGAAAAATTTTGTTTGTCTGTTACCTTTTTATATATTTCTCTTTCGTATTTGAAACAGTTTTCTAATTACAATAATCTATTACGACTTTGAAATATTTTAGACACCATAAAATTAGGCTGAAACTTAAAAATGTTTTTATTGTAAGTTATATTAGTATTTTCCACTTATTTCTGTGGATTTTATTTTTCAATCACGAAAACAAATGTTAAAATCAAAACTCAATGTTTATTTAATCGCTTCCAGAAAAATCGATTTTGGCTTTTGAATTTATTCCTAGACATTGTGTGTGTTGACATATCACGCTTAGAGACATTTATCCGCATAATTTGTTCATTTAAGTGGTTTGTTTCAAAAATAAAAACATTTTCTAAGATTTTAAATATATTGCCTTAGTCTTAGAATTCTAAATTATATAAGAAACAATTACAAATGCATAGGAAATCTTTTGATATTTGTATTTTGAATACAGGTCTGTATCTCCTTGATTGTTTCGAATAAATTACCTTCGATGATTTATCATTGCACAAATATGCAATATACAGTGATGCCTCGTACTTCGAATTGAATGCGTTGTAGGAGACTGTTCGAATTCCGAATTAGTTTTCCCTATAGAATTAATCCCTTCCCAGACCCTAAACCAGTGGTTCCCAACCTTTTCTAGGATGCGGAACACTTTTGTGAGCAATTTTCTTTAGCGGAACACTTACTTAAGTTAATATGAAATACGTAAGCTTGTCATCAGTTATTTTATTAGAATTGAGCAGTTATAATTCAAAATCTCTACTCATATTATTAACGCCAATTCTAAGACAGGAAAAAATATACCTAAATAACTTTAATGGGAAACTTGTGCCTGATGTTTTTTACATATTTCATTCAGTTTTTATCATTGCCTTTATCTTATTCGAAACAGTAGTACACTCCATAAGTACGAGTCGTACTATATATATTTAAGTTTATGAAAATTTTATGATTTTAATTTTTTGATATTCGGCGGCTCGAATACGATTGTACACTTTCCGATTTGCGACTAAATCTGCGGAACACTTGGGAGGTGCTTACGGAACACCGGTTGGGAACCACTGCCCTAAACCCTAAACATTACCCATTCGATAAACTTAAAACGCCAAATACACATAATTTAAGCTAACAATAACACAATTAAATGCTCTAATAATAAATTGAAAACAATAAATAAAATATGTAAATACTGTAGAATAAAACGCAACCCTTCGACTCTATCATATTAAACATGGCCGCCAAAACCGCCATACGAGTACAGCTTTCATGCTTCGCGATAAATTCCTTTTTCGTCTCAATCATGCATATCACAACTTTCCTCTTAACTTCGTTGTTTCCACACACTTCTCGGATGATTGTTTGACCCAATATAACTTTTACTTCATAAAGTTTTTTCGAATTTTTAACAGGTCTCCTTACTTAACGTGGATTTTCTGATTTAATTATAACAGTTTTGAAATTGAATACGTTATTGCTAATGTGAGATTCTTTGTTTAGAAGCTTATTTTAAACTTTAACATCAAATTTCGATTTGATTTTATTCAAACAAAATGTTTTCAGAAGAAAACATACAAAACGCCGTACAAAAAGTAAAAACAAATTCGTAATGTGTATGGGGAAAATGCTGCTAAACTTCGAACGTGTCAAATGTGGTTTAAGAAATTCCGTTGGGGAATTTTGAACTAAAAATTACAAAACGTACGGGGCCCCAAAAAGCTGTCGAAAAACTTGCGGGAAGAAATTGCTTAAAATCAGCGAACAAAGCACGATATATACAATCAAACACGCCAAAGACAGAGCGAAATATGCATTTAAAAACACTACGAGCGTAACACGAGAGCGAGAGACGACTTAGGCTCATAGCAGATTGCGTTTTATGCTTCCAGTGCGTTTTTCACTGCGCGCAGTTTGAATTCCGAAGCAATTTTTTGTCGAATTTAGAGTTCGAAGTACGAGGTACGGTACCACTGTATTATAATTAATCTGAATGACAGCCATTAGAACGTTACTGTTATCACAGAGTTTTATTCATTTTCATACTGCATCTAAATAAATAAAGAATAAACCGTGTGTTGATATTTCACACGAATACAATGAATTGTGTATGGAGCACTATAATGTAATTTTCGCGTTTTCATTTTATTTGACTTTTCCAACAGGTCATAGTTATATTTGTGTCTCTTATGGAAAGCTGACGTCTTAAAATTTATACTCTGTTCACTTGCGATACATCTCATCAAAGTTTTCGAGTAGAAAATATATATTTTCTACTCGAATACTTTCTCTTCTACTACTGATATTTCCTGATGGCTTGCTAGTATGACATTTTTGCATTGATTTTGAATTGTACCGAGATGATAAATACCATATTTTACGACATATAAGACATAGCTTTTGACCAAAAACAAGGCTCAAAAATGGCCCTCTTATATTTGAAGTGGTAATCTCTTATAGGTTAATGAATTCTCGAACTGCCTTCAATAGACAACACGTAACCTCTACCTAACCTCCGATAAAAATGTCATTGTTTAATTAAACATATTTTTATTTATTTAAAATTTATTTTGTATACTAGTACTTTTTATATATTAACAGGACTTAAGTCCTGTTAATATATAAAAAGCTCTAGTATACGAAATAAATTTTAAATTACGATAGAAAGGACACAAAGGCATAATAATTAAATATTTTTATTTATTTTAGCTAAGCAGCTTTTGCATGTATTCACGTTGAAAACTTCAGCGATAAAAGTAAGTAATTTAGAAATAAAATTTATTTATCAGGAGGAGTTTAAAGGCGTGCATTTACTTTTTAAACAGAATATAGTAAAAATTGGAGTCGAGTGCCAAAGGCGCGGGATAACTTATATACAGTAAATACTTTTCCTCTAAATATGCCGGCTTAAATGGAGGTGGGTCTTTTATGCCGTAAAATACGGTCGGTTGCAGTGAATATTTTAAGTTTTTTTTATGAAACGGCAATGAAAATCCTTTTAAAACGAACTGCATGTTTTATACATGGATGACTTCATAGTAATGAAGAATGGGTAAAACTATGAAAAATCGTAATAATCACGAAATTATAATTATATTGATAAAAGTAACAAATGCATTATTATAGTTTAACGTAAAAATTGATAAATCACGAATCTTGAGAAAGCGTGAAAGGAAGAAATAAAAAAGAGCCAGATAAACTTTAATTACACGTGTTGATTGGCTACAACTGAGTGACGATTATTGAAAAACTGAAATCAGGAAACGGTTATTCGCCATGTCATAAAACCCAGCGCCGTAACTAACCTTTTATGCACCCGGAGCGAGAATCTGTAACTACGCCCCAAAACTTGGTTTGGGTCGTTTCTGTGCCCCCAGGGTCTACGCCCTGTGCCTGAACACCGCCCCAGTTACGGCACTGATAAATTCGATTACGGTTTCACGATGGTTTTGAATCTTTTCCCCCAGTTATAAAATTAATATTTCGAGCATAGATATTTCATTACTATTGTTTATTTTATATAAAAATTTATGTACCGTATTTCCTGAAATCCTGGGATTTACTTTACAACGGGAGACGCGTGGGTAAAAGTTAAAAGAAATAACTTGTGTACATTTTAGGAACTATAAGGACCGTTTATTGACTGATGGGTTACAGCTATAACATTTGAAATAATTTCTGTTTTCATAGTTAATTCGATTCAGTGGTCGTGTCCGCTTCGGTGTCGTCGGAATCAGGATCTTGACTAGCATCTTCGAGTTTTCCTAATTACCCTCCGGCTGATAAGCTCTCGACTTACGTACTCGATCGCGACTTTCCCACGCTCAATATTCGACAATATGATTTTATTTCCAAAAATATCCCCGAAAACCTTGGAACAAAGTGCTGTCCAACTGGTCAGCATGAAGAGGTAGAAGTTTATTTATATTTCCTACCTGTCACTCTAAATCGTTATCTTATGCTTTACAGTACTTCGACATGTTTAAATCCAGGCTAATTTAAGACCGGAGTTTAATTAAAGGAATATGATATAATCAATAACTCTAAAAATAAATAATTTCACATCTTAAACATTCTCAAGTGTCCTTTATTATTGCTTAACATACTTTCTGAACATAGATTCCTTTGGAAGCATCACACATTAATGGAGTGCAGCATGTATGAACAAGTAAGACAATACTATGCCATATGTCATACTAATGTTAACATTTACAATGTATGATTTTTAATGGCAATTTCCATAGCAACATTTCTCCTTGACATGTTAATATTTTTCTATTACAACAAAGTAGCAAGGATACAAATTGTGCTACTTGGGCAAAATTTTTTTTATTAAGTCAAGAAATATTGATATGGAAAGGAGTATATAAAAAGAACGTTGGGAAACAAAAGTGGAGTCAATCTCCTTTGTTTCAGTAGAAAAAGACAATTAGACCACATAGGAAATGATTGTGTCCATTTGCCAATTTACAGAATACAAGTTACTATTAAAATGAGCAACTGAAATTGGCAATGGAACACCAAGTATTGTTTCCATTTAACAAATTTATGGCACTTGCTAATTATGATCACTATGATTTTATTGTTTCACAAAATGCACTTTAAAAAGTGATATGACAAGGACAACAACTATGACGCTGAGTACCCTGTACTGCAGTGTCCTTTTGCAACTAGTTCATCTAGTTGATTCTTGGAGAGTGATATGCCAAAAAAATTTTGTAATGTCAATCTTAAAGAGATTGATTCTTGATATGCAAATTGATGTCATAAAAGACTTGTACAAATATAGCAATGGAAAACAGAGGATATGTTTTGATTGATTGATAACAAATATTATAAGATCAATGTTTATGTTCTGTATCGGATCCACTTCCTTCATCGTCTGTCATTACAGTCACTAGAGTTCCAACGGCTTTACCCAAATTTCCTGCCATATGTAACAAATTTCCTACTCTAGCTGCACCTGTACCTAGAAGTAATTTAAAAATTATTATTTTAAAATTTGAAAAAAAATTATAAAATACAATAGACTCTCGATAAGTCGAACTCTCTTAACTCAAATTTAATTTTTGTCCCGACTAAACTATCTACACTCAATACGTTGTGTTTCTTATAATTCGAACTCAGTTTCCGGATCTTAAATTTTACTTCGTATCAATTTTGTCATTTCTTTTGCTCTTCAAGAGAACGGACGACATTATCACGAAGTTGAAGATCGATATTGTGTAGAATTATTGCATTCCGATTGCATGACATAAAATTCAACTTTTAACGACGTTTTGCATCTAAAATAACGAATGTATTCTTATATGCAAACTGACCAATGAAATATCAGCACTTGTTACAATTTTAAAGGTCTTATTGATCAGTTTGCATTTAATAAGATGATTAGACGGGAAATGTCGTTTTCCTTATGTAATAAATTATTGCTTTCTCATTTTGTAAAAGAAATCCTTTCTAATCTAAGAAAGTGACATTGCCAGCTCATCAGTGAGGTCTCATCCTTAATCATATAGACGAGATGGTTTGTATGATAACTGACTTATCAACAGGGACGGCTGGATGGCTGAGCGGTTAAAATTGTAGCCTACTGCTCTAGGGAAGTTGTCCATCCGGATATGCCAGCCCCTCACCATCTGGCCATTCCATTATTGGCCTGGCAGAACCCATAACAAGCTTGCTAAAAAGGCGCTTGTGAAGCGGAGAGTTAAAAAAGAAATCTGTCAAGAGGGAAAACAGAAATGGCGACATTCATGAAAAACGTATATTATTCAGATTTATTTACTTGAATTGAATATCGACATTATTATGATACTATTTTCGAGTTCTTCCACTAATTCTCCTTACGATTGTTATTCCCTCTTGGAAATTATTATTTTACACTTCACTTTGTAAAGGACTATTTTACAAGTTGAACGCCATTGTGAATGATGAAATGAGGAAAGCACGTTCCATATAGTATATGGCAGGGGTGGCCAACAAGTCGATCGCGATTGACCGGTCGATCGCCAAGCCAATTTTGGTCGATCGCTAGCGATGTCTTGACTTAATGTATTATATTTGTAACCGAAAGCAACTGTTTGCATGCAGTTATGACTCGACTCACAAGCAGTGAGTGCACTTCGTACTGAAACAGTGTATAAACATAGTATGTATTTCACACTTCCCCCTCCCCACTTAGACTATGCCTATGACAACAAGTCGATCGCGACACATTTTTACGATAAAAAGTAGATCTTATGTGCACAAAAGTTGGCCACCCCTGGTATATGGCATATATGATCCACCATACTCACCAAGCTGTTAAGTTTCGGAGAATTTTTTAAATTTTCAAATTCTAAAAAATAACGACTTTGAAGAACACATTTGTGATTTGACAACTTACTAAGTAATTGAAAAATGAACTCATAAATTTGATTGGCCAATATCTATTTTGTAGTGGCAGTGATGGATTTCCATCCAAGTGTATGCTTATCCTTATCCTTCCCCATAAAAAGCTATGATTTATCATTACAAATATTTGCAAAGTTTAGTTTAATTTAGAATTTAAAATATATAGTGAATGTAAAAACTACAATTTTTAAATTTAAACATTCTATTCATATTTTTAGATTGAATGATTTTTTAGTTAATAACAATTTCACTTTTTTTTGTACTCTTTGTCCTATGGGCACTAAGAGGGTGTTTTAGGGTCTATTTACACACAACAGTGACGTGACCGTGCAGTGCCGTGATTTTTTGCCGGTAGGAAATCGTTGACATAGTTTTAAACCACCCTGTCCAGACTCGTCTGTCACAGTGCTGTGCAGTGGCAGTGGCACGACCGTACTTTTTTTTTTTTTGTTTTTTTTTTTAACTCTTTCCGGCCTGTGGGCGCTAAGAGGGTCTCTTTTAGTAGGCCCATTATGGGTTCGGCCAGGCCCACAATGGGGCGACCGGGTGGTGAGGGACGGGGCCCGACATATCCGAACGGACCACCCCCCGAAAAATGGCACGACCGTACTGTGAAAGTACTGTACATTTGACAAAAACGATATTTTCACTGACGGTAAAGTTTGTTTTTCAATGGATGATGAACATTTAATTGAAATCGTGCATCGACACTCTGTTCTATTTGATTTATCTCATTTGAAATACATGGACATTGCGTACAAAATGAATACAGTATTTTCTTTTTTGTTTAATAAAATATGAAATGCATGTTGGGACATTCGAAAATATTCAAAAAATATAGATTCGTCATCTCAATTTTTTATAAAGAGTATGAAACTCCCATTCTGTTGATATTTTTTGTCCATGCTTGATGTATCTACTTGCGGCACTTTCTTGATTGCATTTCTTTTCCTTCTTCATCCAAACATATAGCTATCAGAGCCAATTCATCCTCAGAAAAATCCATGCACTCACGGACAGCACGGTCATGTCACTGTTGTGTGTAAATACTCATCACTGTGCTGGCATGCCACTGTTGTACGTAAATGGACCCTTAATCATACCCATTATGAGTTCAGCCAGGCTCACAATGGGGTGGCTAGATGATGAGGACAGGACCTGACATATCGGAGAGAGACCAGCCCCCAAAAATTCCAGATTTGTTCCCAGTTCACTCAGAGCAATAAGTTGATACCTTAACTACTATACCATTTATGTTTCGGTGTGAGACAGGATAGATTAATGCTACCACTCTCTAAATTTTAATATAGTTGTAGAAATCTTACAACCTTTTAAATATATATGCAAATTTCACTGAAAAATTTGAATCACATGTTGTTGAACCTTTGTTGAACACAGCATTGACCATGTATTGACCATTTTCATTGTAAAGTAGAAAAGTAAAAATTTTTTTTGTCAAAAGGAGAAAGGTATCCATCATAAAGACCATGGAGGAAAGCAAAATGAAAAAAAAAAATCAGAAATTGCAAAAGAATTTGATATTCCATTGAGTTCACTCTCTACCAGGCCTGCCATAAGCAGGTGTGCAAGGCGTGCACTGCACATGGGCAGCATGTCCAGGGGGCGGCAAATTGGTATTGCTCGCAAGCTCAGCGTAGGTAGTCATAGTTAAACAGGGGTGGCATAATCGGTATTGCACACGGGCACTCAAACAGCTAGCAGCGCTGCTGCTCTCTACCTATCTGAAATACAAGAGAATTTTAGAAAGCTTCAATGAACAACAGAAAAATAAGCTTAGATATGAGTATGAAGATATTGAAAAGTATAGAAAAAATAATAAAATATACTGTAATGTATTTAAGTCTAACTATATTGTTTGTATCATTTATAATCTCATTAAAATAATGAAAGGTTCTATAATTTAAAAATTTTTTCTGTTCCTTTCACACCGAGTTATTGAGAGTCTGTTAAGCAGTTTTTGTAAAAAGTTTGACCTTATTTTAAGGGCAATGTGTTAATGTGTTAAACTTTTTAAAGTTATGTGATTTATTAATGTGAATTTAATTTGTTGCTAAAATTTAAATAAAATTATGATTAGTCAGATAGAAAAAAAGATTTAGACATTTTTCTATTTCAAAAATGTTTTCACATAATTAATGTAATTATGTCTCAATGTTTTCAGTTTAAAAAAAAATTTTGATGAATTCTTTCGTTAAACTGGAAATATGGAGACCTTGAATAGATTGTGAGAAGCTAATTAGTTTTTGAAAGCTTAATTACTAATTAACTTATTACTTACTATCCGGAAGCTTCTATACTAATTAGTGTTGCCACCTTTTCAAAATTGCTGACCCGGATAATAGAATTGTTCCAACACAAGTCCGTGTCTAGTTTGAATTTGAAACCGTACAAGGGATGCGCAATGTCATTTTAAAGCCAAGAACTGAACAATGCGCATGCCAGTTTTAAACCAGTTAGGAACTGGTGTTGGAAGTACCTGATATTTGTAAGAGATATTTGCAAGTTAGAATCTTAAAAGTACATTTTCTGTCACTCTTAGTCTAGTGATAAGATGGGAATAAGTTTGAAGTTAAAGTCTCTAACCATTAAAATAAAATACTCTCAAATATTTTTATAAAATTATTGTTTCATCATAATTTCACAATCTAATTTAACAAATCTGGTTATCTACAGAAACCAGAAATATTAATTATTAATCCGGACCATGAATTGAAAAACCGGCTTGTCTGTGTGAAAACTGGCTGGTGGCAATACTAATACTAACATATATTTTTTTCATACTGCTATTACCGGTAACTTGAAATGATGGTATAAAAATATCAAGCAATTAATATTTAATCACAGATGTCATACTGATAGAATATCCTTAGTAAATTCTGTAATTTTAGTAAAATTACAGAATTTGAAAGTGAAGCCTGATATGTCTTATAAAGTTAGCTGAAAACCTTTGTTTACTTCTAGTTATTTTCAATTGATACTTGATATTATTTTCATCCAATATTATTTTTTAAAAGTAACTATATACAAAAGTATGAAATTAAAAAAAAAATTGATTTTCAATTCCTCGATTCAAATCGTTTTAAATTAATAAACTTTTTTTCATTTCAGATGACCAAAGCTAATCTGAAATTAAATTAATCTAAGTTGAAACCTCTTATAATTTTTTTCTTTCTAATTCAATATTATGTTGAAATTCTTTCTGTAAAATTAATGGGATTACATTCAATCCTTTCATCAATTAATGAACTTCAGGAAAATCTTTAAAATAAATTGCATTTTTTCTGGAAAAATCTAATTAGTTAAATAATTTATGCTTAAATATGATAATGTAAATTAAAAATAAAAATAATAATACAGAAAGGCCTTGCTTTTTAACATTTCACTCATATGTCAAATGCAATGCATTACTGATTCCTTTTTTCCCTTGTCATGATCCAACTATTTGTCACATCATTGAATTTTACCATTCTGATTTTTCTGTTACAGTTCAAATGAAAATGTGTCATTGTTTCATTCTTCCATTCAAATCTATTTTATGATACGCTTTAAGTTACTAACTAATACATCAAAGAATAGAATATTTTTGAATTATTAGCTTTATTGGGTATAAATATAGATGCATCTATTGACTGTACAAGAAAATTGATTCAATAAAATTTGAAATCACATGATAAAAGATATAAGCATTAAATCTTAGATTAGATCTGTTGTTATTGTATTTTTGAAATGTTTTTTAACTATTGGTAATTTCTGTTTACTGGTAGTGTTTTGGTTTAAACCCATATTTTGTTACATAAATCAGCATTTCCGATAGTGGGCTCTGTGAAGTCCTAAAGCTCCTCAACTGTTATTCTAGGCCTCTAAAAATGCTTTAATGCATTTGATTCACTAACTTTGCAAATCTTTTATTTATTTTATAATAATTTTTAAGCAAGCAGTTAGTTATTTGAGTCAGCAGTTCACCTCAACACAGTAGTTGACATTTGCTGTTATGATACATCATTAGTACACCTGACATTTCATTGAATGATAAAAATAAAACATATCTAATTGTTTATCTATAAACAATTATATATGCCAAACCTCTGTTTCTGAACAAATCGATTCATGAACAGAATTTTAACTCCTATTTGCCCTGAACAAGCTACTTAGCAAGAGCTGACCATAGATTAGAGAGACCCAGACAGTCAACTCCCTATACTTCCTATGTTAAAGAAAGTTGATAGGATCCTGAATCAGTAGTCCTGTCACTGACCAATCAGCAACAGGATTGCTGATTCAGAAATTAGTGGTGCTGAGATCACCTATGTCATCAGATGTCACAACACAAGTTATCGATGATGTTGCTATTTAAATTACATTTCAATGTGCATGCAGGAAAGATACTATGACTGTTTTTGGTATGTGCTGAAGTTGAATTTAAATCAAATTTTAAAAAAATAACCACATTAACTAATATTCATGTAATATAAATGGGATCCAAGAATTTGTCTTTAAAGGTGCTTAAATTTTTGTTATTTAATTTGACTTATTGTATATAATATAACATAATATACTGTATTATATATAATATCACATTGCACTTGTAGACATTTTTAGCTGTATTTCATGCTAAAAAAGTAAAAAAAGGCTTTATTTTGGGGGTCAGGAATGGATTAAACTATTTTATATTGTTTCTTATGGAAAAATTTGTTTTGAATAGAACATTTAAATTTGCTCAGAACAACTTTTAAGAATAAATTAAAATATACAAGTCAAACCTTAGTTTTCAAACTTAATTCATAATTCAATCATTCAACAAAATTATAATAAAAAATAAGACAGAAAAAGAATAAGACTCTAATGTCATTTGTATAAATTTATAGCAAAAGATGTCAATGAGAGAGGACTCCACAAAAAAAATTCCTTTGCTTAAGAATTCCATCTTACCAAGAAGTTTGAAAAATGCTGACACAAATAATAAAAAGAAATACATTTTTAATAATGCATTTTAAAAAATTTATAAATATAATCTCCTATCGTATCTATCAGAAAAATTTATGATGATATCATATGGTATCTAAAGGTCAAATTGCAAATATTTTAGTGAACATTGTCTATCCACATGTTTTGGATGGCACCACCATAATTCAGAAATCTTACAAGTGAACAAAACAACTGCCCCTGTAATCTTTTTCTCTTGGTCAGCAGCTTTTTCGAAGACTGGGAGGTAGGTGCCAACTTGCCTAACTATAGCTACAATCACTTAGTGACTAAGGGCTGCCCACAAAGCTTGATTTCTGGGCCAGGCCTGTAGATAATACTCCACAATTATCTTTTGCACACTGCTAATGATTCAGACTGTCACAGGGTGCAGGAGTATGCTGATACAGTGGACCTGGTTGCTAATCCAAGCTGTGATCAGCTTCATAAGGTGTGTAATGAACTCATCAATAGGATTTATAACTGGAGTAGGAAAACGAAGCTTCCAATCAACCAGGGCCAAGTGCAAATACATTATCTTCTGGAAGGACACTCCTATACAGAGGAGCCCTCACATTCACATTAATGACATGACAATATCAAAAGTGAAAGACATGATGTACTAGGAGTGGTCCTCAGCGTTTCACTTGGACCAAGCACATTGACTACATCTGTTGTTTGCTGCTTGAGTAGCTTTACATCTTGCATAGTATTGCAAAAAATATCTGATTCATTGGGTTTAATGTCACATGCTATAAATATATACCTTGGTGCTATTGAATCCATGTTGCTTTATGCTGTCCCAATTTGGGGCACTTCCACTTACAATGTGCACATTCTTTCTAAGCTCAGCAAGGTCCAACATATTGCAGCTCTCCAGATCTGTAGAACTTATCATATGGCACCCATCTCAGTCCTCCTGGTCATTGCAGGCTTCATTCCAATTCATCTTAGAGCCAAGGCCTTGTTGTGACAGTGAAACATCACACATACTGACACCTTTTGACAACTGGCGGAAGCTTAGTAATCAATTATTGGGTTGAATCATAAGTAAGTTCTGTTAGCGGTTAGGTGTAAATGACTGTCAAATACTTGCCAGATGTTGTGTTGCTTCAACTGAGTTTTATTAGTGGCTATTAGCAAATAGTCTATAAATGTAAATTTTAACACTGAAGTGTCAATAATTATTGTAATAAAAAATTGTTTTTGAATTCATTTAAAATGGAACATTTAAAAGTGCATGTACACCATATCATGTGGGAGTTTAAACTCTGGAATAATGCTACAGAAATAGCAAAAAAAATATACAATGTCACAGCAGGGGTGTAATTTCAGACAGAGAAGTTTGAAAGTGGTTTACAAAATTTCATCCTGGTGATTTGTCCTTAAAAGATGAAGAAAAACCAGGCAGCTCCTCAGACTTCGATGATGATGTTTTAAAGGTCCTGACTGAGCAGAATCCACGGCAAACAATGAGGGAGTTAGGCAGAGGGACAGAAGCTGCACACATCCCAATCAATAAGGTGACCAACTTTTTTACAATGAAAAGGAGGACACATAAATTGAAGGAAAAAATATGGTAAATAAAATAAACATTTTATTCATTGCAACAGTAATACACTATAATAATCTCTACTGCATGCATATGTGCTGTGCTGTGCTGTGCTGTGTTTCGGTAAGAAGTAAACAAAGCTACTTGCATGCAGTGCACTCTCTCAAGGTCTCCTGTGCAGAGCACATGCATTTCATAATTACGTTTTGCTGCACTGTACCGAGCCTTGATGAACCGTCATGTCAAATACAAACACATCACATCGGCTCAGCATCAATCAAATATGGAGATTTACAGATTAGTCTTCAAATATCAAAAAGGAGGACATGTAGGAGGACACTTTTTGAGGGAGGACAGAACTTACAAAAAGAGGACAGTTGGTCACCTTACAATCAACCATCAATCATCACCTCCAAAACCTAGAAAAAGTGAGCAAGCTGGGAGTTTGGGTTCTGCATAACCTTAGTGAACAGAATAAGGCTGACAGAAGGTTGATAACTGCTACCTTGCTTTCTTGGCAAAAAAGAGGAATCTTTTTTGGCTAAAATTGTTACGGGAGATGAAAAGTGGATCACATACGAAAATGTTATTTGAAAAAGACATTGAGTGACAAAGATGATCAGCCACAACCGGACCCTAAGCCCAGTGTGCATTGAAGAAAAATTGTGTGCGTATGGTGGGATCGTCGAGGAATTATCCATTTTGAGTTGTTGCCACGCAATGAAACTGTTACTGCAAATGTATACGTACAACAGTTGAGCAACTTCAGCTAAAACTTCATGAAAAGTGTCCTGCACTTGTTAACCGAAAAAAAGATCACCTTATTGCATGACAATGCAAGGCCACACACAGCAAAGTTTACACAGGAAAAAATTTTGGAGTTTGGCTGGTCTGTTTTGCCTCATCCACCATATTCACTGGACCTGGCACCAACAGATTTCCATCTTTTCCGGGCATTGCAGAATGCTTCACAAGGGCAATGCTTCCAAAATGATGACCAGGTTCAGGAGTTTGTCCAGGAGTTTTTGATTCAAAACCACCAGAATTTTATGCAAGAGGAATTGACAAGCTGCCCGAAAAATGGCAAGAAGTCATAATAATGACAGTGAATATGTATTAGATTAAAGTCTATTTTATTGTACAGTACATTTTATTGGCAAATAAATTTTATATTGTTTAAATATCAATTTCTTTAAAAAACACTTTTCTTTTCTTAAAAATTAATTGATTTAACTTCACAGTTAGTTTAACCGTTGTTATTTTGTCTGTACCGCATTTTATCAGAGACAAAGACTATTGGGTTTTATCCTCATCATTCTTTATTCCACTATGCATTTCGGGTGCAATCTTTTTCGTCTATTTTGCGCCCCTCATCAGGTGTTACATTTCTACAAGTGGTAGAGAACACATTTATTACATTGATTATTGTAGTTGAATTTTTTATACAAGTTATATAAGATTATTACAGTTTTTTGTACATGTCACAAGGAATTATTACAATTATTTAGATTAATTTATCATAAAGACCAACAACTGCCGAATTATCGGGCTAGCAAATGGCTATAGAAATATTAATAATTTAAGTAAATTTGTTACTAGAGTTAGGCGTTAGGTGCCATCTCTTGCTAAATTTAATAATTAGAATTTTAATTAAATAATTTAAATAAATTTAGGCCTAACTGGAAGAAAAGAATCGGCCCGAAGCGGGAGTTTGCGATGGCCGGTTGAGTGCCTTTGGGAAGACGTGGGCAATTAATGTGTCCCCAGCCGGCATTGTAATGACCATCGATGGTCATACAGTAATCTTATATCAACTGGAAGGGGAGATCGGACCGAAGGTCCGGGTAGTGTAACTGGTAATGTGTCTGCACGGATAGCAGAAGTTGCCAGTTCGAGTCTCGCTTTGGGCCGATTCTTTTCTTCCAGTTAGGCCTAAATTTATTTAAATTATTTATTAAAATTCTAATTATTAAATTTAGCAAGAGATGGCGCCTAACGCCTAACTCTAGTAACAAATTTACTTAAATTATTAATATTTCTATAGCCATTTGCTAGCCCGATAATTCGGCAGTTGTTGGTCTTTATATATAACGGGTTAGTTGTTGTTTATTTATAATTTATCATAAATTAGAATTATTCCAAGAGATTATTACAAATTGCATTATTGTTAATATTATAGTGAACTAACCTTGAAATGCCTTGGGGGACGGAAACATCAACACCTCGTAACAGAATGTCTGAACGTTATATATATAAAAAAGGTTAGTTCACTATAATATTAACAATAATGCAATTTGTAGTAATCTCTTGTAATAATTCTAATTTATGATAAATTAATCTAAATAATTGTAATAATTCCTTGTGACATGTACAAAAAACTGTAATAATCTTATATAACTTGTATAAAAAATTCAACTACGATAATCAATGTAATAAATGTGTTCTCTACCACTTGTAGAAATGTAACACCTGATGAGGGGCGCAAAATAGACGAAAAAGATTGCACCCGAAATGCATAGTGGAATAAAGAATGATGAGGATAAAACCCAATAGTCTTTGTCTCTGATAAAATGCGGTACAGACAAAATAACAACGGTTAAACTAACTGTGAAGTTAAATCAATTAATTTTTAAGAAAAGAAAAGTTTTTTTAAAGAAATAGATATTAATGGTGCGGTTTTTTTTATATTGTTTAAATATCAAATACTTATAGAAAATAAATTTTAGTTTAGAAAACGGAAGTTATTTATGACTCAACCCAATAGCTTAGTAATACCCAATTTTACAGAACAACAACACCAAGATGATATCAACTTGGGACTGGAGAGAAAGGAATTCAACACTATCCTCAACAAGCATTATCATTTTACTTTATGCAATCTTCAAGCCTGTGACTTCAGTATTTACATGGATGGATCCAAGCACAGTGACAATGTTGGTGCAGCCTTTGTTTTTTATCAACAGTGTCAATTCCATCATTCACAGGTCTGCCTTTAAACTTGGCAAGAATTGCTCTGTACTGCAGGCTGAGGTTTTTGCTATATTGAAAGCTGTGGATTGTCTTTGAGGACTGGTTTGGAAAACATAAACCTGTTAAAAGTATCAACATCTATTCAGACAGTCTATTCTCCCTGTGCAACCCCAAAAATAGGGGTATGAATATAATTCAGATCCAAGATCTTGCACAGAATAGCCACAAGCATAACATCACCTTTAAATGGATCCAGAGTCATTCAGGAGTAGAGGGTAATGAGGCAGTTGATAAACTTGCTAAGGCAGCTCAGGCAGGGCAATGGGACAGTAGTGTCACTGATAGGGTATCATAAAAAAATATCCCTAGCATTAGGGAATGTCTTCTGTAGAAGCATTTCATTCCAAATTTTTGTTATGACTGCAACAGAAAAATTCAGACTGCTGTGCCCAGTGAGTAACTACTCATCGGGCACAGCAGTCTGAAAGCATATCTGCAAAGGTTCCATCTAAACAATGATGATAGCTCCTACCCATGAGATATTCCTGTTCAGGACAGTGTAGTGCTTCACAGCTATTATATATATATACTTTTTTTTGTTTGTTTGTTTGTTTTGTTTTTCATTTATGTCATGTCGCGTGTATGTTTTTGTACGGGTCCTTTTTGTTTCCTTCTGTGATACCACCAATTACCTGCTGGCTGGGCTTTCGTTGTGGTGATTGGCCTGTTGTGGGGTCACATGGGGCGGAGTGACATCTGCTAGCGGGAAGTTATAAAAACACGTGTAACCCATGTATGGAGAGTTTTTTCATTTTGTCCTTTGACTGCCTCTTGAGGACTTTTGTTGGTTGGCAACCTGAAGATGTGGCGGGCCATTAGAAGAAGAAAGCGGAGGTAAATTGACGAACACAGGATAGGTGAATTATGGCGCTGAAAGGGAATTGACTTCCATCGAAGGAATTACATGAAATGAATAAGGGATTACCATCTAACAACAAGGAGGACTAGCTGTAGTATCACCGTTGTCAACGATTTTTGTATTACAAGAGAAAGTTTGTATATTTAGTCGTAATAATTGTCGGGAAAAATAAGGCCTTGCGTAGAGAGAAGGAAACTTAGGAGGGTGATAATCAGACAGTATGAAAATTGTAATGCGATCAGATTCCGGGACTGAGTTGTGTATCAATAATTAATTGTTTTACGTCTCCAATAAACCTTTGTTTGTTCAATTACACGCTTCCACCGACTATTCATTTCCACTTTTTTGGGTGTTATTCCCTTTCTTTCAAACCCGCAGACCACATGCTTGCGGAGTTCACAACAGCCTCCATATTCTCTTTGACTGCATCAACCTAGACCAGACAAGAAGCAACCTAATTGGACATACACTGTACAAAGGACACACTTGCTTTGTAACTGTAGGTATTTAGTCGATAATCCTAGTATTCACAATAAAATCAGAAGTGTTCAACTCAACCAATTGAAGTATCCATTCAGCATAACACAAACAAAGGCTCCAATATTCTCACCAAGGTTTATAACCAAGAACTGCATCAGAGATGGCAGGAATTGCCATCACCGTGTACCTCTGCTGAAATTCATTTGTTACAAATTTCTATTCTCTTGAGTTGACTACAACAATGAAAAACTTTCCAGAGTGCTGGAATTCCAGCCCTTCCAGGATGATAAAGGAAGTACAGTAGAACTCTGATTATCCAAGCAAATATGGATCAATGCTACCTTGGATAACTGAAAAGTCAGATAAAACAGCTGCAGCCATTTTGAGTTAAAATTTACAAATATAAAAGATTTATATGGTACCTCTTTTAACTCTTTTTATCCCTTAGTGAATCATGTAAAAAATTGTTCTTACATATCCTCTCTTATACAGCAAATACATACATATTTTTATTCTTAAAACTATTGTTGTATTCAGGGCTGTATAGGGAGGTAGCCTACACTGAACTCTGAAAGGAGCCTGGGGCGTTTACCCAAATACTTTTATAGTTAGTATTTTTAATATTTAACATACATTAATATTTATTTGTATAAAAAATTTAATTTTTTACAAATATTTAATAAGAGGAAAAAGGGGAGAAATAAAATTCTACATCTACACATCTTTATTCCACAGCATTCAAACTTCAATTTCACCTTTCCAGAAAAGTTAGTCCAACTAAAAAGCCCCTTGTACTAGGCTAGTACTTCAGCCCCTTGTTCAGAAAAGAAAATTATATACTCTGAACAATTAGTCTGGCTCATTCAGAAAAATAGAGTACTTATTTAGAGCAGGGATAATAAAGGAATGAATTCAAAACTATTCAAATTCAATTGGGTCAAAATAATTTAACTACTAAACACAAATACTACAAGGAAAACTATTGATACATATTTAATAAATTAAATTGTTGCATTTTGTATTTAAAATAAATGAATTATAACAAAACACAAAAATATGTTAAAAAATTAATAAATATATACAGTAATAAATTTTCTTTCATTTAAATAAAAAAAACTAAATTTAAGATGCACGAGTCGGAGTCGGCACATTTTTTCCGACTCTGACTTTGACTCCACAGCCCTGGTTGTAGTATTATAGTTACATTTACATATATGTGGTTTGTCTCACATTGAAGTTAAGGTAACAGACAAATAATTTGTAATAAATGTTGTTTTAAACTTTCTTTAAAACAAAAAAAACTCTAAAAAGATTTTTTAAACAGTTCCTCCTCTTTTGTTGCAATGTTCTGCATTCAAATTTGCACCATTTTTCATGCACAGTTTGTCCTTGATATGTTGGCTCCTGTTCCTTGTGATAAACAGAATCCAACATATCAAGGACAAACAGGACTCAGCCATCTTCATTATGGGTCTGACCAAATCCACAATAAGCAGAATAAAGACTGCCTTAATGCCCAAATGGTGAAGAGTTAAAAACATTAACCATTTGCTCAGTACAGTCAAGGTTACATTTGATGCATTTATGGAAAAGATTTTATGAATTAATAACGTACCTCTACGAACCTGTTACCAGTGTGTATTTAATCATCCAGAGAATGAAAAACAAGATTTGACGAACGTTTTCGAACCATCTGAGGTTCTTCTTCAGGTCACGACGAATTTCCGTTAAAATGTTGTTACAATCAAATATTACTTGAAATTCAAATCCGTAAAACTCCATGTAGTTCTATAAGTCATGTGCACTAGATACGTAGTGTTGAGGAGAATTTACAGTTCTTTATTTACAAGTGCTTGCCACGCCACCGAGAGATTTAATTCCTCTTTGCGGTTGATGCACATTTCATTGAATTTGTAAATATACAGGGCTTCAAACCACTTTAGGTGTTCAATGTAAGGCGTGTAGAGGATGATCTTTGCCTGGTTAAAGTCGGGTTCTATATCAGGGTCACTGGCATAAATAGCAAGGGCTGTGGTGGTCCTGGCGTGTTGTATGTCGGCGACGTGCTCTTTAATTCTAATGCCCAAGGAGCGCTTCGTGGAGCTGATGTACACGAGCTCCCTATCGAATCTGCGATCCTGTAATGGGATGTGGCAGACTCCCAATAGTCTATCTTGTTTAAGAGCATCCTTACCATTGTGTAGGACATTAAAAATGGTAGAACTTCATCTAAACGTAATACGAATGCAGCGTTGTTTGGCTATTTGTGCAAAGAGTGGTTGGAGATAAGGGTTGTAAGTGACTGGGATTTTTTCTTCCTCCTCCCATTGATCTTCATTATGGCGGTGCCTTCGGAGTGTTTGTTGGGAACGGAATTTTTGTATTAATTTACTGGTAATTTTCGGGTACCCATGGAATGAGGCGATGCGTTGAATATGTTCCAGTTCAGCATGCAGAGCTTGTTGTGTGGAAGAGTGAGGATGTGCTCTTCTAATTAATGCATCATAGGCCGCAATTTTGTATTGATGCAGGTCACAAGACCCCACTGGAATGTACAAGTAATGTTCAAAATAACCACTCAGTCGGTTTGACGAAAACACAAATTTTATATTTACAGTAATGTACAAAATAATCCACTTTAGAGTTACAATTAAATATGCACAACACTAATTCCAACAACAACCGACTATTCCCGTACAAATTCGTCGAAAGAACTCCTTACGAACAAACAGACTTGTAATTAACAAAACCTCCGAGTCAGGAACAAGTTCATACACAAACACGTAACTTCCAACGAGAGAGTTAGTTAGCACCTCGATAACGACGATCTCCCTTGATCCGATCCGATCCGATCACCTCCGATACGATCACACCCATCCGAACTCCCGATACGAGCTCGATCCGAGCTTAAATAGTCGACGGCGTTCGAACCCTGCTCCAATCAAATTTGAATGTTCCCGCAACGGCCGCCAACGGTCACTTCCCGCCGGCCAATCGTCCGATGGTTGACGATTCGAAACTTAACGGTTCTTCCCACGGAAGTTCCTAACGGTCGTTTCCAACGGCCGATCCTAACGACTTTTCCGTTATGACAGTTCGTTATAACAAACAGGTGGGAATCGCGCGTCTTGGCGATTCCATACCTTACACCTCCGCGGCCAAGGATCAAACTGAGCTTAGCCCAAGCCTGTTTGATCCAACAACACTCAGCAATTTTACAAATGTCCGTTGGTGCGGACTGACCCTTACCTCCGGTACAACCGGGCAAACTCGCTATAACCCGCGCACAGAGATGCCTCGCGATAGTGTAGGACCCCTTGGATCCCCGAGACCTATCCGCGCGGGTCCCCCTACGAGGAGGTCGTCCCCGTCGCCTTCGGCGCGTCATCCGGTTTTGTTGGTCACCAGATGTCGCTCGGCCCTTCTCACGGAATTTGGGTTTCTTACCGCGAGCTCGGTTGTGACCGTTGTCCGTCGTTTTCCGGACCGGCGATATGCCTCCCTCCGGACTTAGCACGTGTGTGGGTGGTTCCGATTGGCCACTGGCCGCGCCCGCCGTGGCCCGAGACCTCCGGGTCTCTTCACCGCTGTGTTTTCTTTGAACCCGAGTGACGGTCGCCAAGATCACGTTCGCCTGTTGCCCAATCAATCCGGCCAAGTCGTCCACGGAATGACACTCCTTCGTAGCATCCAGAGGCTCATCCCGTGTCGTATTCGGTAACCCTAGCAGCGGTTCGCTAGTTTCCCCGATCGCTCGTCTTTGGTCATCGGCGTGTTGCGCCAACTGCGTCGCGGGTTCCCGGCCGATATCTCCCAAGTCGATTATTTCCCCGACGCCACAATTTTGACCCTGAGGCGTCCCAGCTACCCCATTCTTTACTGCTCTGACTCCCGGCCTCCCTTCATCAGCGTCCTCGCCCTCCAGTTTCCTGTTCGCGGCGGGTCGTTCGCTTCGGCTATCCGATTCGCTACCGGAATATCTCCTCGCAATAGGAGTCGCGTCCCCTGCTTTATTTTGCTCAGACTGCGCCCTCCGCTCACACTGGGCCGTGCGCTGCCGCTCTTGTGTCTGGTCAAGCGGTCCTATGACCATCCCCCGGTTTTTGTCGTCGGGCGGCTCTCGTTTAACCGCCTCGCTCGCTTCCACGAACATCCCCGCTACCGCACTTAATATACTCTGCTCCTCAGCTAATTCCCTTTTTCTTGCCTCGGAATCCGCTTTCTCTCTCGCTTCTACCAGCGCTCGGAAGTCCCTTTCCGTTAAGAGAGCGTCTGTCGCTTTCCCTAACCTATTGGTGATCGCACACGTCACCCGTGCCGATCCTGGCGTTTCTTCGCGTCCTTCCTCCCACAATCCAAGCGGTACTGACGCTAAACCTGCCTCTACCTGGTGACCGAAGGCTCCCACTAACCGTGTCTTCCCCCTCGTTTCTGTCACCGCTGGTACCCTTGACTTCCTCAAAACTGAAATTTCGGCTCCCGAGTCGACTATAGCTGACAAACAACTTCCGCCACAGGCCAACTTAACTCTGCGTAGCGAATCGTCGGCTTCCGGTTGGTCGTACGTTGTCACTCTTGCCACTAAACGTTCGTTCGGTCGGGATGGCTCGTTTGCAGGTGCTAACCTCGCCCGGTCCGGCTCGCTGGACCGCTTCCGCTTGGGGCAGTCCCTCCTCCAGTGCCCCATTTTACCGCAAACGTGACAACTATTCCTCGTGTGTTGCTCGGGCGCGCCCCGTGTCACGGGCTTCGATTCCCTTGACGGTTTCCCCTGTTGTTCCCGCTGCCGTCCAGATTCCCTGTCTAACGTTAGTTCGCCGCCCGTCGCTTCTGCAAATTTCTCTATATGCTTAGCTAGAACCGCGGGTTTGCTCCACCCGTTCCCTTCTTGCAGTATGACGTATTTCCTCGCCTCGGGGGGCAATAGCGTCTTTAGGTGGTCCGCCACAGTCAATTCTACCAGGTCCTCTACCGTCCGCACCTCCCTACTGTCTACGTAGTAACCGTATAAATCCTTCAGGCGCGACGCAAACTGCGGCCACGTTTCTTCTGGGAAGCGCGCTGCCCGCCTAAACCCCTTTAAGTATTCCGCGGGGGAGAGCCTCAGCTCCTCAAGGACGAACTCCTTCAGGGAAGGGTAATGTTTAATTTTCTCCGCTGCTAATCTAGCCAGCGACGCTCTACATTTCTCAGACAATGCGCCCAACACTATCTGACCCTGTACTTCTGCCGGAACCTCGTAGGTCTCTAAGATTACCTCTACCAAGCGGAACCACGAAGGCACTGCCTCTTCTTCCTCCGGCATCTTCGGTAGAGCCCCCCTTACTCTACGGGCGTAATCGTCAAAACTCGCTTTGCCGAGACCGTCCTCACTATTCCGGGACCCGTGTGCTAACCTATCCCGTTCTAACTGTATTTCTGCGATTCTCTCTTTGCTTGCCGCCTCGATTTCCGCTCTTCTTATCTCTGCTCCTCTGCTTTTGCTTTGCTCGCCGCCTCAATTTTCGCGAGCTCGATCCGCAACTTCAGAGCTTCGAGGTCGTCTCCTGACCCGCTTGTCCTACGCGACGTTTCCTGCTCGTCATCCTCCCAGTCCCTAGCCTCTAGCTGCCGCGATTTCGCGCGTCTAGGCATCTCTGTGTGCTAGCGAGAAACAAAAAATTTACCTGGGTCTAATTGCTGGTGATGTTCTGTACGTCCGTCTGCTTCTCTGTCGTAGCTCAGTTCTTCCGATTCTTTGGAGTATAATCCAGGATAATCCAACGTAATCCAAAGTATCCAAAATATCCTGTCGAGACTGCGCCAGTAATGTTCAAAATAACCACTCAGTCGGTTTGACGAAAACACAAATTTTATATTTACAGTAATGTACAAAATAATCCACTTTAGAGTTACAATTAAATATGCACAACACTAATTCCAACAACAACCGACTATTCCCGTACAAATTCGTCGAAAGAACTCCTTACGAACAAACAGACTTGTAATTAACAAAACCTCCGAGTCAGGAACAAGTTCATACACAAACACGTAACTTCCAACGAGAGAGTTAGTTAGCACCTCGATAACGACGATCTCCCTTGATCCGATCCGATCCGATCACCTCCGATACGATCACACCATCCGAACTCCCGATACGAGCTCGATCCGAGCTTAAATAGTCGACGGCGTTCGAACCCTGCTCCAATCAAATTTGAATGTTCCCGCAACGGCCGCCAACGGTCACTTCCCGCCGGCCAATCGTCCGATGGTTGACGATTCGAAACTTAACGGTTCTTCCCACGGAAGTTCCTAACGGTCGTTTCCAACGGCCGATCCTAACGACTTTTCCGTTATGACAGTTCGTTATAACAAACAGGTGGGAATCGCGCGTCTTGGCGATTCCATACCTTACAGTACAGTACATGGATTCCGCTTCTGGCTTACGGTATACCGCAGTGCGGATTGCTGATCGCTCAATCCAAATGCTGATGTCTAAGAAATGGATTTCAGTAGTGTGCTGCTGTTCAATCTCAAGGGCCAAACCATAAGAGTTGTCGTTCATGGAGTCGACAAATGATAGGATGTCCGTACATGTATTCCATAGAATGATTACATCATCCTAAAAATTCTGTTCCCAACAAACACTCTGAAGGCACTGCCATAACGAAAATCAATGGGAGGAGGAAGAAAAAATCCCAGTCACTTACAACCCTTATCTCCAACCGCTCTTTGCACAAATAGCCAAACAACGCTGCATTCGTATTACGTTTAGACGAGGTCCTACCATTTTTAACATCCTATGCAATGGTAAGGATGCTCTTAAACAAGATAGACTACTGGGAGTCTACCACATCCCATTACAGGATCGCAGATTCGATAGGGAGCTCGTGTACATCAGCTCCACGAAGCGCTCCTTGGGCATTAGAATTAAAGAGCACGTCGTCGACATACAACACACCAGGACCACCACAGCCCTTGCTATTTATGCCAGTGACCCTGATATAGAACCCGACTTTAACCAGGCAAAGATCATCCTCTACACCAGTGGTGGCCAACAAGTTGATCTCAATCGGTCGAATGCCAAGCCAATTTTGGTTGATCGCTTGCGATGTCTTAACTTAATGTATTATATTTGTAACTGAATGCAACAGTATGCATGCAGTTATAACTTGACTCATAAGCAGTGCACCTCATACTGAAACACAGTGTATAAACATAATATGTATTTCACACTTTCCCTCCCCACTTATACTATGCCTATGACAACAAGTCGATCGCGACACACTTTTAAGATTAAAAGTAGATTTTATGTACGCAAAAGTTGGCCACCCCTGCTCTACACGCCTTATATTGAACACCTGAAGTGGTTTGAAGCCCTATATATTTACAAATTCAACGAAACGTGCATCAACCATAAAGAGGAATTAAATCTCTCGGTGGTCTGTGGCAAGGGCTCGTAAATAAAGAACTGTAAATTCTCCTCAACGCTACATATCTAGTGTGTATGCCTTATAGAAGTTCACGGAGTTTTACGGATTCGAATTTCAAGTAATATTCAATCATAACATTTTAACAGAAATTCATCGCGACCTGAAGAAGAACCTTGGATGGTTCGAAAATGTTCGTCAAATCTTGTTTTTCATTCTCTGGATGATTAAATACGCACCGGTAACAGGTTAGTAGAGGTACGTTATTGACTATCTTCCGGTATTGAGTATTGGGAAGTTATGATTTTATGAATTATAAGTAAAGGTATTAACCATAGATTTGATAATGCAAAACCTTAGTTTATCAGGGCTTGAATAATTGGAGTTCTACACTACATAAATAAGAATGGAGAGCATCTCAAAAAATTATATAATTTGTACCTCTTGCACTCTTTTTGATAATAATTAAAAGTGCAGACCAACCTTGAACTATTCTCATAAAATTATTAAATATTTAAAAGATATCTAGTGACAAAATATCTGTATTAAATACAAAAGAAAAATAATATAGAATAAAAACAGTATAAGATTGAAAGAGTAACAAATCATGTATTTATTCTGATGCATGAAGTGACAACTGAGTTACTAAGTGGTATCAATGAAAAATGATACAAAATAAGTTAAATAATAAAATACAAATATATAAATACTTAATTAAATTATATGATTAATAAAATCTATATTAATAAAATCTTATTCTATAAAGATTCTTTATATTTGTTGTTGTGTATCTAGTTAGCGATAACCTTTACCTTTCAAAGTTACCGTTTTAATGCTTGTCATGTTTTCCGACCACTAGATGATGCTTCTACACGTGCGTGCAGGAAGCGACTAATACTTGACTTCATGCATTCCTTGTCAACATTATAACTCTAGAATGAGTTGTCCGATCTTGATGAAATTTTCTAGGACAACTCATCATCACTCAAAGATGAACTGATTAAAATTTCAACTCTCAAAAATGATCCATACTGAAGAAAAACGTGATCTTTGTTTTGACCCCTATCTCCAGTTCTACAAAAATGGATAATTTTTGAAAGTTGAAATTTTAATCAGTTCATGCTTGAGTGATATTGAGTCGTCCTAGAAAATTTCATCAAGATCGGACAACTCATTCTAGAGTTATAATGTTGACGAGGAATACATGAAGTCAAGTATTAGTCGTCACTTCGGAAAATTACCGAACTTGCAGAAGAACTGTTACAGTATGTTGAAAAAAACACATGACAGCTGTACTGAATCACGTATGTTGCAATTATGGGCTTGCAATATTACTCAGATACAAAATATTTCTTCCCTTGAGTTTAAGGATAGTATAGGATGGGTCAGCAGATTTTATAAAGAAGAAAAATCTTTATCTACATAGAAAAACTACATTGTGTCAAAAATTGATTAAATGAATAAATACTGATAAAGTCTACCTTCAAAAATAATTCATGTATTTTTTGCAACTAAATTTTTGATTAATAAAAAAACAGGCAAAAAAATGCAGAAAATACATGCAGAAGTATGGTACAGTTGAACTGTTCCTACTTTCCTAACTACAACCTATATTTATGCCTACTTTGGGAATTTAGATCTTAAAATCATTAAAATGATTGTATAGACTACATAGTTAAATTTACAATTTAACATCATTAAACTATGACTATGAAAACACAAGTAGGCCTATATCTAATTTTATATCATGTAATTCGACATATTAGCTTCACTGGCATTTATTAAAGGCTTATATATTCCATAATAACAACAAATGGGCTGTTGAAAGATTTAGATATTTTGAAGATTTCATAACATAATTTCAATAAAATAAAATGTATACTGTATTTCATGACCTTTATTTAAATACTGCTATAACATTTTCAAAATGTGGCAACCCTACTCATAGCTGAACAATGCTATTACTAATTTCCTAATCTCAGAAATTTTCTGTTAAATCTAATCTCAGCAATTAAATTTTCTTATTTAATTTAATCATTAAAAAAATTGAAATTCTTTAGATAATCATCATATACAAGAAAATAAGATTTATAAATGTAATTTATGTAACAAAACATGTGGAGAAGCTGCTAAATTTCCATTAAATAAAACATTAGTTCCTTAATTTTGCTGAAAACATGTGCAGCGGTGTAGCTAGCATGGGTGGCACCCAGAGCGAATATCGTGGTGTCACCCCAAGTCACACTGTAGTGTCACCCTTTTCAACTCTTTTATAAAACACTATTGAATTGTATTATCTTTGCACTTGAGCAACTTGAATGCTATATCGAATATGCAATGTTGCGACGTATAAGTTTAGGTTTACAAAATAAATTATAACCATACATCAGTACTGCCACCTATAAAAATTCACAGAACTAGTGATTCTATAACTGCCCCTTGTAAACATTTTAATCTAGAGTAATTATTTATTTCATAGCTTACGTGCATTTATAAATTATCACAATTAATAAATTAAACTATTTAATATAGATAGACTTGATGCCATTTTAACCAAGTTAAGTGATTTATCGTTGAAAAACATTGTGATGGTTTGTTTAAGTTTTTATTTTTTTCACGATTGGGTGTCACCCATTTACGGGTGACACCCGACCGTGAAAAAAATGAGATATTGGGATATGAGATATTTGACACCCGACTGGCAGCAGGGACGGCTCGTACTGGGTATCACCCGGTACTGCTCCCACTGCTCCCCTCTAGCTACACCACTGGTCATGTGTTTATTCAAAATTTGAATAAAAATGATTTAGTTACTGCAAATCTAAAATGTATCTTAATTTAATAATGCAAGAAAATTTTAGTTGGAATATAGAATAGGAGCATGTCATTGAATAACTTATTCCATGTTACCAATCCAAAGCTTCTCTACCTTCAAAACATGTTTTCCTTTATTTTTAATTGAGCTTCGAATCTATGAAAGTCAATGATTTCAAAATTTGTAGGCAGAAAGACAAACTAAATATGCTGTTTTTTCATATTTTTATGCAGAATTTTTCTATCTTAAAAAAAGGATATATAGAGTAAAGTAGTGAATATAAATATTTTTTGTTTTTAAACTTTTTTTATATATTTAATTGTTAAAATGTAACACATATCTCTGAATGAGATATTTGGGACCTTACTAGAACTGTAGACCATACCCATTGGAGTAACAAAGTCAAAGGATTCATAACTCTACACATGATCCTTCTCAAGATAGTCCCTGATATCAGCCTACTTCCAGGATGGGAGTCAAACACAATAGTCTTAGCTGAGCACGCAGCGTAACTACTTAGCCTGCAAACTATGCAGGTTTTGAGTAGCCCACTTGACTGTTTGTGGAGTATTTGATGTTATATAGTTTTAGGGGGTATTTGGTAAGGTGACCAGATGTCCTGCTTTTGGTGGGACAGTCTCGATTTTTAACAATTTGTCCCGCGTCCCACAATGTTTTAAAAAAGTTCCCGAATTTTGGATAGATTAAGTTTTTGTCAATTATGTGTCATAAACTTATTTCTTATGTTGAAGATTCGTAAAGATTATTTTATATCATACTTATCAGTACCAAGGTGTGTGAGCATCAGAAATAAAGAATACTGTGCCGACAAAACCCTTTGTGTTCATGGCAAAGACTGACAGAAAATGGTTTGGGGTGAGCAGCTGCAGCAACGAAGCAGCATGTGTTCACAGGCCATCCAAATGAGCAGACATTTTGTTCTTTGCATGTTACACAGTGCAGAGCTCTTGTCTGTTGCCACCTTAGAAAGCTAGTGACTAGCGAGAGTAAGCACATCAGTTTGTATTGTTCTCTTGCTAGTGGTGGGGCTGGGGTTCATTTTGGTTACGACAGTATTATGTAATAAAAAAATTACAATAATAAAGTGACACTCAAGGCAAATTCAGAGGAAAAGTAATACAAGTTAGTATTATTATTATTATTATTATTATTACAGTAGAGAGTTGTTAATCCGAATCAATTGGGGACTGGGGTTGTTCGGATTAGTGATTTGTTTGGATAACCGATTATGTATGAAGAAATATATTAACCAATCCGATGTTCAAATTTTTCTCCATTGCATGTTGCTTCATGTTGAATTTTCGTCGATTTTAAGCCTAACGAAAATTTTTATAATAATAATCAAGGCTATTGTATCGTTAAAAATTATTTCTTTATTTTGTACAAACAAAATAAATATATTTAAGAATATAAAAACATAAAAATTATACTTTAGAAGTAAATCTAGTATCAAAAACGTTCAATTCAGCACGACACAGTCCGACTGAAAATCGTTCGGATAACCAGCGATTCAGATTACCAGGGTTTGGATTAACAACTCTCTACTGTATTTAGAAAGAAATACAGAAGGATTAAAATATAGTTTGTCATAGGTAGCAAAAACAGGCCGGATGGCTGAGCAGTCAAAGTGGCAGCCGACCACTCTGGGGCACCCAAGATTGAATCTGAACAGGTCGAAAAATCCCCAGGAATTTTTCAGGGGGCGGTCCATCCCTCACCACCAGGCCGCCTCATTGTGGGCTTGGCCCAACCCATAATGGGCTTGCTAAAAAGAGACCTTCTTAGTGCTCACAGGGCAAAAAGAGTTAAAAAAAAAAAAAGGTAGCAAAAATCTCAACAGAGAACAAATGGTTAGTTTGTTTTAAAAATGATGAAATATTTCTATGTTCCACACAATAATGCATTAAAAATTGTGGAATATACGCTGTCTTTACCAGGAACTAATGCTGAGACTGAATGTGTTTTTTCTACTGTAATTAAAGGGTGGACATCTGATAAATCACAATTAAGTGTTGAGACTTTAAAAGCCATATTATGTGTGAAATATAATTTAACAAATTCTTGCAAAAAATTTCATGACATTTTAAATGACAACAGCAATCTACTAAAAAAAATCACTCAACTGAGAAATATGCTAAAGAATAAATGGTTTTTAAAGATTTATAATAGTATATATATTTATTATATCTTTAAATTTTACATATGTTGAAATTTAGAAAAATGTAATACAATACAATTTTTACGTTTTTTGATGATAAAATTTTGTTGCTCTAGAACAACAAAATTTTCAACAACAAGAATTTTTTTCAACAAGACAACCACTCTCTCCCATCAATTTTGTCCTGCTTCACCAATGTTAAAATCTGGCCACCTTAGTATTGGGCTCACTCCATGTGGGTGCTGAAGTGCTCACTATTGCTTGCACTGAAGCACACAGAACATTGGTCACAGTAAACAATGGCTTGCCTTGACTGAAGCAAAGCATGGAGAATAGGTAGTAGTACTGGTTCAAGCTAAAACTATTTTCTGTCAGTAGAGGTTAATGCATTTATTATTTATGTTAAAGGCACTGGTCACCGTGTCTAAAACATAACATGCTTGCAAACATGTCTGCAAGCAAGATGATGACTGGAACCACTGCTTTTGGGGTCCCATATTTGCAGATGATTATGTCAAAGTAGAAACCCTATCCTGAACTGAATGTGTATAATATGACAATACTTCCAACCTAAAATCCAGTGAGTAAAATAAAAACATTTACTGAAGAACAAATGTTTTCAACTTTTACAAAGGCCATCTTCAGGCTCTATTTGAGTTCTACCAGTAGAACCTGAAGATGGCCTTTGTAAATGTTGAAAATGTTTGTTCTTCAATAAATGTTTTTATTTTACTCACTAGATTTTAGGTTTGGAGATGCTGTTATATCTCACAAAGGGTCACATGCCAGACTTTTCTTTAATCTTTACCAATAAATATTATTAGAATGTCTGGCCTCTGCTGGGCTATCTATTAAATATGTGATAAGCTTAGTGGGGTGTGCAGTGTGACTCCCTATAGCACTTGGAAGTAGGCTGATACCAGAGTTCACATCTTATAGTAGCACAGTATTAAAAAAATGATAGGTGATTCTAATGGAGAACTTCATTGTGCTTTACACAAAATTGGAACTTTTGTTTGAATTTAAAATAAGCTAATTAGAATAAGCTAATGTGTCAATGATCATGACACATTAGCTTATTCTAAGTTGATTAATATGCCCAATAAAAACAAGATTATCAATTTTCAATTCCAAATGGAATTAACACGTTACATTCAATACTTCTTACTTTTAATTTTGCACTAGCATTCACCTATTTTATTTTTTACTTTATGATTAACAATGAGCAATACATATAATCTTACATCATGTTCTTAAAACAGCCATGTGAAATGGCATTAGCAAAAAGCGTATCAAATACTGTAGATTTTCAATATTACTTTAAAAAGAACTGACTAATGTATAGATCAGGAAGAAGCATGTCAATAAGTCAAGTCATTCTAAAGATAATGATACATTAATAATTATTTTTCTAAAATATAACATGATGTATTTAACTGTAAAATATATCTAATTTTGTAGATTATATGACTAAATATTAAATACTTTAAATACCTGTATGATCAGGAATATGGCCATTTCTCCTAGGTGTTTGATCAACTCCAATATTTCGATTCCATGAAATTGACGATTGTGTTTGTGCATATGGAGGACCTGAATGAGTTATTGGAGTTCTACCTGTACTTGGTTGAGGCTGGAATATTATAAATCAATTACAAACTGTGCACATTTTAATTAATAATAATTATATATGTGTTAATTTTCATTACTTTAAACATTATTTTATTTTAATTAAACTTTAAATTTATTATATAAATTTAAATTCACACTCTAACAACTAAACAGACTATTAATATCTTGATTTTAAATTAATCTTTCTATAAGTTATTATTAAACACACACACACACATACACATATATATATACAGTAGAGCATCGATTATCCGACCCCCGATTAACCGACCGTGTTCTAGTCAGCAAATTCAAATGTCCGCTAGTGATGTGGTGCTACAATATTTGGTTATGTCTTGGCTACTTTAATATTATTTTTGTTAAATTTTTCCATGTTTTAGCTGGCAGCACTGGCTCAACCATGAAAGGGAGGCTAGTATTTAAACCAGGCCTAATACACTATACTAATAATGTATTTTTTCATACTTTTTGGTTATCCGACCAACCCCAGTCCCCAATTAAGTCGGATAATCGATGCTCTACTGTATATATAACAGAAATTTAATTTTTCATATTAAAAAAAAAAATAAAGAACTGAACAGAATACAGATTTAAAATTATTCTCAAACAGAATATAAAATTGCAAAAATATTAGAGAGAATATAATTAATTAAAGTGTAAAAAAAAGTTCAAATTTTATATTACAAATTAATTAGAAAAAGACATGTTATTACAAGCTTAAACTAATAATCCTTAAGTAAATTTAGTAACATTTATGATCTGATGAAGACTTCTTTTTGAATATGAGATTTTTCAGAAAGTAAAATTATACTAACTTGAGTAAATTTGTGAAAATTCTCTCACCATTGTATTAATATAAAAATAAAATTGCATACTTTCATTAAACTTTATCTTCAAGATGAGGATCTTGTATTGCCTTTTATCTGTCTATTTACTTTCTTGAGTTATCTTATTATTTAAATTTTATTTATTGCTAATATAAAATTCTTTATTCCTATGTTTCCATATTTATATTCATAAATGGGAGATAGCAAATACTTCAGATTTTCAAATAAATTGAGTTTTAACATCAAATATTTAAAAAATCCATTCTTATTCTTCATTGCACTAGATATTATGAAAGATTGTCTGTATATTTTACAACTATTCAGCGTCCTTAAAATAAATGATTTAAGAAGATGATTCATCCTAAACAAATTCTTGTAAAATCCAAATAAACATCCTAAAACTTAACAGTAGAAAATTATGGTAGTGAATAATATTGGACCCTCTGGATATCTTAAGTATTTTATTTATGTAATTATTTCTGTAAAGGTATTGAGTAGAAATTTTTCCATCAAATTTTTAAAAAATGCAGTGTGTCCCATATAAAATTCAGAAATCCTTAAACAATAAAGCATTGGTTATGCAAGTTTCTGAATTCTATTGTTAATAAGTAAGTTTTGAAAGAGTATCTTTGACTAATTTTATTTTGTTTCATTTGTCTCACATTTTTCCATGAAAATTACAATAATTTACTCAATTGGTGAGTGGGTCAGCTTTTATATGGGATACACTATAGTTTTATGTAGTAGAAATGTATACATTTTTTACTGAAAAATGAGATAAAGTTATAAACCACTTCAGCACAAATTTAGCTAGAATGTAGAGTTAAATTTTACCAAGTTCAAAAGTATTAGATTTAGATTATCATCTATTAGAAAATTTAGTTAACTCAAATTTATTAACCTACCATTTATAATAAGATAAATTTCATAATTAATAAAAAATAAGATCATTATTACTGTAAAACCTCTCTAAGTTGAATTGTATTAATTTGAAGCTGTCTATAAGCCCCAGACTCAGTACATAGGGTTTTCCACATATGGTCTCATTAATAAATCAAAATTGTTGATTCTTTTAACTTGAACCTATTTTCCCTTGTAACCTCCAGCTTTTGACAGGTCCATCATCTTCATTTTCTCTTACATTCTGTGTGAACACAGATGATTAAAATAAACAATCATTAAATCATGCAATTAGAACTTTGCATTGCCTTCTTTTGTTACAGCATGTTGCTGGCATTCTTATTGGGATAAACACACCATAAACTTGACAATACACTCAAAAGTTCCATATAAGTGTTGTATACAATTTTTTAATCATTCTGTAAACAGATTTTTGATAAATGGCTTCATAATAGAAATTTTACACCTACAGAAAAATTTGATTTATACTTCACAATAATGTCTGATTAATAAATTTTGTAAAACACATCCTGATTTTTTCTAAAATAAATTATCAAGAAATTAAACATAAAATTTAAAATACAAACATATTTGTCCTCCTACAATTAAGACTTCTTCAGACAATTAGTTATAATGTTTTATTCAATTAAAATGAACAAATTACTATCGTTTTGAAAATTCAAACATATATGAATAAAATGATTACATAAATTATCATTAACTTACTGACCATTTTATTCATACGTATTCAAATTGTCAAGAGAAAGAAGTTCATTTCAGTTGAATTTTTTTGTTCAATAATTGTCTGAAGTATTCTTGATTGTAGAAAGACAATGTAATTGCTTAAGTTTACCTTAGAATGAATTATTTAGCCTAATAAATAGGGTTGTAATAAATTGGAGGGCTTATCACATCAGGGGCTGTTTATTACAACCCTATTTATCAGGCTAAATGATTCATTCTAAATTAAAGTCATGGGCTAGAATGTTATTTAATATTAAGTTTACTTTGTTAATTTTTTTGATAAATATTTCAGTATCACCAGACATGCTTTACAAAGTTTGTGATTAAAGACAACAAATAATTATCCATCTTTACTGGTAATTAAACATCCAAAAATCAGACAAATTTATACAAAGTTTTTTCTGCAAAATCACTAAATCAGTTTCATAAAATGATTTAAAAAAAATAAAAATTAATACTTGAATAAATGATGAAAATTTACTTTGTTTATTTTTCGATTTTGAAATATTTTGTATATACCTGGAATGTGATTTACACAAAAATTAAAAATATCATTTTTTGAATGAAAATTTGAAAAAAGTGAAGTGTTATATAAAGAATTAAAGGTCATAAAAATATATTATTTTTAATTTAGCCATTAAATTTTTCATTTTCATTATATTTATAAAATACATTATTTAGTATTAAATAGTATTTAGCTTTGCTTTATTGATTATAAATCTTGGTTTATAGGTAAATATAATTTGTTAGAATGAATCAAATTTATTTTGTAAAAAGAATCATTAAGCAATGTAGCAAGTCATTAAGTACTCAGTCAATACATTCATTGTCTTAATTGAAATTGCTGTTTTATTTAAATATTTTGCAGAAACAAAAATTATAAATTATATAAATATACATTAAATACTTTACAATATATAAGTAAAGAAAATAAACAGTAATATTTAAAAAGAGAAGAAAATTTTTTAAATTTACAATTATCATGCACAGATAAATTAATACCAAACTATATTTTGCTCTTTACCAGAATTGAATTTAGTGGTCTAATAATAATAATGTCACAAGATCAAATATCTATCTTGGTCTAATCAATAACTTTATTGGCAAACTGTCAGTAACATGAGGCCTTGTTGTCTTCTTATATATTTTGTGAGTCTGGAAGAGTTGTTATCATCTGTATTATCATAATTAGCCATGAAAAACAACTTTTAAATGCAGTTTTAGCAGCTGCATTTCTAAGCACTTATTACATCAAGCTGAGAAAATTCTAGCACTAATTTTTTTTCTAGACTCTGGCAAAACAATCTGGACTATTTCTCTACTATAAGAGTTATCATTTGTGACCAATAGCTTATCTGTAAATAATTGCTCTTACCACCTTCTTTGGCATCCTTCCACACATGGACTTGGATTTAAACCTCTCTGTTGTCTGAGTAGTTCTCTGCAGCTGTATTATCAAGAAATATTTCATCAATTTGTTCATCTTTTGAATTGGTTTGACTTAACAAAACCCTTGAGATATCTTCTGTATAAATGACAAATTTATCTGTACTACAAATGATATTGAAATGATACATTGATCCATATATTCTAATTCTCATTCTCTAAAAAAGGAAACAGATATATTGGCTAAGCAAAATAAATATACAGCAGAATCTGAATGTGATAATTATACTTAGATATTCACTTGATACTGTGTCATGGATTTATTCATTTTGCTACTCATTTTATTGCTAGGATCTATTTATCTACATAGCAAATTGATATTTCAAAATGTCTTTATTTTTTTTTGTGTCAGAAAGGTCCTTCTTGCAATCCTTGTTCAGACAAGAATTAAAATTCTTGTGCATTTAAGACTATCTTTTTTTTTTTTTTTAACTGGTAGCTAGATAAACTGCTTCAAACTTCTCTGTGTAAACAATCAGCCTATTAGCATTATGCTACTATGTAGCTTACATCTATTATCAGTAGCCACTATCTTTTTCTAAAGAATTATATATTCTTGTATTGGAAAAATCTATTTTCATTGAAAATTGTCATTATTACATCTATGATTTCTTCTCTTTTATCTGCTTCATTATTGTTTGAAAACTATGGCTTGCTTTCTGTTTTAAAAACTTTCTGTTCTGTATTTTTATAGTTTTCACTCAGCTATAATGTTCTTAACTTCACTGTATTTTTAATTCTGTTTTTAGAAAGTTATATCATCACATATTTCCTTTGTTAAAAATGATGAAATTATTTATGCTTTGAAATCATTTGATTTCATAAACTGAAAACCTTTAATAATTTGAAAAACTTTTTTAGTATGAGTGAGATATTTCCTTCATCCATTAGAAATATTAATCTGAATCTTTGTTTCTATTTGTTAAGAGTTAAATTTACAAGAAATAATCAATAAATAAAATTGTTTGCTTGTTTCTGATTAATTCAGTTAATTGGATCTTTCCTATTTAAGCATTCTTATTGTTTTTCTTATTTTCTGTTCTCTCATTCCATTTGGACTGAGTATTTAGAAAATTACAAATTCTTTAAGATCTTCCATTTCCTCCTCCTGTTATTTGTATTCTTTTCAATTACAAGAATGTAGAAACAACAGAGTACTTAATAGACTTTCTTCTCTTGCCTTTTTGTAAATAAATTTCACATTTTCCCCTCATCTTTTTTTTTATTAAGTTTTGATCATAATGACAAGGAAGAGAAATAGTTACTTGAAACCCTATATGTAGCTTAGGGCTGGCCCAAGGAAAGCAGGGCCTAGTGCAAAATTCTCATGCAGGGCCTTGTAGAAAAAGAACAGTAAACATTTTTAAATAACAAAACAGAGAAACTCTAATAAGATTGATTAATTTTTATATACAAGACTATTTATTTGTCTTGTTTTTTATGTACAAAATAAATATTCATTCCCATTTCATTTATATACCATTTTCTTATATCTATTTCAAATTATTGTATATGACTCCTGTGCACCATTCCCACTGTCTTCAGACTGGCCCTGATATAAGTTGATCTATTTGTTACATGTCATTTTTTTCATGAATTAAGTGAAGTATGAAAATTTTTGTTCTAACAGAATCAAATGAAGTGCTTACTTCTTAATTATGACAGTGAATAGTTTTCATTTTAGAAAAGCTTTGTGAATCACAATGTCTTTGGAATAAATGAATTTTTGAATAGACTATGGAACTATACTTAGAAGAACCATATTCCTATCCTTCAGAATTACTCTGTTTGCTATTTTATGTCTTAACAGTCTTTTTCTTCTAACGTGACCTATTATTCTAGACTGCATCTGTCCTATATTCTAACAGACGCACCTCCCTTTCTCTGAAGGCATTACGTGAATTTAAGAGATTGGATGTTGCAGGATATGTCACTTTTACATATTTACAATCTATTGATTTGTTTATTTCTTAAATTCTTAAAATGTAGCCATTCACTTGTCAAGTTTTAAATTGTTATCAACATATCTTTTTTTTACATGGATAATCTGCTAGAATTTAATACACATTTGAATAAAGTTTTAAAAAATTCATAATAAAAAAAATCAAATTTATTTGAATACTAAGAATACTTATTAATATACTAAAGTAATATAAGCTTTATTAGCTTATATTATGAAATAAATATAAATATTACAAAATGTTTTATATTTTATGCATTTTTATAATGCCGTTTTATAATTCTTTTAATTGCAAAAGTGTTCAAATACATTTATTAATTTATTTCTTGGAAAGGATAATGCATTGCAAAGCAACAAAGAAATCTTACCATTTGAAATAAAACATAACCTGAGATCTTTTGTCTCTTATCAATTTGTTATCTACAAATGATTTGATGCCTATACATTTATTTGCATGTTTATTTTCAAATCTATCAATTTTGTTTTTTAAATTACCTTTGGTTTGATTTATTATATGTATAAAGAGGTTGACTGTGTTAAAAAGTCATAGAAAAATACTAAAGTGAAATAAACTACGTTTGCCTCAAAAAATAAGTTTTTATTTTTATTATTATTTTATGAACTACTTTAAAATGTAAATAAAAGGATAATTCTAATAAATTTTATCTACTTATATCATATATTGTTATATTGATGATAATATAAATATTTTATAAATTGATATTTTTATAGTGTGAAGAGTGTATTAGACTTGTTCATTTTATTACAATAATATACATTTTTCTGTCAATTTGAAGTCTTTTTTGTATTACTCAATATTATATAAATAAACTGAGTAATATCAAATTGATATAAAAATATAAATCATTTAAATCAAGTAATAAACAGATCTAGTTTGAAATAAATTATTATTTATAATAACTTTTGCTGTATTCTTTTACTGTTTATAAAATACTAATCTTTTATATTCTTATATTTAAATTTTACTTAAATGAAATAATTTACTTCATTTAATTACAAAGCTAGCTGATTAAAAAGCAATATTTTGCTTTTAAGTATTGGTTTTAATTTTTTTTTTTAAATAAAAGCAGTTTATTATATACCAAAACTAAAATTCTGACAGGAAAACTATTAAGATTTATATTTCAAAATTCATATTTTAAAATGTAATAAAACTACTTAGAATACACACATTAATTTTATTCTATAATTTAATGTTGAAATGGTCTTTTGCATTAAGTAACATTGTGAATATTACTTTTTCCAAGAATTTTAACAGGCTATATTAAAAAGTTTTGTTTATTTATCCACATAATTAAATAACAAAATTTTGATAAAAAGTAAGTAGATGAATATAAATGATGATATTTAAAGTTTTTATAAATACAACATTATAATACATAAATTTTTAAATCTCTGCAGAAATCTAAATATTCATTTGAGATTTGAAATGACTAGCATAATTTATACAGCATTATTTGTTATAAAAATTAATTTTAAAAACAAATATACATATAAGAAAATAATAATAAATTTTTATAATATCCAACTTTTTCTTCCATAAATATATATTAAAATACAAAAAATTTTTTAATATAAATGTAATTATACTATAAATTCATATTCATAACAATATGAAATTCACAGAAAAGCCATATTTGGAGTAATATAAACTATTTCTTTCATAAACATTCATTCACAATACTATTATTATAAAAATTTTAATGTTTAAATAATTCAAATTACTTTTGAAATAAAAATGTAAAAACATATGTTTTGGAAAATGTAACAATTAATGCATCCGGATATTAGTGAAATATGATTTATCATAGGAAAACTTTCATATTTCACTAAACTTCTTGGAAAAGTATAAAATTGTATAAAGTTTAGATAAATTAAACTTTAAAACTAATATGATTTTTGTAAATATTTTCTGTCTTTATTAGATAATGAATATTCATTATTGCATAAATGTTATCTAAAATTCTTAAGTTCTAAGGCACATTTTGTAAATTATAATTAAAATTTCTTCATCTTTATATTAACTACATACAAACCTTCTATCAAATTAAGAAGGAATTTTATTTCTTAAAATATAAAATTGGAATTAAAAAGTTTTATTAGATATAATTTACATTTAACAAATTAAAATAATTATAAATGTCAGTAATTGAGAGAAACTAAATAAACATAAAATAATATTTACAAAAAGTTAACAAAAATACTAAATAAAATAAAACAATGAATTTAATATAGAATTATTATTATTTTCAATTTATAAAATCTGTATAGGACATTTTATTAATTTCTTTAATCAGAAATCATGCTGCCATTAGAAAATGCATGCATTTTTCTTTACATCATATCAAAGTACCTCATCTAGTAATTGTCTCAAACGTTGTAACTGCGCTTCTAGTTGACGATTATGATCTTCAAGGATTTGCATTCTTGCTTCTAAGCGTCCTTTATGTTGACGTAACAATTTGGCTTCTGCCAACATTTCTTCATCTCGACATGGAGTAAGAGCAAAATCTTCTTCCTCTTCAGTAGCGGTAGGTGAAAGAGTTCTATTTGGTCTAGTTCCTCTTAAACGCTCATATTCTGCCTGAAGATGCCTTTGTTTAAAATAAAAATGTAAAAAAAAATATTTAATATTTAAATAATTTTCTAATAATCTTATTAATATATTTTTAAAAACACTTATTTAATTAGTAATAAAACATCACTTATCAAATATACATCAATATTAGTTTTTATTCAAATAAAATATATACAGCAAGTCCTCACTTATCAACGAAATGATAATGAGAAAGGAAAAAAGTATATTTGTAATCATTTACAGTTATTGTTGCTAAAACAGTGAAATCAATTCTATGAAGTGGAAAATAAATGCTTGAGGTTGCAAACATGAATTAATAATAATAACCAAATTTTTCTTTGCAATCTGTTTAACATAAGATGAAAATATAATGAATGAAAATTTTTTCAAACAACATAACCTAACCTGTGAATAAATGTATTCACATTGACATTAAATAATGTAAATTGTAAACAAACTTGTTCTGTTTGTGTTCACTGTTTTAAATTTATATAGTGATTCTCCATAGTTTGTTGTAGAGTTTGGCAAAGCTCAGCTGGGGTGTATTGCAGCAAAGCCCATTTTTGAAATTAAATTGCATCTGTAATAACAACAGATACATAGTATGTTGAATATGTTTTTATCTTTTACTAAAATGAGAACTTTCAAATAAAAACTATTTGAGTATCAAGCAATTGAACTATAAATAATTTTTAAAAGTAATTGAACTATAAATAATTTTTAAATTAAAAATTGCATCCTGGCATTATGAAGATGTCAGAATAAATAATCATATTTTAGTTTAAAAATTAATTGGGGTCTCCAGCCCTTTCTGTATTCTGTATCTGGTCTCAATCTTCAAGATTAACAAAGGATATACAGACTGACAACAGTGGAAATTTATAGGTCTGCAATTGCAGACCACGAAAGGGTAATATTTTAAAATGACACAGATAACAACAACCACGTCTAACAAAACAAGAACAGTCCCAATAATTTGAACTGGATGGGACTGAGACTTCCTTGGATTACAAAAAATCTTGAAGTACAGATTGGAGCTGAGCTGAGCTGATATCATTGTCAAAATTTCAAACTGTAATTTAGCTCAGCTCATTTGGTAGAACTAGTTCATTGCAACCACCAATTGTTTATATTTAAACTGCATTATAGTAGGAGATGCTTTTCAGTCTTCACTTTGTAAACATTTATTCTTTATCACTCATTTTTACTTACCCATCACCAGCAATGAGCTTCCTTTCCCATATTACCCACCACTAGTCAGTGATTCTCCAAAATTAGTAAATGATTATCTTAACTTGTATAACTTAAATTTATTTTAATGTTTAATCTTACAATTGATTTAGGTCACTATTTAGAAGTTTAATGATGTTTTCATGAGCAGAAATGTGCAATATTGATATAAACAAGAGTTAAATTCCTGAGCCTATGGTAATATTGCAACTTTAAATCAAACAATGTATAACAAAACCAGTTTTCAAGAACCTATTTAATATATAAATAAATAAATAATATTGTTAAGTCCTCACGCATCCTTATAAGAACCAAAAAAAAGCTAACTTAAATTTTTATCTTTTATAGTCAAAATAAATTTCAATTGAATATTTAATAATTGATTAAATTTTTATTTTTAACTGTTTCAAAAAATTTATAAATCAGTAATAGAAAATAAATAGCAAATTTTATTATGGTCTATATATACCGATTTTCTTCTTCTAGTTCGTGTATCATAGATTCTAACTCTTCTCTTTGTTCAGCATCTATAACTGCCACAATTTGTGCTGGACTTCGAGGCTGAAATAATATGTAACATCAAACAATAAGCTAATTGTAATTTGAAAACTATTATTGTTTTATTTACATTACATATTCTATAAAAAAAAAAAAAATGTTGATATTATTGAATAGTTTAAAATATTAATTCAAACAATAAATTAATAACACAGGTATAATCCATTTATTATAAACATTTTGTGTTTCACTTATACTGATGATGATAACCACCTAAAAACATTAAGCAGGATTAATAGACTGCAATTGGTAAAATTCTGTATATTAACTATGATGTTAAAAAATATGTTAAAACAATTAAACAATCCATCTATTAACACCACAATTTTTTCTAAATACTCTTGTTTCTAATTTTTGGTCAATTCCCTTATTTCTCACCCAACTCTCAGAACTATATGTCAATATAGGTTTAAAAATTGTGTTGTAAACAGCTAGTTTTGTCTTATGACTTATTTCTTTCTTGTTCCAGATATATTTACTCAATTGGCTCCCTGCCTGACCTGCTTTGTTTAATATATTGCTGATTTCCAAATCTAACTTTCCATCTTCACTAAAAATTGTTCCTAAATATGAGAACATATTGACATGTTCTAAGCAGTTGTTACCAGTTTAACTATTAAAGTCTCTTTCTCTCTATCAATAGCCATAACTTTGTTAACTATAGCTGATTGACATACCAAAATTCCTGTCACTTTCCTCTAAATTATTTAAAGATTGCTGGAGTTCTCAGGTTTATTGCTTAATAAGACAAGGTCATCTACATAGAGTAAAGAACCAACCTTTATATTTCCCAAACTGAAGTTTTGATTCTTTTATTAAATTATCCATGAAAATTATAAATAATAAAGGGGACAATGTACACCCTTGCCTCATCCCTTGTTTTACTTGGAACCAGTCACCTATTTGTCCTTCTATCCTTACAGCTGATTTACAGTTCTTATACAAGCTTTGGATCCCCCTTAGTAGAGTATCCTTTATGCCATATTTCTCAAGAACTTCAAAAAGTAATCCTCTAGACACTCTATCAAATTCCTTCAACAAATTCCAAGTATAATTTCTTGTTATATTTCCCCTGTCAATTGTATTAGTGTAATATTTACTCTAAGACAACTAACAAAGAATTCTTTTCACTGTGCTTGAATATTCAAGACTTGAGAACTGGAAGGAATGGTTCAAATTTGATTAAGCTGATTTTTTGCCCTTCTCTTCAGAAGACAACTGAAGATGACATTTGAAAGACTGAAAATGTTATGGTGACCATAATGTTTCCTGCTGAAGTTTATGGTTAGTGCATTTTTGTTTTTGTAAGGTAATTTTATGTTTATGTTATTATGGTTAATATAAAACTTTCAGTTTTAAAGAATAAAAATAAAAATATGAAGCAACACTCAAAACTTACCACAGGAAGGGCTAATTCACCACTAAGTGTCTGGCAATATTGAGCTATTAATTGATGTTCATCTTCACTCCTAGACAAAAAATAATTTTTTATATATACTTCATAATAGTAATAGAAAAAAAATGCAGGGTTTATTTAATTTAAGATTATAACAAAAATATATATTGGATTGTAATACAATTCTGATCACATTATTATAGATAGATATTTAAATAATTTTATGGTTACCAGCTAATTAAAACAAAGACCATTAAAAATATAAAAATGCAAGGATATGTGAAGTATTGATGTTCTTTATGTTTACATAATAGTTTGAGTACTTTTTGCTTAAATGTATTAAAATTATTTTTAAAAGTTAAAAAGCTATTTGTAAAATAAAAATTAAACTTAGAGATGCAAAGATAAACAAAGACTGCATGTTGTAAACAATTTGAAGAGTTGATCATTATGGCAGCCAAAGATGTGATATTGTCAATAATAAGTATATAGTCAAAAATATTAATAAGTAGGTTCATCTTTAGAATTAGAAGTTTGGTTGCTAATTTCTTAAAAATAATACTAATATTTCTGAACTTTTATTATAACTTATTTATATTTTATTATTATTTTGATTTTTACTCTTAATTATAATATTCTATCAAGAATGAGTTGTCACTTTAAATTTATTCTTTCTTGTTTTTCGTTCTTTTATTCTATTTTGCATTTGCTTTGATCTTAAGTGTGGAACTTATACATTGCAATTACTGTACATCAATCCATCATTAAATGTTTCTTATTTTAAGCATTGTATCTCTCTTTTCTTGGATTAAGCTTAACAACAAATGCAGTAATAAGGAATCTTCAATGTGTAACAAAAATGACAAATGTACTGATAATTAATTTCATGTATCATTTCACCTACATTTATCATCAAGGAACAAATTCTGATTTATGAAAAAAATCATTCTTTTCTGTTAATGGGATGCCAGTTGTAAGTTTAATCTGATGTGCAATACTGTCATCCACATCACTCTGCTAAGACTTTTACATTTAACTATTTAGCCCATGAAACTGTGCCAGCTTCAAGTAACTCACTTGACTGTTCATGGATACTTGATGTTATATAGTTTTAGGGGTGTGGGGGCTCACCCCCACTCGGGCATTCAGGTGTGAGTGATAGCGAGCAACGAAGCGCATGACTACATCAAAGCAAGTAGAATAGGCAGTATATTGATAAATGTTAAAAATTGACCTTTGGAGGTGAATACCTTGCAAAGGGTCAGCAATTCTAGGGATGGTGTGAAACCCCTCAGTCATAGCTTGAATCTTACTCATTGCAGTATGTATTGGCTGGCATCCCGTTAACAGAAAAGAATAAAAAAAAATCTACTTATATAAACATTCTATTCTGCAAAACATTTACAGATGTCATTATTATTTAAAACATTGTTTTATGACATTTCCAAATTTACTGTATATGTCTTGAGACAAACTATCTACTCAGCATGATAAATAAAATGATACACTATCTAAATTTACATTAAGCTGTTTCTCAACATATTATATTGCAAAATAAGAGATAATTCAACATTAGATTTATGGATATAGGTTTTTAAAACTCAAAAGATTACTTTTCTGATTTTTATGATATATTGTTCAAGCAGTTGTACACATCTAGTTCACTTTATATTTAAAAAAAATTTATTTAGTTTTAAATAATAAATGATATATATTGATCTGTTATCATGCTTGTTTTGATATATACAAATAATAACAAAATAAAATACAATACAAAATGTTCAGTTCAAAATTTAATGATTATAGTGGAACCTCACTTAATGAGCACCTTGCATAACAAACAAAACAAATTGTAAAAAATCTGACTCACTTAATGAGCGATGTTTTGCACAACAAGTGACAAGGAGATGGGAAATCCTGGATTTTGTGCATGCTCCATCAGTCTGTGTTTAGCACTCGTTTCGCTAGCATCTTAGTGTTGTCATGATCACATATTTTTTCAAACTTGTGTTCACATATAATACATATAATACGTATAAACATTGACAATCATAGCCCATTATATAATAAACACGCCATCTCGTAAATTTAATGACCGATTTCAAATTAAATTTTAGAAATGTCTAAATAAAAAAATTAATTAATTTTTAATATTTAATTATAGCCTTGATATGCCAAATTCTTGGGCTATGTAATTTGGGGTCTTCATCAGACATATTATCTGTGATGTTTTTTGTTTTCTGCAAATTGAATTCTTATTCCAGGTTGGTTCATTCAGTGCTAGAAGAAAAGATGATGATTTATGCTTCTTAACAATGTATATTGTGTAATTTTCTTTGAATAAACGTTATATATAAAATATTTGAATATTTTTTTGGCGTGGAACACATTATCTTATTTTACATTAATTTTTATGGAAAAAACTGTTTTGCTTAATGAGTGTTTCACATTACAAGTAAGATTCTGGAAAGAATTATGCTCGTAAAGTGAGGTTCCTCTGTACTTAGTTTTCTTTATAATTTATAGTATGTTCTGAATATATGAATAAATTATTGCACTTTTTAGACCTGAAAAATTTTTCTTTTATATTGATTTGTATTTGAAGATCTAGTAATAAGTAGTATATTTAGATTTCTATTTAAACTGAATATAAAAAAAACTTACGAATCAGGAGTAGAATTGCTTCTTGTCCTTAATTCTACTTCTGCTAATCTAAAAGGAATAATTTTATTATATTATTGAAATTACATTACTAATTGTAAACTAATTTTAATTAATGTAGCAATTTTCCAAAAATATAGAAAAATAATTATTTATTAAATAAAGATGATAAAAAATTGAAAACTGTAAAACTGTGTAGAAAATGATCCAAACTGATGCAATGACATGATTGCTGCATGCATTAAAAAATTTACTTGTTCTTATCATGAGAATTTTTAACTTAATAAACTTATTAATTACATTTAATTATTTCAATAATCTTTTAATTTGAATGAAATTTTTATAAGGACAGAACTTCTTGATTCATCAAAAAGGGTATATTATAGGTAATCAATCAAACTGTTTCTTCACTTCAATAAAAAAAGACCTCATTGAAATAACACTCTTTTAACTTTATTTACATGGACACAACTTTAGGTTAGGCTATCAGTAATAGGAAAATTGTACATATATTTTGTTTCATTATTTTATTTTTGGAAATGTTTTGAGAAATTAATTTATTGTTTGTAATAGTTTGGAGTTTAAAAAGTTGTGAAAGCATGTTTGATAATAACAACCATAAGAGAAAAAGAGATTTTGCATGTGTAGTTGAGTGTGGAACTTAGACGATAAGCTCAATTGACAAATTGTCATACCATAAGTATAAATTAAATCAAATGTAATTAAATCAAGTATAAATTAAATCAAATCAATACATATGGATTTAACTTAAAATTTAAGTTAAATAAAGACTAGCAAAATTTATGCAAACCTGTTAAGGAAAAGTGTTAACTTTTTTGTCATTATGTGCATATGCAAATAATAAACTAATTACTGTTTACTTGGTTAGCCATTTTATGTTTCATGATGGTTGTTTTAAAATTTATTAGGTAATTACTTTTACAAAATTAATATATTATAGTTTATTTCACTATCCATATTATTATAACCAACAGGTTATAAAAATATAGATTGTATTATTATAGCAATTTTCCAAACTTACTCTTCAAACTCACTATAAAAAGTAACCAAATACTATTTTCACTATAACCTTCTGGTTATAGTGAAAATATTGTGCATATAGTATTTTAATTGATGGGATCATAAAGAAAATTTGTTTATGTGTACTTTGTAATCCATTACCAATGCTTCTTAAGTAGTTAGATGCAATCATTTTAACTAATTTCCATCATAATCAGTTAAAACTGTACTTTGTTATCAAATTTGTTAGTGTCTTCTTTGATTTAATAGTCTGTTAATCACTTGGATAATAAAGAAAACATGTCAACATTTACTTTATCCAATTTGTAGATTTTATTAAGTTTTCATCTGCTATTTGTTCCACTTATTTGAGTTTTTAAAATATTAATCAATAGGATCCTGAAAGAAATTTGATGTTTATTTTGTTATTCATTTTGTTGCAATTTTTATTTATTTAACTTTTGTGTTTTAATTGTTATATGTTTAAAGAACTTTCCCAAGAAACCAAGTCCTCCTTTTTAACTTAATCCCCAAAAGGAAATGCTTTTCCCAAGTGTCATTACTAAAGTAAACTGTTTAAAATTTCTTAGCTCTTGTAAACAAAGGCAAGAAAAGTATACTTGCATATGCAACATTCATACTCATATTACATGGTGCACTTGTCCTATTGCTAATAGACCACCAGGTAAACAAGCACTGAAATATTCATTCAAATTGTTTATTAGAAGGAAGAAACTTAATGTGTCCTTATTTCTTTTATTTAGAACTTTAGAAATTTTTTTCATTTTTATTCTAGAAAAACCATTTTAAGAGTTTTAATTAAATGATAAAGCTGAATTCATTGTCAGGCTATAGCTAGTCTGACAATGAATTTGACCTGATAATAAAATTATAAATATAATTTGAGCTTGATTTTTTAAAAATATTTTAATACATTTTACAGAAATTAATCTACTGTTAAATATAATTTTAAAATTTCAAAACTTAGACATTAGGAAAGTCTATATTGAGCTTTTGAAAATCAATGGTACTGTTAGACTTCTCTATCGCTATGACTATTGGTCTGGTCTGCAATTTTATTCAGCATTCAATTCATAAAAGCTGTTACAAAATAGTCACTGATGATAAAGAAAATCCAAATATTGTCAGTCTTATGTGTGTCCATATTAATGATCCATAGCAATGCCTTTAGAACAAAAGTTAATTTCCAAAATTATTTTTTCTTAACATGCTTGACAAATGAGGTCCATATGGATTGGTCAACAGTATTTACATCAGAATTTTATTCAAAAAAGATAAAATCTAACTTGGAAATTTTATTGTGATATGCATTATAATACAGTCAGGTCAAAGATTAAGTTCTGCAAGATACAGTGGTAGATGTAATATAGTGTTGATTGCTGCTTTAGCCATGCCATTGACAATAACTGTTCAGTTTTTCTATTTTCACTATATCCAACAGTTTGTTTCAATTGTTCTGGCTGCCATTGATATTCTTTTCTAAGTTAACAATCATAAAATTTTGACTTTTTTCCATGAATTTGTGGATGGATTCTCATAGCAAATGCAGTGATACCTTGCATAATAATAATAATAATAATAATATCAAAACCAACATGGAGTGTATTACATATTTTGAACTATTCTTTGAAGCAAGAACAGTTCATTTCCTGATGATAAGCATGACTAATATTTGATGCAAAAAGTAGAACTCCATTCACAAATCCAATTTTTGCCTGCATGGACACAGATTATGAGTTGTCAACTGAATTAGAAAACTTTTTAATTAAAGAAATGTATCTTGATAAGATTTCATGGTACTGCCTTTCTAAAATGTAGAAACCATATGACCAGCATTAATGAATGTTTTATTCAGATAATATTCTTTTCTTGACAATATTGATAGATTGTTCTCAAGTAACAATGTTTCTGTGCAGTTAAAATGATTCTTGTAACTTTGAATTCCAATTTAATTAAAGAAGGTTCATTTCTAAAGAAGGATTGATGAATTGTACTTCTAATGGCTGTGCGGACAAAACCACTCACATTTCATATCTTCTCTTTTCTTTGTGCAAAATCTCATTTTAACTCATGCATCTACCTTTCCAATTACCAATCTTTCTTCACAGTAAAAATGATTGAAACTGATCAAAAGTGAAGTTTGCTGTGCTGCCTTTTCAACTGACAAAACTGTTCAGTTTATAAGAACAAAATTCATCTTTTTCTTGATTTAATTAAGTAATTATTTAATAAACATTGACTTGTATATATCATTGTCTAAATTTAATCATTACAAATATGAAATAAAGCCCCATTATTCTTTTTATCATTACCGAAATTAGAAAAGACTATACTAAACTGAAGATTAATAGACAACTGAACATAAGCAAATGCTAATAGGTATATTCTCATTTTATTATCTAGTTTGCTAACTTTGTAAAATTATGAAATCTGTTTCAACTGTTATATTAAATTAAATAGAGATTTATTTCTAAAAGAGTGTAATTTATGCTTGTATTCTTCATCTGATATGTATATCTATTGATACCAATAATAATAAACTGTGTGCTGATTCTGATTCTAGATAAATAAACATAGTTCTACAACACACAAATTATACATTAAATCATATTAAATATTCACTTACTGTGATAAATTTGCACTTTACCTGTTAGCATAAAGTTCTAATCTGGAATGCATTTCTTGTGAAGATAAGGTATGTTGAGGTGATGGAGCAGGGCTTTCCAAATCATCACCTTCTAATACAGTTTGAACAGGAAGATATCCTAACCTAGGATGCTTCTTAAAATACCTCTTTGATTTAAATTTATTGCGTACAATACGAGTAAAATCTCTTACATCTTCTCCAGAGGTAGTCTAGAACGAAAGTTCAATTAGTATTTTAAAATAAATTTTAATTTAATTAAATATAAATTAAAATTTTTTGATCTTTATATAGAATTTATTTTATTTTAAAAGTAAATTAATTTTTAATTACAGAATATTATATTAATAACAAATTTCAAAATAAAAATTTAACACACTTTCTAAATTTAATAACTACTTAAAAAATTAAAAGCAATTTTCTCTTTTACTAATTGAACATTGTTAATACAGTCAAACCTGTTTTTATGCGGTCTTTTTATGTGCGATTTTTATTTGTGCGATTTTTTAATGCAAATTTTTAATTTGTGCGTTTTTTTTTGTGAGATTTTTTATTTGTGCGGTATAGTTGGCGACCAGTCTCGTGCGATTCGTCATGTCTCACATTGACTTATTATAGCTAAATAAACTTATTATAGCATAAATGCACTTATTATAGTAATATTATTGCATGAATATGCGAAAAATGAAATAATTTACTTTTTAAGTCAACAAAACACCACCTGGACAAAAATATGTAAAACAGACGATAGACCAGACGATGCAGTCAAGTGCTGACATCTGTTGTCAATAAATTCTATTTCGTACGGTTTTGAGTTATTTTCTATGTGAGACTTTTTTATGCGGTTCCTGTTGACCGCATAAAAAAAATATTTTTTTAAATGTGTTGCGAAAACTATTATTTACAGCCATTCGTGAAGTTTCGTGAGATTTTTTTTATGCGTTTTTTTTAATGCAGTCCCTATCCACTGCATAAAAACAGGTTTGACTGTATTTAATAAATAATTTTTTAAGTTAATCAACTAATCAACAATTTAATTTGCATTTTACTTTTATTTTTCTTTCACCATCGGATGATATTGAAGCATACAGGGTAGCAAGTCCAACAAGTCCATTACGGACCAGAAAAGCCATACTCTACCAGTAATTTTATCAAACCAAATTAATCAAGATTCTTTTTGTTGGTTTTTACAACAATAACAAATTACTATTTCCCACAAAAAATATATTTATTATTGCATTCTATCATATTTTGGGTCAACTTTCATATAAATAGCACACAGAGATATTAGACACAAGAACACATGATGTTGACTACTGGTTAATGATAAATACAGTCAACTTGCCTTAAAGCGAACATGAATAAAGTGATTTATTCTTAAGCTTTTGTGTCATTATACAATTTTATTATTTAAATGTCTACTAGGACAGATCGTATCCAACCTCCAATTGTAAAGCAATTCAAACATCTGGTTTTAGTGGACCATTCTACCATATTCAGAAAATAGGGTTAAAGTTCAAGGACACTCACCCCTTTAAATGAATGGGTTCCATGCAAACATGTGCTAGTTTGCATATTGGAGAGTGCATACATTGATGTCAAATTAGACTACTTGTGCCAAATTTGACTTTTTTTTTTTTACTCTTTTGGCACCAAAAATATTTTCTTCTTTTTAAAACGATCTTCAACAGAAAAAATAACGAATTTCTTTTAGCTTTGTTTTATTTAACCACTCTGATATGCTACACACTTAAACAGCAAATATAGCCTCCTCCTCATTTTGTTTGATCTGAAAAATCATTTAGAATTTGTTTTTGTTAATAAATTTAATCTTGCTAAACTTTAAAATATAATACTGTATTTTGAATTAATTTACTAGAGATTTTGATCATATGCTAAGCATTAACTACCTAAATTATACAAACTTTCAATAAAACAAACTAACTACTGTTTCTCTAGCAATTTGTATTAATGCAAGTTGACTGTAGTAACTATTTGCACTAGTGGAATATTTTGAGTTTATAGAGCATTGGGGCCAACTCCTTAGGACAACTTACTCTTTATGTGGGAGTGTGCATATCACTACAAAGTAAATCTCTTTTAACAACCTTTTGCATTTTATTTTTTATTTCATGTTTATAAATATATATTTTAAATCATTTATTTATGTACTGTTTTCGTTCATTTCAATGCAGATTTTTATTTATTGTGTGTTTTGTTTCAATTTTAAATGCCTCTTAAAAATTTTGTCAGTGTGGCATTCTTCATAATTTTGCTGATTATTGTAAACCTGTATAAATAAACTATACAAAAATAGATGTGTTTATTGTTTTATTATTTAGGTTAATACAAAATCAGAATTTTAATTTAAATAACTTTTATCTGGTCCCACAAGCTGCCACTGTATAAATATACTGCATTTCTTGATTGCCAAGTAATAATTTTTTTCCAGAGTTGAAAATTAACATTAAAACTCTCAAATAAAAAATTTATTAATGATAAATACAAGATATGAATTATAAGGGTGTGTTCACAAATTTCTAAGAAATTAAATAAACCAAAACTTATTAAGATACAATGATTATTTTTAAAATGTCAAATAAATTTATGAGCTTCAATATGTTTTCTGCAATGATTTTTCCAACAAATTCTATTAACTCAAATCACTATTGTTCAAGTCTCCCCAAAGCTGAGGGGAAAATCAGAGGAATAGGATGAATGTAAAAGAATAGCAGTTCCAATTTTAAAATAAAAATTATTCAAGTCAATAGAACTCATTCAAAATGCACTAAATAAAATATTACATTCTCTGAAATAAGAAGATTTTTTTAAATGTTTTTGAATTGGGTAATTGTTAGAGAAAGCATATTGGAGCTCATGGTGATTATATTCTAATATGTTAAATTTCTTTATTTTAAAAAATATTAAAGTTTTCTGACCCATTTCTAGAAATTTTAGAATACACCTAAAATTATCAAAAGAAAAAAAAATCTATTCTATATATATATAAAATACTTAGAAAAACATTTGTGACAATTTTAAGCTGTTGTGAAAAAACAGAAACAGTTCCGGAAATCTATGAATCGTCATAGAATAGCCTTTATCGATAATAAGGAGTTGAAGCTTTAGGATGAGCAAACAAAGCACATGGAAGAAAAATCCATGTGCTTTGCAAAACCCTTCTAGTAAATAAATAAATTTATACACTTTGTGTCTTAAAGATTATACTATATCAAATTTTGTGATACATTAATACATCATACCAATAAATACAGATGTACAAAAATTATGCATTTAGATAATAATTACTGGCTTTTATAAATATATTTTCTATTGATTATTTGAATCTTCTATTATATAAATTGAGAAGAAAAGTAATATTATTTGTATTATTATATTTTTCTATTATATTTTTAAAACTCTACTTACAGCTGTGCAATATTCTTGCATGGGATGTGTTAATTTATGGCTTTTGGCTTTTCTTCCTGAGAAAAAGCAATTTTGACAAAGATCGAAATTGAAGCATTTTAAGCACCGGTACCTGGTAATTTAATAATAATGTTTGAGCAATTATTTTTTAATCTAAAATAGAAATTTTCATATAAAATTTAAATATTATTTTAGTTAACATTTATATTTAAAATAAATACAGTAGACTCTGCTTATTGTAATCAGTTATTGTTATAAATCATTTAATGGTCCAAACAGATAATTGCTTAGAGTTAAATTTGAACTGAAGGGGGAAATGACTCAAGCCCACAGTTGTCAATGTTGCTATTGTCAGCAGCTTTATTCAAGTATGCAATGTTGTGTGGTAAGAAAATGGTCTTTGATACTTTTCTTGATCTGTTCTTGCAAATCACACTTAAAGCTTGTCTTTCACAAGTACAGAATAATTATTGTGCTTTGATTGTTGTTCTGTGTCAAAACATCTATAATATTACAGCATTCCATAAGATGTTCACTATTATTTTTCCTGCAGATAGCAATGTATTGAATTTCCTGTATGTCTTTGTATCTCTTGCTTTCAGGATGAAATAAGCAACACATGTCTTATCACTAGAGCTAGGACTTCTAGACACATATATATAATTTTAAACTTTATAAGTTATAATTTTTAAACTTTATAACTTCTATAAATTTTTTATACACAATAAGTAAGTTATAAAGTTTAAAAATTATATATACAGTAGAGACTCGTTAATCGGAACCCCGGTAATTGGAATCGCCAGTAATCAGAACGATTTTCAGTCGGACTGTGTCATGCTGAATCGAACGTTTTTGATACTAAATTTACTTCTAAAGTATAATTTTCATGTTTTTATATTCTTCAATATATTTATTTTGTTTGCACAAAATACAGAAATAATTTTTAACGATACGATAGCCTCGATTATTATTATAAAAATTTTTGTTAGGCTTAAAATCAATGAAAATTCAACACGAAGCAACACGCAACAGAGAAAAATTTGAACATCGGACAGGTTAATATATTTATTCGTACATAATCGGTAATCGGAACAAATCAGTAATCTGAACAACCCCAGTCCCCAATTGATTCCGATTTTCGGTTCTCTACTGTAATTTTAAACTTTATAACTTCTATAAATTTTTTATACACAATAAGTAACTATTTATTGATGATAGTGTTACAGAAGAGAAACTACACTAAAATGGCATTAAAATCACATATTTTAATAAAAATTGCAATAATGATGACTGTAAGTCATTGAAAGTACTTGAAATTTTCATTAAAATATGTGATCTTGATGCCATTTTAGTGTGGTTTCTCTTCTGTAACATTCCTGGCATGAAGTATAAATTATTTTTATCACTTAGTAAATGATATTGTTAATATCAATAAGCAGAGTTACTTATTCTATATAGTTTTTTTGATGTTGAATGTCATACAAGTTATAAATTTTTATATGATTTTTGTGTCTAGATGTCCTAGCCTTACTAGTATCACCAAGTATTATCTGTTCAAAGCACTGCAACTTTCCCACAATCAACATGCATAGCCATCAGGACAAAATTCAGTGATTTGAGTTAAAGTCACTTTTTTCACTCTTCACCCATTTCAGACTTACTCTTCAGAGAAGTATCTGAAAATGTTTCTGAATAATTATTTCAGCACTATCAACACTGATGTTGAAGGTAATTTCACGTGCCTTCATTCTTCTACTTTCCAGAATAATCTGCTCAACATGGCTAATAATGTCTTTTGTCACATCAGTTGACTGAATATATCTATAAGGTTCATTTGACACTTGATTAAAACAACCTTCACTAAACTTGTTGCATTAATCACAACTTCTTAACAACATTTGTTCCCTATATTGTGCCCACAAACTGCAATAAACTTCAGCTAGTTTCATATTAATTTATGGTGCTTTTGCAAATGTGAAACAGAAGTGTATCTTCCAACATGGTTGAGTAGTCCTGCATCTGGTGAAAGAACAATGCAATTTCTCTCAAACTCATATGATTTAGTTTTTCTGGAGGAGGAATCAATGATTGACAGCTTGATCTGCTGGAGGTATCACAGAAGGCAGACCTCAAAGAAACCTACCAACTCTACTAAGGATTTGTCAAAAGAGCTAGTCACAAAAAAGCCAAAGAAAAAGCTGAGGTCATAGAGGAAGAAGAATAAGGTCAAGTATCCTCAATCAGAACATATGCTTGATCAATGGGCATTAAATATTGATCTAACACATTTTGATATAGGTACTTGTATTGTCTATGGATTTCATAAATAAAAATATATACTTCATGCCAATAATTATATACAAAATAAATAATTCTGTCTTTTGACATTAAAATTCTTTAATTATATTAAAAATATCATTAAAATATTAATTTCATTATTGTTCATAATGCTAACAAAAAATTTGCAAGTACTTTGGACATTGCATTGATGTCTTATTCAGGAAATATAAAATATTTTAAAAAGTTTAGAATACTCATTTGCCCAATATCAACATCTTCCATTTATATTTATGTTTGAATTTTAATATATGCAAATTTAAATGTGTGTTCTGTTTTTTGGTCAAACAAGTATTCTAATGACATCTTTTTTAAAAATATTCTATATTGCCTGAAAAAGACATCAATGTGATGTGAAAGTACTTGCAAATTTTTTGTTATTGTTAAAGTGTTAATTCTGTTTTGTCAAAGTGCTATTTTTAATATCATTAAAGAATTTTAATGCCAAAAGACAGTACATTTATTTTATATACACTTGTAGTCTTTAAATAAATTTGATTGTATAGACTTTTAGTCATAAGAAGTGCTTTCTATGAACTTGCAGTTTAGAGGGAAATTCATGAAAAGTTTGATGTCTGATGACGTTCATCAGTTTATTTACCCTCACTAGAAATTTGTTAATATGTTGCTATCTGATTTATTCAGGGCTGTCAAAGAGGGGGCTAGAGCTTTTTCCGTGGGCCTAGAGCAGCAGTTCCCAACCTTTTTTGACCAGGGACCACTTTGATTTCATTGTTGTTAGCAGGGACCACAAGGTTTAAGAAAAATGAACTGTGTCAATCTAAAAATAAACTTTAATCAAAACTTTTAACATAATTAATCGTTAAACTCAAGAGTAACATGCTTTAACAGTACTATTATAATAGAAAACATAACATTTTTAGTAAAAATTAAATTCAGTTTGTATCAATGTGGGAATAATAATTTAAAATGAATAAAATATGGTCTGCGAAAGATTTAAAACTTTTATCTCTTGCAGACCACTGGTTAGGAACTGCTGCTGGAACTAGAGAAAACGTGGGCTCCTACTCCTATAACATTAATTTTATTTTTACAAACAGAATGTTCCTTTATTAATACAAAGCAGTCTTAAGAATTTTATTTTCTACGTATTTCATTTGTTAAAAATAAAATGACTAAAGAAGCCTGCTAAAAGGCAAAATGGGCCCAGTCTACCTCAAGTCCCATATAACCTCCTGATGGCCCTGGAATCACAATGTATGTGCCAAAGAGAAGCATTCATTTTTAACAGAGAGGAAAAAATAGTGTCTATACATAACAGTAAGTTTATATCATGATTGGACATCTGTGACACAGAGAGACAAGTTAATTCAAAATGTGCAGATCAACTTGAAATTTCTTGTATTGTCATTATCTTTGGGTAAATAGGCATTTTAAGCTCTCATTTTGCAACTGTTGCATGTTATCATTTTAATTGTTACTTGCTTGCAGGCATTTCTTACTTTAATCATATGCTAACTGTTCTTAATGGCATAGCAGACAAACAATATTGGACAAATTGACATTTTATTTCAATTAATTATTAATTAAGTTACTTCATTTAATGTCAGAAACAAGTAAAATGTATAAGATTAATGAAAATTTAACATGTCCTTTAATCCCTTATGTTATCAGTTGGTTATTTTTTGGGCAACTTCCAAAGTGATTACAATAAGTGGATTGTACTGTAGCAATATTTTTAAAATTAAAGACAAGCATATATAATAAAAAAAAAACCAAGAAAAATTTGTAAATATAATCTAATTTTTTTTTTATTTAATGTAAATTTATTTTTGATTTAAATTTTAACTTTCACATAATTATTTAAGTTTAAAAAAATCTCAAAATTATTTAGTAAATTGAAAAACTTTCTTCAGGAATTATAAATTAAAATAAAATTTAATGAACAAGTTAAATTAAATTGTCAAGTTTTATTATTTAACAGCCTCAGAATTAATATTTAGAACATCAAATCAGTTTAAAATTAAAATTAAGGAACAAGTTTTGTTTTTAAAATGAATCAATGTTTCAATGTTAATCATGAAGTACTAAAACCTAAAACTTTAAAATCAAACTAAACAAAATATTTTTGTTAAATTTGATTTTAATGTGTAATGCCCGAGGACAGTTAATTGAAACGTTACATATATGAAATAAAATAATCTAAAATATTACAATAAATGACTAATTTCAATCAAATAACAAATTTATTTAATAGACTTTATTTGAATTATATTCAGTATAATGTTTGTTTTTTATATATTATCCTACCATTAATATCTAGATAATTTCTTCAATATTTCATTATATGAGAACAATATTTTTGTTATATCAAATACAATTATATCATGGCCATAGGCATTCAAGGAGTTATATAATAGTATGACGACCCATGAATTGGTACCTTGATCAAAAGAATTAATTGATTAATTTTCAATACAGAATAATAACATACTGCCACTAAATTAACTAATTATATCAAATATATCCCAAGATCAATAATTAATGAAATAATGTTGAAGCTTAATGACTAAAGGTTCCTACAAAAGTCTGTAATAAATGCTATTTGCAGTATATATAAGATTTCAGGGCAACAACAAGGAAAAATGCCAACAATAATACAGAATACAAGGACATAAGAGCAGGTTTATCACAGATGTCATCCACTCATCAACAAATCATTAACCATTCTCAAACAGTATCACAAATATTATGATAATTTATTATTGATGTAATAAATCTTTAAAAAATACTAACAGCTAGAGGAAGCTCCTGGGATAACACATATTATTGTACACAACTGTTTATAATTTAAATTATATCAATATATGAGGGCTGTTTCTTTTTCAACCTCTGATGGTTCATAAAACAAAGACAAATGTAAATAACAAAATGAATTTATTGCCAAAAGTTAGGTACAAACATGGTTACTTTTTGACATAATCACCGTGAAGATTGAGGCATTTGTCTGTCTGTCGACAAGCTTAGAAATCCCCTTTTCATAGAATGTTGCCGCCAATGACTTTAGATAGGCCCTAACATTATTTTGAAGATCGTCATTAGTCTTGAACCTCTGCCCTCCTAGCCACTTTTCCTGTTCAGGAAAGAGGTGGAAGTCACTCTGCACTAATTCAGGTCTATACACTGGATGTTTAAAAGTGGTGAAGACTTCCATCCATCATAAAACTTTTTAATGTGTGAAAACTTCCACTGCTTTCCTGAACTGAAAATGTGGCTAGCAAGGCAGAGGTTTGAGACTAATGACGATCTTCAAAACAATGTTGTTAAGGCCATCTCAATTCACTGGTGGCAAATTCTATGACAATGGGAGGGATGGAGAAGGTCATCCACAGATATGACAAATTCCTCAATCTTCATGGTAATTATGTTGAAAAGTAACCATGCCTGTACCTAACTTTTGGTAATAAGTTTATTTTGTTATTTACACTTGTCTTTGTTTTATGGACCATTGGAGGTTGAAAAAGAAACAGCCTCCATATTTTTAACTTTGTAACAAAGTATAGCAGAAAAATTTTAGTTGTTTTACAGTATGATACAAATCAAAGAAATTTGAGAACTATTGCTTTAACCAATGACATCATCATATAGCCAGTGAAAAGCATTGTTCCTGGTCCACACATTAATGGAAAGTTGCACTTTGAAAATCATGAATTATCACCTATAAATATGTCAAAATGTTTTTATGGTATTAAACTACTGATGGAAATCAAAAGGTGTGTTTCCTTATCTAATTATCACTCCATTTCCCATTTTAACAGTTATGTATAGAAGAGATAGATGTCTGTAGGAATGTATTGTTCCAACAATAAAGTTTAACAAAGGCAACTTCATGGTGCTAAGCTTTATTTTATGGTTTGGTCTTAGCTTGTTGATGCTAATGCAATGAAAGTATACCAGGTGTATAAGCTTAAATCTGCTGTTTTTTAGTCAGAAAAAAACACGTTTTTTTCATAGCAAGCAATAACAAATTTATTCAAAGTACTTTCCCTGACTAGCGACACATTTTTTCCATCTCTCGGGCAATGTGTGGATACCATGCCAAAAAAATTCTTTTTCTTACGAGGCAAACCACTCATCAAGCCATTTCTGGACATTTTCGTAAGAATCGAAGTGGCGCTCAGCAAGCGCATGGCCCATCGACGAAAATAAGTGATAGTCAGAAGGGGCCAGGTCTGGTGAATAAGCGAGATGGGGTAGCACCTCCCAGTCGAGTGTCTCCAAGTAGTTTCGGACCAATGTTGACGAGTGCAATGGTGCATTGTTGTGGAGGAAAATCAGCTTGTTGTGTCTTTGCTGATAATCTGGCCTTTTTTCACGCAGAGCATGGTTCAATTTGATCAGTTGTTGGTAGTAGCGGTGGGCATTGACAGTTTCACCAGGTTTCAACAGCTCATAGTAGACGATACCCTGCTGATCCCACCAAATGCACAGCATTGTCTTCCATCCAAAGCGATTTGGTCTTGGGAAAATGTTGTTGGTTTGCCTGGATCAACCCATGATTTCTTGCGTTTAGGATTCTCGAAATATATCCATTTTTTGTCACCAGTTAGAATCCGATAAAGAAACGACTTTCTTTTTTGTCTGGCGAGTAAGATTTCGCATGTGTTTTGGCGTCGCTCCATCTGCCTATCGTTCAATTTGTGCGGCACCCATTTTCCGATCTTTTGAATCTTTCCCATGGCATGTAGACGCATGGAAATGGCTGGTTGAGTAACAGCCAGTTGCTTGGCAAGCATTTTTTGTGATTGGGTATCGTCCTCGTCCAAAAGAGCCTGCAATTGATGGTCTTCAACCTTCCTGGCCGATTTTCACGCTTCTTGTTGCTCAGGTCAAAATTGCCGTCTTTGAACTGATGAAACCAATCTCTGCATGTGGTTTCCGATAAAGCACTGTCGCCATAGGCCTCCACAAGCATTCGATGAGCTTCGGCAGCCGATTTCTTCAAATTGAAGCAGAAAAGCAGAGCTTCCCGCATATGCTGTTTTTCTGGCACAAAACTAGGCATGATTACCAAAGGAAAAATGTATGATGTTGTATGAAATCGCTGATGATGTGCACTGATTAATGTTGACAAATGTCAAAATCATCGAAAAAAAAATATGGCATCTCCATGGATGCTGGATTTATCCAGCATCCATGGAGATGCCAAATTATCAAACAGCGGATTTAAGCTTATACACCTGGTAGATGTAACTATATATAGATGTCAGAATATTTTCTTGTTGGAACCTATGTATATTTTATATTGGTTGTGTTGTTATGACTAGTTTGAGAATGCAAACATCCGAAGACAGAATAAGGTTCTAGTGATTAAAATCTAAATCTTAACCCATTAATTCTTTAATTTGAATTGTTGAATCCCATGAGAGAAAGAAAAATATAAATGTGTAGATATATACTTATAAATGGGCCATTCATTTAAAGCAGCATTTCTCAAAGTGGGCGATAATGCCCCCTTGTGGGCGGTGAGTAAATCTAGGGGGGCGCTGGAGGCAGGGTACTGAACGGTGACCAAAGGCAAAAGTTGGGGTCACTGACAGCCGTTCCCTTTCCTCTGTTAAACGGATAAGAGGAAACATTGCATTTAATGGTTTCCAGATGTTGAGAACAATGTACGGTAAGGGCACAAAGTGTGAGATTCTTTCTCACACAAGAGAAAATGAGTTAGGGGGCGTTGGGTATAACTTTACGGACAAAGGGAGTGGTGGATCGAAAAAGTTTGAGAATCACTGATTTAAAGTATTAAAAGCAAATATCTCCAAAACTATTTAACATAACTAAAAGTTCTTTTCTTATAAATTTTTTCCTAAATGAAAAACTTTTTTGATTATGTTTGTTATATATCCTCAGATATATTAACTTGCATACACAACACAAAACTGATGTCAAACATTCAAATAAAACTAGAATCCTTTTAATGGCATTTCAGAATTTGTTATTTTTTTAATAAAAAAAAAAAAAATGATTGGAGATCAGAAAGTATCTAAATATTAATGCTAGGATGGTATATTGAAAGACTTATTTAATATATTTTGATACCTAAATCCTATAATTGGATACTGTTTACAAATGTTGCATTTTGCTTGATGCTTTGCAGTTTCTGCTGCAGCTAATCGATGTAAAACTGGTAACCAAACAAGTGACTGAGGTTCTTGCTGTAACCAAGTTAAAAAATGAGCAGCCTGGATTTCTTTTTTGTTTCCAGCCTAGAAGCACATTAAAATCATATAAATGAAGTAATAGTAGATAATAAACAAATATTTTAGTTACTACTTTACTATATATAATAACTTTTGTTTTATTAAAATAAATATTATAAGAACATTATTCTGTTTTTCTAATTTATATTTTTAAATTAATTTTTATAAAATAATAAGAAAACTATAATTTGTTAATAATCTAAACAATAAAAAGTTCACATTAAAACATACAAGATATAGAAAAATTAATTTTTTTATTTTTTATAAAACAAAAATAATTGAAAACTACAATAGATTTACTTATAAACAAAAGGAACTTGTTTCTTTTTGTTTATAATTCTGAACATACAGCTTAGTCCAATCGATTTATGAATCCAATATTTCATTAAGTGTACTTCTTCAAACTGTTCAGGCTAAATATATATTAAGTTGATTAATTTTGAAAACCAAATGTTTTGCCAAAGTATATTAAACTATATTCAAACTAAGTTCATACTTAGGTATATTTTATTAATTTTTTTGTCATTTGAGAAAATGTTTAACTATTTTTTTTTTATAATATTTTAATCTTAGAAATATACATTACCTTTTCAAAACAGCTCCTTACACTTGGTTCAATATTACTACCTCCAAATGCAGCAATTTCACCAAGAAGTCTAGGAATCTTAAAGAAATAACAAACTTTTTACTTTTTTAATTCAAGAAAATTGTTTTTTCATTGATAAAATTTACTTACTTGGACACAATCATGGAGTAATAATCCCAATTTTCTTTCATCGGCACCACCATTTGCATCTGCTATTAGTCGAAACAAATCTGGAAAAATTTACAAAACTATTAATAATAATAATCTGTTGTTTATTTTTAATATAACTAAGTTTAATAGTAAAACTTTTCATTATAATCTTATCAGTTGTAATATTGGTTACAAAAAAAAAATGTTATTTATGAAAATTTTACTATTTTTGTTATATAACATCAATATATACCAAACAAAAATATATTTGATAACATCACACAAAAAACAACGGAAAGGCAAACTGTCACACAGTAATAACCAATCCAATCCAACCCATCTTTATTTGTATTAGGCCTATGCCTGTTACAAGGGGAGTTTGTTCGACACACTTCAACTAGCAATTATATAGTTACAAATTTTTAACAAAATTATACAAATTATAAATAGATTTTAACTTAGCCACATGGAAAGAAAAAAATACATTTCTTTTTCCGAGGAGCACTCATTTAAAAAATTTAAATCGAAACTTTGTCTTAGGACTATTGCTTTTCCGCATCCACAGACCAGATGAAATTTAGAGAAATTAGAGAAATTTTCACGACACCTCAGCCATTCACTTTGAAAACAAGATTTATATCTCTATTCTAAATCATTATTACATCATTATTTAGGCAAAGCTGGGCGAAGCACCTCCTAACACCAAAGGGGAGATTAAGTAACTTATAATTATTGATATTTGGGTAGTCCAGTATTATATTATATGAATTCAGCATCTTTCGTAACCAGATATCCTCCGCGTCCAGTACCAATGAATTCTCCATTACGCTTCTAGTAAGCTGTCTACATAATTCTTCACTAATCTCTGAAAGGTGTATAATCGGCCCCATCGAGAATCCAAAATTATTAATTATTCTAGTCAGTTGACTTACCCAGTTCTTTCTCGATTCTGAACGTAATGATTTCTCTTTGAAATCCTAGAACCATTTCTAAACACCATGATAGCCGATTTCTTCGGATTAATATTCAATTTTAATTTATTAAAATATAAAGTTGTTTGCTGAATTTTCCTCCGTAGAGCGGCAGCAGTGGGGGCGATTATCACAATATCGTCTGCATAAACAATGGAGTGAACTATATTAACATCAAATTCCAACCTCTCCTGCTCACACCTCTCTATATCAACAGTCTGGCGACTCATAAAAAATATTTAATCTGAATTACTTCTTCCAGATTTAAATCATACGTAAAAATATTACCATCTTTTATGAAATAATCGTCTCTAACCTTTATTTTATGACCCTTAGCTTTTTCCTGACTTATCATTAAAGTTAATTTTTTCCTTCTGATCCTGGATCTCTTGCATAGATCTGCTATAAATAGAAACTTTCCCTTTCCTGTACCGGATAACTTTGACCTCTTTTTCCAAAACTCTCGCAAAATCGAGTTTCTCTCATAGCTAGAACTTAATAAAATTTTCACAATAGATTTATCTTCTCCATCTGACACACTGACCACACCATCAGGCAAACAGTCAGGTAATCCTAGGTCGTTCTTAATATAATAATTAATTTCATCCGTGAGATCGTTTGTCTTGAACGGGAAGTTCAGGACTATAATATTGTTCTTTACCTTCTCGTTTCTCAAAGAATCAATTTGAAACTCCAGCTTACCTTGCAGTTGTTTGCCAGACTTAACTATCTGGTCGAGGTCGATCACTCTCTGGACGGCTTTATCCAAATCCTCTCTCAATTCTCTATTCTCTTTCTTTAGTGATGTTACTTCTGCTTTTATCGTACTTAAATCTGATTTTAGCTGTACAAACTTTTCCTGAATCAACTCGTATATTCCTTTTAAAGTGTATTGAGTCTCTTCCGTTTCACATTCTTCTTTTTCCGCTGCCGATACAAAGTAGTCTTGAATATTTGAGTCTCTCACTATCCCACTTTTAGTTTTAGAAGGGGTTTCTACAATTTGTTCTTGTTCACCATTCTTCAGATTTGATAACTCATCTCCTCTCTCTAAGACTTTCGCGCTACCTTTCCGGGGTCTTCCACGCCTCTTACTTTGCATATCTGCACGATCAATCTCCTGAGGAGATCTAGCCAAAGGCCCGGGGTTAGACTCTATCCCCGCCATTTGCAATAAACACCTTATTAAACTTATTCTTAGAATATTTGTGTATTCGTGAACTTTCTGATACACCATATTCAATTACTTTCCACACTGCTACCGTAAAACGTCACTTCTAGCCTCACTTGAAAAGTCACCAACACCGTCCACGACTCCACGACTCCACGACTCCCCCTCACACAGTGATAACAAGTTAATGTCAAGTATGTTCGAAAAGTTTGTCATTGCTCATGATACACGCCATTGTTATCAAACTGTATTGACATAAGTACGTATTTTGAGCAATAAACTGTGTGTATTTCTTCATACCTATGACTATTTCTTTCAAACATTTACACAAAATGGCGTGCATTGCTTTCAGATATTTTTGGGTATACAGGCGACAATTTATGTTATCCGTGTGAACCACATGTCGTTTCGTACTAATTAATTGATGTTCTGAAACTTTCTAATTGGAAAGTTTGCTCTATCTGTTTTCGTTTTCGATTTGCACTGCCTATCTTCCAAATTTTGTCACTAGGGGCACTGCTGTCATTTGAATTAGGTTGGGCGTAGTCGCTTTACTATATCATTACCTCACTTGCATAGCTATAGGTCTCTCTGTTTGCAAGAATTTTCCGGTTAAAGAGACTTTCCTATGCACCCTGTATATCCAAAACATATAACACTAATACTATAATTGTCATACTTGAAAATACAAAATGAATAGCTCAGGGCAATAATGGACCTAAGCCTCATTAAGAAAATTTTGAGAAAAAACTTTAGCCTGTTTGTACAAATCCTAAAATCAAGTTTATATATGAGGGCAGTTTTTGTTTCAACCTTTATGGTTCATAAAACAAAGACAAGTGTAAATAACAAAATTAATTTATTACCAAAAGTTTGGTACAAATATGATTACTTTTTGACATAATTACTGTGAAAATTGAAGAGGGGATTGCAAAGCTCATCCAAAGATATGACAAATGCCTCATAGAATGTTGCCACCAGTAACTTGAGATTTGTCTTAACATTTTTTTGAAGATCATCATTAGTCTCAAACCTCTGCCCTCCTAGCCACTTTTTCAGTTCAGGGAAGAGGTAGAAGTTGCTGGATGTTCAAAAAGTTTCCATTGAAACTGCTGAAGAAGCTGTTGAATTACAGCAGTACTGTGAGGTCAAGCATTTTCATGAGTCAGCAAAACTCAAAGTCATCATGCCTCTTCTTTTGTTCTGAATGGCTCTCTGCAGTTGTCGTAAAGTCTTACAATAAACAGCTTCATTGATCGTAGTCCCTAGTTCCATAAACTCAATAAACAACACACCTTTTTGGTCCCAAAACATGGTAGCCACAACCTTCCTGTTGTGGAAGGTTTGTTTGAACTTTTTCAGTTTGTTTGGTGAGTTTGAGTGCATCCATTGTTTGTGATTGTTCTTTTGTTTCAGAGGTGACACATTGAACCCAAGTCTCATCTCCAGTCATAATTGATGTCAAAAAATTGTCACCTTCAGCTTCATTATGGATGAGGAATGTCAGCACTGCTGCCATTCAGTGACTTTTGTGGTCATCTGACAACTTTAAAAACCATTGAGCGCACAGTATTTTGTAACATACATGATCTGTTATGATCCTGTAAACAGATGATCTTGAAACTTCAGGAAATGCCACACACAACTCATTTATGGTAAACCTTTGTTTGTTTTTTTTTTTTTTTTTTTTTGAACCATGTGGTCAACTTGTTAAACATTGTCTTCTGTTGTGAAAGACTTGCATCCTTGTCCCCCTTCATCATGAACATTGGTTCGGCCTTCTTTAAATTTCCTTTACTGTTCATGCACAACACCATCACTCATAAAGTTTTCACTGTATACCCGGCTCATTCTTTGATGAATTTCCTCAGCACTTTTCCCTTCAGCTTGAAGAAACCAAATTACACTATGCATATCGCACTTGACAGGAGTGTCAATCGTAGCAGCCATGTTTACGTGCCTGCAACTAAGCTCATAATGGTGTAATGATATTGAAAGTGGCAGTGGCTATAGTGGAGATGTACAATCGCCCTCCGTGCATACCCGCCTCCTTCCACTTGATTGGCTGTTAACCTGCACGATCGGAAGTTGAAACAAAAACTGTCTATATACATTTGCAAAACTTTATTTTCCTTTTTTGTTTTAAAATATACTTTATTGAATACTAGCCTCTTAAAAGAAGTAACAAATTTCATATTTTTAACTTAATAAAAATGTTTATAGCTTTATGTCCTTCACAAATTTTGTATTATTACATGTATTAAAAAGTGATTTTAAAATAACTATGTTGTAAGGAGGTAAGAGCTAAGGATATTTTTTGAAAATAATTTTTAAAAATATTTTCAGCTTGTAGGTCCATTTCAAAAATTGTTAGCATATAGGATCAGAGAACATAAATATAACATTAATATGTTAACTACTCTTGCTCAACATGCAAGTAAACCTGAGATTCAGCAGATTTCAATGGGGCCCAAAAACAAATATATGTTAAACACAAATTTCAAATTGCAGAAATATTAGAGATTTTTAAAGTTACATTAAGAGAACAATGCATTAATAGCAGTGTTGTGTGATGCTATTTATCACATGACAGTCTTTACTTGATTACCTTTAACTTTTTCTGATTACTTGTTGCCATGTCAAGTTTTACTGTGTGTATATTTAAAATGCATTTGCAAGTTTACAACAAGGTCACTTCAGAATGGTGATGATATCTGTTGAGTGATAGCTAGAAGATGTTTGCTAGTGGCTTGCAACTTTCATTGCAGATTGTATTTGATGAATGCAAAATTTTAAAAAATATCACTTAGGCACTTTATTGCCACAACCTCTTCAAATAATAAAATATGTTACTATCTATGATATGCACTTTTTTTTTATAATACAGGATGTTCTGCTCAAAAGTAACCAATTTTAATTTGCCATAAAAAATGAATGGTTTAAGATACATAAAAGCAACAAGTGGGATTTGGTGGGACTTATCAAATTTTATAGAGATATTTTATACTGCAAGATAGTGGAGAAATTAAATCGTGAACATTATTGTCCAGTCATGGCTTTGCCACAGGAGAAAGTGCAGGCTGTGGTCTGGTACACTCAATACCATGGCTACCCCGTATCTGATCTAATCCCCTTAGATTTCTTTGTGGGATTTTCTCTCATATAAAATCTTGAATATATGCACTTTCTTTGCATAGCTGCATCAAAATAATTGCTTATTGTACCCTGATAATTGTTTCTCATTTAACAAATCTGTTCAAAATAATATATCCAATATTACAATTTATAATACTGAGTTCTTAGTAAAATATAAGAATTCAAAATACATGTAAAGAACTAATGCAATAATTAATGCAATTTATCAGATATCTAAGATGGACCAAGAACTATAGAGTAATTTAGATTTAGTCAATCAATAAATATCTTTAATAAAATCTCATTTGAAGTCCCCATATTATATATCAGATGTGGGCAAATGTGGCTCTTTTTGAGTTACATGTGGCTCTTGCTGAAAGTGTTAATTTCTGCTTTTTATTATTATTTTTACAATTTTATTTCCACAATTTTGTGAAAATATGTTTATTATAAATATAATATAAAACAAATATTGAATTTTTTTATTATATAATAAAATCGCGGTACAGAATAAAAAAGTACAGAACTGCGGCTCCCATGCATTTTGCAAAACCTACACTTCGGCTCCCAGTGAACTTTTCTTTGCCCACCTGTTATATATGTTCTTTCTTTTTCAGCAATTAAAAATTTTAAATGCTAAGTAAGTCACATATATATAATGTTAACAATTTATATAATCATACATAAACATACTCATATTTTCTAATTTACATATATAACTTACATCTAAATTTATCTTCCAATGTGCCTCTGGATAAAAGGACAAGACCAACTTTATAGGATAAGATTCTTATATAGCCTGTCCGAGTAACTCTAAAAAATAATTTTTAAAAATAATTGTTTAAAATTACATTATTAAAAAGTTTTAAAATAATTTTAAATTCAATATAATATATAATATATTATGTTTGATATTAAATTTTTAAAATAAGATTTTATTATTAAATGAATTTAAAATTTAATAATATAGTTAAGTAAAATCATTTATTTAACAACAGTGATAATGTTTGAATTGAATGTTTGATTATCTTCAAATAGAAAACATTGGAAAACTCTAATAAAATAAAAACTAAAAATGTAATAATATTATCCTGCTTAACAATTTTTTTATTAGCTATTAATATATACTTAATCCTTGATTTATAAGGTAGATTGGTTTCATATAAAATCAGTCTCAGTTTACATGATTTTAGCATTTATATAAGAAATGAAAGAATAGGTTCCAAGTTTCCATTTTTTTGTTTTTATTAATCATTACAAAATGAATGGAAATGAATTTCAAATGTCTTCTTCACTTGTAGCTAAAAGATTTCCTCTTCTGAGTTAAAAATCTCACTTTTATTACTAACATCCTCAATCCCAATTTTTTCCCCTCCCCAATTACAGTAATGATAAACATTCATGCTCTTCAATAAAATTCATTGTTTTTTATTCTTGTCTTTTTTTTACAATAAATTTCCTGATATTGAGCTAGGTTTAATACATAAAATATAAAGTTGTAATATAGTAGAAAATGGTAAATCCTATTCTCTTTGAATTTATGAGTAAAAACTGAGAAAAGAGCTGTGACATAATTGAATCATTCTAAAGGATTCTCGACACGTTACACATATGCGACATGTCAAGAAAAATAGTATAAATTCATTAACATTTTACTGAATAAAAAGCAGGGCTGCGGAGTTGGTAAAAAAACACTTGACTCTGACTCCTGATAATTTTAGTAGGCCGACTCCGACTCCGGCAAAATTAAAAACCAAGTCATTTTATGGGAGCAGAGGCACTCATAGGTGGTTTACCTTACTATATACTCTGAAATGAACTTTGGGCATTTACCCAAATACTTCTATAGTTAGTATTTTTAATATTTAACATACATTAATATTTATTTGTATAAAAAATTTAATTTTTTACAAATATTTAATAAGAGGAAAAAGGGGAGCAATAAAATTCTACATCTACACATCTTTATTCCACAGCATTCACACTTCAATTTCACCTTTCCAGAAAAGTTAGTCCAACTAAAAAGCCCCTTGTACTAGCTAGTACTTCAGCCCCTTGTTCAGAAAAGAAAATTATATACTCTGATCAATTAGTCTGGCTCATTCAGAAAAATAGAGTACTTATTTAGAGCAGGGATAATAAAGGAATGAATTAAAAATATTCAAATTCAATTGGGTCAAAATAATTTAACTACTAAACACAAATACTACAAGGAAAACTATTGATACATATTTAATAAATTAAATTGTTGCATTTTGTATTTAAAATAAATGAATTATAACAAATAATAACATCACTACGCCTGATGAGTATATAATAAATCACCAAACGATCGCCTAAATATCAGGCTACAATATGACTACTTGAATGATGGTACAAAGTAATTTGTACCATCATTAATGCATTTAAGTAACCATATTGTAGTCCGATATTTAGGTGATCGTTTGGTGATTTATTATGAATTATAACAAACGTACTACACCTTTTAAGTATCCAGTAGAAAGTTTTATTAGAACAAAAACGTTTTCGGCCGCATTAATCAGCCTTCGTCAGTTAACGAATATCAAAAACGAACAAAACTCGAAATTACAAAAAAACGGCGTTTGAAATTTACAAACAACCGCACTTGCGCATTGACGGGTTTAAGCCCCGTTTTCCATATCAAAAACGTGTATCAAAAACGAACAAAATTCGAAAATTACAAAACGGCGTTCGAAATTTTACAAAAAACCGCGCCTGCGCATTGACGGGTTTAAGCCCCGTTTTCCGTGTCAAAACGTGATGCTAGTCGACAAGAGATTTCCAGGCCGATGATAGGCCGTCCGCATCCCGGTGGTTGATGCAAAGCGTAGATAAGTGCGCCTTATGTATTTCCATTTTTTCCAAGTATTTGATAGCCTGCCTGGATCGAGTGGCTCTGACAATGGAGGCCTTATCCCAATGCACCGTTATATCTTGTTGCCTAGCAAAGGTCGCTAGGACCGTGCTGTCACTGCCACAGGTTATTGAGTATTTATGCTCTTTTATTCTTTGTTTGAGGTTACGTAAAGTGGCGCCTACGTATACAATGTCGGTGTTAAAACGATGATCTTTTATCGGTATAGAATATACCCCTGTTAACTCAATGGAGCGATCTCTCCTCTTGTCGTTTCTCAGTAAGCGGTAAATCGTTGGATTGCGTTTGTAAATTACGCGCAAGTTCTTCTCTCTGGCCACATTTTTGACAACCTTCTGAAGAAAAGGCATATAAGCTCAACACAACTGCTTTCCGTGAATTTCCATCGTTGCGCTGCCGACTGTTCTTCTGCAATTTAGTTATTAGGCGATCAACAACACTTCTTTGGTAACCATGCTGTGCAGCCACCTTTTGTATGTAGGACAACTCCTTTAAAGTGTCTTGAATACTTGAGCAGTGAGTGGGTGTAAGCTCGCCGGATCCAGGAACGAAACGCCGCCATCTTAAACTGTCCGGGGTCTATAGAGTTACTGGGGATGACGAGGGGGTGATATACTGGTTTCCGAGTAGGACACTCGTTCGATCTCGCCTTCTAGCAGGCGGAAACCAGTATATCACCCCCTCACACTCGTCATCCCCAGTAACTCTATAGACCCCGGACAGTTTAAGATGGCGGCATTTCATTCCTGGATCCGGCGAGCTTACACCCACTGGTCAAGTATTCAAGACACTTTAAAGGAGTTGTCCTACATACGAAAGGTGGCTGCACAGCATAGTTACCAAAGAAGTGTTGTTGATCGCCTAATAACTAAATTGCAGAAGAACAGCCGGCAGCGCAACGGTGGAAATTCACGGAAAGCAGTTGTGTTGAGCTATATGCCTTTTCTTAAGAAGGTTGTCAAAAATGTGGCCAGAGAGAAGAACTTGTGCGTAATTTACAAACGCAATCCAACGATTTACCGCTTACTGAGAAACGACAAGAGGAGAGATCGCTCCATTGAGTTAACAGGGGTATATTCTATACCGATAAAAGATCATCGTTTTAACACCGACATTGTATACGTAGGCGCCACTTTACGTAACCTCAAACAAAGAATAAAAGAGCATAAATACTCAATAACCTGTGGCAGTGACAGCACGGTCCTAGCGACCTTTGCTAGGCAACAAGATATAACGGTGCATTGGGATAAGGCCTCCATTGTCAGAGCCACTCGATCCAGGCAGGCTATCAAATACTTGGAAAAAATGGAAATACATAAGGCGCACTTATCTACGCTTTGCATCAACCACCGGGATGCGGACGGCCTATCATCGGCCTGGAAATCTCTTGTTGACTAGCATCACGTTTTGACACGGAAAACGGGCTTAAACCCGTCAATGCGCAGGCGTGGTTTTTTGTAAAATTTCGAACGCCGTTTTGTAATTTTCGAATTTTGTTCGTTTTTGATACACGTTTTTGATATGGAAAACGGGGCTTAAACCCGTCAATGCGCAAGTGCGGTTGTTTGTAAATTTCAAACGCCGTTTTTTTTTTGTAATTTCGAGTTTTGTTCGTTTTTGATATTCGTTAACTGATGAAGGCTGATTAATGCGGCCGAAAACGTTTTTATTCTAATAAAACTTCCTACTGGATACTTAAAAGGTGTAGTATGTTTGTTTTACAGTCCAGTAAACGTTTCTCTTTTATATGAATTATAACAAAACACAAAAACATTTTAAAAAATTAATAAATATAAAATAAATTTTCTTTCATTTAAATAAAAAAACCTAAATTAAATTTAAAATGCTGGAGTCGGGAAAAATGTGCTGACTCCAAATCTGACCCCTCTGGCCAGAAATTCCTCCCATCTCCGACTCCACAGCCCTGATAAAAAGTGTAAATCAGTGTGACTGTTATTTTTCATTGACTAAGACTTTGAATCTTAAATTTCATCAAATTTTACCAAAGATCAATCTTTTTGTCAAGCGGAATTTCCCTTGGCATTACAAGAAATTTAAAGTTATGATAATACAGTAAAACCTCTCATGTGGCCATCCATGACATTCTCCTGTAAATTTGCATTAGTTTTAATATAAATCAAATAACAAACACACTGTAAAACTTAATTTTAAAACCAGAAGCTTTAATTCACTTTGTCAAACATTTTTGATCTAATAATAGATCTGCTTCAGTCTATAAAACTTAATTACATAAATATAATATTCCAGAATTAAAATATTATGTGATAAATAACTCTAGATGAAACACAGAACAACTTTTGAAATTCAAATGTATTTCTAAATTTAAATATTGTAACGTTCATATGAACTGTACATTCCTGAATTAGAATATTAAGTTTTTATAGACCTGAAGCAAGCCTATTATTTAATTCAACTTTGACAAATGTTTTTGATTTAAGTCTGCTGGTTTTAAAATTAAAGTTAATGGTGATATGTGTTCCAGAATGATTCATCCAGAATGTGTGAGTAATTTTACCAAACTTATGTTTCTCCCAGCAAAATTGTGAAAAAATTAACACACACAAATGCTTTTGATCTACTACTAAGACCTGCTTCAGTCTTTCCCAGTTTATGGAAAAGTGAAACACATAAATCAAACTCCACTTTGATGGTCACCTCACGTAAGTGGCTGGATAAGTGTCCTAAAGTGACATTTTTATCCCCATTTATGTAGCCAACAATAGGAAAACCCCATGTTCCTAAACTGTTTAAAACATTATGTACTGTTTGAATGTACTGTATGAATGTACTGTTTAAAACATTTTAAATCAAACTGAGATTTACTGTTATAGTTTTGGAATAGTTTGCTGAGATTCTTCTAGCAGATAACATTTAAATGAAGATTTATTTTATTTCCAAAATTTAGTAAGAAGAAAGACAATTATATATTTGTTCAATAATTTCATACAAAATCTGATTGTATTTTGTAAAATATAATTATGTAAATCAGCAGTTAGTTTGATTTTTTGGGATAAGGCAATGTAACACATGGGTGATCTGCCAAGGAGGTACTTCCTGGGAGGATTTTCTATGAGAAACTGGCCCCTTTAGGCATTAGATATGTAAAGAAAATTCAGAAAACTCCACAAAGCCAGCCCATTGGTGAGAAACAACTTGTAACAAAACTACTACCAGTGTTCAGAAGTTTTATCCACTTGGTCACTGGTAAGAATTCCATTCAGTACTGTATGGTAAAGTTCTTGAATGAATCCTACTAAAAATAGCTTGCATTCACTGTATTGTACATGTAATCTGTACTTCAATAATCTATTATTTAGTGTTAACATTACCCTTGTACGAAAGTTTAAATTACAGTATTTTGCAAAAAATATATTGTACAGTATTATTTGAATTTATTATTATTATTTCTTTACTTTCATAACATATATTAAACTTTTAGCAGGATTCAATACAGTATTCTAATTACATTCTGTATGTTGATTTTTTCATAATCCCACCTGGATGACTGACCACCTCACTTATGTAGTCATGTAAGTGAGATTTTACTGTATGTAGAATTGGTTCCTAAAGTATTCATACCAATAATCAATTCTAATTTTTTTCATTATATATGACAATATTTCAATAGTAACTCCTATTATTTGTAATTACAAATATAAAAAAATTATATACTTACGTATCATAAAGGTTGAGTAACCAATTTAAACACAGATCAATACATAATGGTACATTAACCAATGAAGAATTGTCAGAAGCTAAACCTTCATATATAGTAGAAATACAAGTAATCATTTCAGGAACACTAATCAACTTGTCATTCTGTGCTCTTAATCCATGTTGATCAAATGCATTAATGATGTTGTTCAGATTTGCCAAATCCACTAAAAAAATTGAAAAACATAAATATGAGATTTGAAAAAATATAAAAGTAATTAATTCATTTAAAAGATTTATATAAGAAATATGGTAACCACAGGTTTTAAATACTTTTACTTCTAAGAAAAGAATTATTCACTTATATAGGCCTACTCATATATAATAAATTTTATTAAATGTATTACATTTTTTTGTAGAGTATCAATGCAAATTCAATAAAATTGACTATCCTAACATTTTTATAAATATTAAAAATGTAGAAATGATTACTACTTTATCTATAAAGCTCATCCTGAAAGTTTTCTTGATTTCATCAATGTGCTTTTTTAAATCCTACCTACAAAAATTCACTAATATTTCTACTATTATAGTATTTTTGGGTCAAATTGTTTTACAAAAAAATTCTAATCTAAAGCTCAATTTCTATTACTATATATCATAATATGGACTTTTTACCTAGGAGTTCAACTGTTCAAACTATAAAACTATTCAACAAATAGTTTTATTGTCTTCACTCCTAGCTAAAAATGTTTTGTTATTAAAAAACTTTATTGTATTTTTATTTTTAGATGATATATATATATATAAAAACCCAATAAAGATAAAAAAGAAAAAAACATTAAAACCTGTTCAAAATGAAAAAAATAATTTGATATTGTGCAATTCTGATTTACACAGGTTTTAAACTGCACCAGATAATCATACAATTACTATATTTTACTATAACAAGTTTAGTTTTTAATAGTAAAATCATTTTACATAAATAAAAAAATTTATTATGCTTAATCCAAAGTGATTCCAACTAGAGATGAAAGTATGTGATTGAAAACCTAGCATAAGTTCTAAGAAACAATGAGAACTTTTTGCAAATACTTCTTGGATATGATCCTTATGAGCTCACATGGCAATGAACAACCAATTTGAGTACCAAAAACTAGTTCCGTGCTCTGCCATTGAAAATTATACTCATATTACAGTAATACAGAATTCAAGCTATATTGAAATTTTGATAATTATTAGATTGAGATCATGAAGTTAACTTCATAAATTATATAGTATGCATAACACTGATCTCTGAAAAGACAAGACAATGGAAATGAACATACCTTTCTGATTAAATGACAAAAATAAATTTGTTCAGAGTACAGACCAAAAAAAGATGCAATGTTCTACTAGTATCTCTAGATTAGGCAACATACATGTAAGTATTCTGCAGTTCAGATTAGCTGCCCATTTTTATGGCATCGTGGTATCATACAAAGGAAAACTTATAGATATTCATAGTAATCTGCACTTACAAGTTAGTAAATTCAAATATGAGATACAATATTGTGTTTCTAGACTTCACAGCACAAGTAGTAGCTGTGAGAATGCAAGTACATTTATAGCACAATGTCACTATAAATTATGTCTTTTCTGAATGTTTTGTTTCTGATTTTTTTCCTTCTGTTTTAACAATACTGCATATTTTAATCTACATTCTCATAGTGAGTGTGTGCTTAATTGTTCAGAGACAAATAATAATAAAAAGTAACCTAATACAGAAAATAGAAAAGAGATATTAACTGGAAATAAAAAATTAACCCACTTGCAGTCCTGATATATATGTTATGGACAAAGTGATTAATAAGGGCATTGTAATAAATTTCAATAATTTATCAAATTGACTGGTCATTATGAATACTGCTACCACCTAGTCAGGCAAAGTGATGATAATACGTTGAGGAGTGATCATCCGACATACGCTAGCCAATCAAAACTTACATTTTAGTTGCTCATGCGTATTGCATTTAGTGCCAAATTTTAAATTTATGTGACCAGTAGTTAATCTTTTTCTTTGACAAAAGTAACAATCATGGAGGAATCATTAAGTGAAATGAACAACCTATTAAATGAGTTAATAGCAGAAAAAGGTGAAAACAATTAAATTTTTACAAAATCTGCATATTTGTTAATGATAGAAAAAGTGAGAGTCAAAAATGGAAGTTACTTCTAACTTACCGGAAGAATATCAATTAGTAGTACTTTGAAATAATTCACAAAAAATAAATATTTCTAAATGAAATAAGTGGAGTTTTTTTAATCAAATTTAAAATTTGGTACTAAACACAATACACACACATGACTGTGTGCTGACTTGCTAGCATATGTCAGATGATCACTCCTCAACGTATTATCATCACTTTGCCTGACTAGGTGGTAGCAATATTCATAATGACTAGTCAATTTGATAAATGAATCAATATTTATCACACTGTGCGCCCTTTTTGGTCATTATTCATGATGCCTGGTCATTATGAATAATGCCCAATTAATCACTTTGTCCATAACATTATATATATATATATCATAGAAGTGTACTTAGAAATTAAATTCATAAAGAATGAATTTAGTTTCTAAATATAAACATTATATTGTATACTGTTTGAATATTGTATACTGTTTGAATAAACTCTACCATATTTCTCCTATTTAGCTATATTGGCTAACATTAAGATTCATATGGTAGAGTTTATTCAAACAGTATACAATATAATGTTTATATTTAGAAACTAAATTCATTCTTTATGAATTTAATTTCTAAGTACACTTCTATGAAAAATTTTATTATGTTAATAATAAACTGATTATTTATCATGTGATTGTGATAGTAAGAAAACCATTTTAATGAAATTACTTACAGCATAATCTTTTTTGAACAGTGCGAAGTTTCATGGCTGTCCTGTATGCTGAATATCTTACATCATTCAATTCAGCTGTAAAAATAATTAATCCATAATAAAATCATTATATTCTGTAAAAATACAAATTTTAATATACTTTACCAATATATAAATTTAATAGCATATACAGCATATGCATTTAAAATTTTATAATTTAATTGATCTAAATCTAATAATGAATAAATTCACATAAAATTTCAAAAAATATTCATTTTTATTTACTTATATTAACAGTAATTTCATTTATGTTCTAAATTTTATAATTTAATTGTTGAAATTCTAAATTTTGTTTTATTATTACTGATGGTCTTACCACTATTATTTAGAAGCACCTGTTTGTCACTAAAAAAATAAGGAATAAACGAATAATTTTACCATCTTCCTAATAGCTATCAAATGAGTCACTTATCATTACTTGTTTGTAACACTGCTGCGTATGCACTGCTTGTATTTATCAAGGTGATGGGTAGATTTCAAATAAATGAAAATCATCTTATCTTAAATTAAAACATGTAGAGAAACTGATTCTAAAACTAGCACTGCTTATAATTAAAAACAAGAGTGTATTTAACATGTTATGTAGCTATTGATTTCTTTAATTCTAAACTGTCATCTATTGAAAAAGACACTACTGACTTAATAAAAATGTTTGTGTACATTCAATTTTAAAACTACTGTAGCCATAGAATTATAGATGCTAAATTTATAAATTTAGCCATAGAATTTTGAGTATCTCTAAACAAAGAAAAGAAAATTTATGTTCATTACATTTTGTTTTATGTTTACAACATTCTTAGAATAATAATAATACTGTTAAAATTCTATTCTTCTGTAAAAATGACATGTACCAATGGTGTATCTTAATATAATCTTTTTCAGGATGCTTCAAATGGTAATTTGACATGCCCATTATGTTATTATATCTTCACAGATAATGACAATTATACTAGAAAGTTTCTTTTGATATCAAGTGTAAAATATCATTGACTATATACACATTAAAGATTTTAAATTTATAACAAGATAATTTTAAAATCTTCTATATCATATTTCAAAGTTGTTATTCTGTAATTTACATAACTGAAGAAACTTTTTTAGTTAAACAAAAGTATACTTAACTTTAATTAAAATTTGCAAGTAATGCTTTAACATTATTTTAACATTTATTATAATTTTTAGCAAACTATTATAAGATGCTCCTGATTTCAGAAATATTAAAATATGTAAAAGAAATGTTAATCAATAAATATGATGGTTTAAAATACTTTTTACTATAATATCTATATATTTTTATGTATGGCTGATGAGAGTCTTGTGTACCGAAATGCATACTAGTAATAAAGTTGCATTCTGATGATAGAAGTGTCATTTTGATGTTACCAGTAGCAATATGATAAGTCTTTGTTATCTCTACTATAGTATTTGAGATATTAGTTTCAATAAAAATATTTGTTTAACCTGTTTAGATTAATAACTAAGTAATTATAAAATTTATTTATTTTATTGCTTAAATCAATAATTTGTTTCAAAAGGTTTCAATTTTAAATAGTAAGTGAATGAATACAGGTTCAAAAAACAATTTAATCAAGTCATAATATTCTAATTTTAATATAAATTCAATAAATCAATTACATGATATTATTATCATTATAATATAATCTTTTAAAAACAATTAAAATAGCACAGTATCCTAAGATTGTATGTAATTTTATTTCATGGAGTATAAACATATAATATGTAATTTATTATAATAATAATATAAAATATATATTTGATAAAATTAGATTTATTTTAATAATTTACCTAAAGAATCCATTAGCTCAATCATTTTAGGATGGTCCCAATGTGTTGTTTCTGTCAAATGGCTGTTAAAAAAATTTAATTTATATTAATTAATTTTTAGTAAATATATTAACTACTTGATGATACTTACTTAACATAATAAGGCACTTTATTTCCAGCGACAGCTCTTTCCCAAGGATGTTCTACTGATACTAGAAATAAAATATTAAACTCTAATAAACTAAAGATATCAAATGTATTTTTAATTAATATGAAGAGCATATATTAATTTTAAGTTTTCATTTAATTATTATTTATAATTGTAAATATTTTATATACTGTTTTTTTTGCATATAATTAGAAAATGATATGAATATTAATAATAATAAAATATTAAATGTTACTGAACTCTTAATGAATTAAAGTGGTCTATTACAACTGTTAAAAAATTAACTCTAAATTATACTTTACATGGTGGCACATAAAGTATTTGAATGACATGGTAATGATTAATTTGCCAGTACAGAGATTGTAGGTACTGTAGAAAATTGACTAAAAATTAAAAATTAAGATTACTAAAATAGATACAAAGTTTTAAGTTTAAGAAACTAATTTCATTAAATGAATTTTTATCAATTAGAACATCATCTCTGGATAAAACATACAAACATTAGTATTATAAATATTTTGATTGAAAAATCACTATTAACATGGTTTAAAATTTAACAATTTATTACCATTTAAGTCATCCTATTTATATCTATAGTAAGAATTTTATTCAATCAAACTATAAAAAAATACATTAAATAAAAATAATAGAATCTATAAAAAAACTCATAATTGTTTAGGAATTGGGTTCTAGGACAAGTTTTGTAGTAAATACTAATATTAATCATTACTAAAATATTATAAGCTGTAGATTTTGTGTGTGTTTAACTGTGATTAAATTTTCTTTCTACATTCATTAATCATCACATGAAAACTGCATTGTGAAATAAATTTTTGAATGAATCTATATCAGTGTGATCAAAAACCTGGATCTAATTAATTCTTATATACACAACTGAACAGAGGCAAAAATCCTTTTTTAGTATTGTTCAAGAAAAACAAACACTGACTATGCAGAGACATTTAGAAAAGTAATGATGGGACAACAAAAAATATATATACCATATTTTTTTTGTGAATAACCAATGGGTTATCATCTATGTTTAGAAGACAATTTATAAGAATATGGATTATATACTAATTTTAATTGTAATTACAAGCAGCCACTGATCCATAACTACAGGATTCACAGTGGAGGCTGGTTAAGTAAAGGTTTTATTTTTGTTCTAATAATTTTCTAGAGGTTATATGCATAAAAGTATGATAAATAAAATGAAATTTTTGAACGAATTGTTCTATTAAAACTGAAAAAAGGTCATATTGCAACAAAAATAGTAGTTGAATTTTGATAATTTAAAGTGAGATTAATAACATATATATATAGATTAACTAGACATGCAAATAAAAACAGACAATAACCTTCCTGTAAATCAGCTGAATGATAGTTGTTCAAAGACAATAACTTACAAGACAACTTTTTAATACACATTTGATGTCAAAATATATTTGATAAAATAGCTATTTATTCAAATTTTGACTTAATGCATCAAGATGGATGAGGTCTCTCTTATTATTTGTGAAATTGAAAAACTAGCAAATTTCTGTTAAGAATTTGATCATCATAATTTAATTATCATAAATGAAAAATAATAATTATAAACTAAGAATTTATTATTGTAAGAATAATACTTATTTTTAGTTCAGAGAAAGTATTATTATGATTATAGCACAGACAATGCTTCTAAATTTAAAATGTTTTCTCACATTTTTAATGGGAAATATAATTCTTAGTTTTAAAAATAATTCTTATTTTGTTGATATTAAACTGAATTAAATTTTACATCTAACTTTGTCTTATTTTGATTATATGTAAGAAAAAATAACAAATTTGCAAACAGTTCAAATTTTTATCAACAAATAAATAAAAACTAATGATATTAATTACAGAAAAAAAATTATTCCAAAGAAAAATGAAAGTAACAATTTTACACTATGATTTTCAAATTTTCTAATTTTTTGGGCATGCTACAATCTCAAAGTTTTTATTTATATTTAGATTGTCTTTGGCTTTTTCTGTAGTTGTGCTCAATTTGATTTATGTTTTGCATATAACAAACAGCAGATATAAAAGCAATAAAGATTTACTTACTAAATACATTTTTGCATAAATATGAAATTAGATTGAAAAAAATATAATGTCTACAATAATTTGTTTTAATTTAGATTGGTAATTTGCTTTTTGTCCTTATGTTACAATATGAATCTTATCACATACAATATGAGGACTTATCACACACTATTGTCTTAGTTGGAGCAACGTAAGTGTGATTACAACTATAGGAAAATTTATAAACCACATTGTTTTTCCAGAAATGTTGTTAATAGTTTCATTCTTGTTATAGTTTTATTTACCTCACAATATGTTTCATAAGCAACAATTATAACCTCTGGTTGCTATTTGTACTTTATACATAATATATCATATGTGAAAAAACCCTGAAAGTGAAGTCATCCACATCTGCAACAAAATAGTGTGTTCCTTTTTACGTGGTATGATCCAAAAGTTCGGGGACTGCAGTAATCTATGACAACAAAAGCATGTATTTGAAGTTACAGCGTATGAAATAGATTCTACCAAACCACCTTTACGTGTTCAGGTTAATTTCACTCATGTCACGTGATTAAACCGTGAGTGCTGCTGTTTTTTTCCGGAGATAGTTACCTTTGTTCTGCGACGTAATAACAGTGGCATTTCAAGAACAACCTCCAACATTTCGACTTTGCCATGGTAGAATCACTGTACACCTTTCTTAGTAATTTTAAAGTCTCCATAGGTGTTTTACCTAAACGCTGACAAAATTTAATGTTGGAAGTTGTTCTTGAAACTCCACTTTTATTACGTCGCAGAACAAAGGTAACTATCTCCGGAAAAAACAGCAGCGCTCGCGGTTTAATCACATGACTTGGGTGAAATTAACCTGAACATGTAGAGGTGGTTTGGTAGAATCCATTTCATACACTGTAACTTCAAATACATGCTTTCGTTGTCATATATTACTGCAGTCCCCAAACTTTTGGATCGTACCACGTAGTATGTATTAAAAATGTAATTTTGTACTATTTTAATCCAAGACCCAAATGTTTGCAACAAAAAAAAACCACTTGTATTTTATTAGATGCCTGTATATCCACCTAATTGTAACAAATACGGCTGAAGAGGGACAGACAACCTGTCCAAAATGCATACTGTCATTGTCATAAACCTGTGTCTACTAACTTGTGTGATTACTCTGACCAGAGTCTATCAGGGAGGCAGCTGTCCAGGCCTCCCAATATTAGGAGCCTCAACTTGGCAAGTCAATATGTTAGAAATGAAAATAGCAATTGTACATTCTCTGGTTGTGGAAACAATACTTTAAATCTTGTCAGAGTGGATTCAGCAGAATCTCGCAAAGAAGCAATAAAAATTTGATGAACAGTACCACAAAAAGTTTATTTTTTTAGTGGAAGTCCAAAAAGATGGGAGGTTTTAAAAATCATTTAGCATGCTATTCCTTACATGATATTTCAAAAACAAGATGGTCAGCAAGGCTAGAAGCTGTGAAACCAGTGGCTCTAAATTTGAAATTTTTGTGATCTGCTTTGAATAAATCGATTTAAGAAGACTTCCTGTTGATGCACAAACACAGATTCTTGCTTTTAAAAAATGCTTGTCAAAATTTGAATGTTTTCTTATGTCTACAGTTTGGCTGGAAATACTAGTGTTATTATGTCAAACGAATCTCATTATCAAATCTCGTAAAGCAACATTGGATGTAGAAAAAGATAATATTGAGAACCTAATTAAAGATATAGAACAACTTAAGAAAACATGGAAATCCGTTCTTGATGAATGTAAAAAAATTGCAACCAAAAATGAAATCACTCCAGAATTTGAAATAAATTGTCGATTAAAAGACCAAAAATCTGTTAAAAATGTTTAAATGAAAATATTCTTCAACAAAATTATCAATTCAATAATAGATGGACTTACAAGTCGATTTCAAGTAATTTTTTTTGAAGTTTATGGAAATTTAATGAAATGGATCAAAAGAATATAGTTTCAAAGGCAAAATTATTGCTAGAGAAATATAAAAATGAAATAAGTGACAAAATTATAGAACTAGTACTGCTGAAGTGGTTCATAAATCCAATTTTAAACTAAGCACGAAACCAGCAGAATTACTTCAGGAAATTATTGACATGGCATTTGTAAACATATTTCCCAATGTAACAATTGCATTTCAAATTTTTTTAACCTTGCCTGTGAGTGTAGCAGAAGGTGAGAGCTCATTTAGTGTTCTGAAAAGAATTTAAAACTATATACAATCAACAATGTTTCAGAAATGGTTAAATGAACTAAACTTACCTAAACGCTGACAAAATTTAGTGTGAATTTGCTAACATTAAAGCATGCAAAGCTTCTGTAAAATAATTAAATGTAATAATCCAAAAAATATTAAATACCATTGAGTTTATTTTCTAGTTCACAATTTTATTTTAAATGTTGGTCTCTAAAATATTAGTTGCCCTGAACCTCACGTTTTCTCTGAAAGGTCCTGACTATGACAATTGTGTGTGATAAATTCTCCATAGAGCCAAAACTTAGTCCTCATAGATTCATATTGTTTAATTTACTTAAAATTAAAATTTTCTGCCTAGAAAGTTTTGAAATTTTTTAAAGAAATAATTTGTTATTTAATTTCAAAAATTACATTTAAAACAACAGTTTACAGCAATTTATAAGAATTTGATGGTAAAATGATACTGATAAATAATAACTAGTTTTATATATCATTAAAAAAATTTGTTATATGACTGATCATCATCATGATATAGTACCTATAATAAAAAAACATTTACACAATTTGAAAATCAGTTACTTCTTGAATAAATTGTAATTTACTTTTTGTTTTCAAAGTAATAAGAACAGTGTTCTAAAAGTAAAAATTTATCTAAAAACATTTATTGAATAACACCTTGAAATTTTTAAAACTTCTATGATCTTCCATGCAAATATAAAATTTTATGATAATTTTTACTATTCTAATGTTTCAGACAAGAATGTCATCTTATTTATTATATTTATAAATTTTTGAAGGAGAAAAAATATTGTTTTTCTAGAAGATTTCTGCATTATTTTATTGCATTCACTTTCAATCTGAAAGTCTAATTGGATCTTTGCTATAGAATATTCTTTTATGACGAAATTATGAAATGATCAAGAAATTTGTACAATTAAAAATCATAATAAAATTGATATTTCAGGAAATAATTTAACAGATTTAAGTAAACATTACAACAATCAGCTTTTGTTAGTATTTTGCAAAAATCAGATCAATTGAAAAAATAATAAAATATTTTTAATTGTTATTGTAAAATTCTCACCACTGAGAAACTGCTGCTGTGCCGTGCCCTGATCTAATAAGGAATGTTCTAACTGTTTAAATCTATCATCAATTGCAAGTTGTAGCATTCTCCATCTGGTATTTAATTCTTCTAATCTGTTTAGATTAGCATGTGATAATAAAACATTACAACCAGTTATTCTAGCTGCTGATTCATTAACTTCATCTACATATTTCTGAAGTGGAGTACAATGTTCTTTGAAAGCCTAAAACAAAAATAAAAAAGTTAAAAGTAAAATAACTGTTTTTTACATTGTAGAAGAAATGAGTTGTTGAGTTAATTTAATTCAAAAATATATCCATTATCAATGAAGACATAAAAGAACTCAATTTTCATTTCTTTCTACTTATTCAAAGAGAAGTTTTTACAAATAAAAAAAGTTTTATAAATTAGAAATTATTATTCATATTTTCTAATAATGGCAGTTACTTTTATTTTATGTTTGAATTACTCTGAAGTTGAGCCTCTGTATGTAAAACCACCATTTATAACTTGATCTAATTTTTCTCTAAATATATGTTAAAACTTTACAGTAAAATTGAAATTATATATAAACAAACAAACTTGTAACTATATAATTAAGTTTATTAATTTATTTTTTGACAATTAAAATTATATGTTTAATTGTTCCACTCTTCCACAAACTGGGTAAGTAAATAAAATAACGAACACTAACTTAATTTTTTAACCATCCTGCTGGGAGAAACAAACACAAAATAATGCTTTTGGTCTACTTCTAAGACTTGCTTTAGGTTATTGAAATTGCTTCGATATTCAAAGATGGAATGCACTGGAGAAAATAGCCGTATAAATTTGAATTCAAATTTTAAATTAAATTATTAAATTCAATGGAGTGTATCCACTTGTAGATGAAGTAATAAGTCTTCTATAATAATGTATCATATAGAGCCTGCCAAGTATGTGAAATTTATTTTTCTTCTTTAAAGTTGATACTCATTCCTGCTTTTCTGCTTTAAAGATTTCTAGCATCTCCAAAACCATTTTGTTCATTTTTATAATTAATTTTGCTTGTTGTAAGTCAGCTTAAATATTGTTTTCATCAGCATATATTGAAAATTTGACAGGTTGCCTTTTTTTTTATATTCAGTTTTTGTTCTGTTAAGAAATTTTTAAGTGATCTCTTGGTTAAACCTGTGTGTATTAGGTCATTTCAGAATTTTTCATCCCTAATTGATATATTATAAATCCCAGGAGCTCTTTTCCATTGTAGAGAAGCTTAAAACTGTGCTTGTTCCTTTTATACATTATTTTGGCTGTTGTATAAGACCCAACTTCTTTAAATATATTTTCCAAGTGCCTTTTGTAAGTGATAATTTCAATTGATAAATAAAATCTAGGTTTGATGTATTGTGCATGTGAGTAGTAGTATTTAGACATTCTGGTTCCATTGATTTTGTCTTGTACATGCGGGCTAATTTGTAAATTAAACTCTAGGGTAGTCAGGTTATAGCTATGTCCTTTGTGTTCTAGTTCTGCCTTCATTTCTATTTTATTACAAATGAATGTAAGCCAGCTCTTCTTATGAGGGCTTTAAAGGCAGTGATTTTATATCCAAATGGGTTGTTAGAATCAGCTAATATATATAATGGAACAAAATTTGGCTTATAGTTTACATTTGTATTAAAGTGATTACCATTGAAATAAATTGAAATATGTAAAAAGTGTTGTTTGTTTAGTCTAATTGTGGGCCACTGGTGTTGTTTGTTTGGTCTAATTGTAGAAGCAAGTCATACAGATTGTTGTTCATGGACTGCAGAGTTCATCTATGTTAGATTTAGTATTCCAAATATCTTTTATATATGAAAATGTTCTGGAGAAATTTAAGTAAGACTTTGGCCTCCAAGAATTGAATCACCATTTCACATAGGTCCCCTTTATCTGGGGATCTATGAAGTGTATTACAGGATCTGTACAGACATGGAAAGTCAAGGAATCTGCAAATACTGCAGAATCCATTTGTTGCTCTCGTATTTTTTTGATCTGAACATCTCTAAATTTGGTTCAGTATAGGGAGGTCTACAAAAACTGGAGTGATCAAACAAATGGCAAAATTTGTCATGCTTATATCTCATAAACTATAAATCATTCAAATCTAACAAACTTCCTATCTAGCAAAATTTAAATTATGTTTTTATTTAAAATGGTGGGTAGTGGGGGGAGGGGTAGCAGTTGCATGTGAACACTGAAAATGTGTGTAGCTGCATGATATTTGGGTAGGGAAACTGAATTGCAAAGAGATAGGTTATTGAAATTAGTGTTGATTTGTACAGAATGACAGGATCTACAATATTATTTAGCAATAATAACCAATAAAATAGAATTAGTAAAGTTATAAGCCAATATATAACTGTGTCAATTGAAGAAAATTTTCATAATGTTGAAAAAACTGCACAGGAAATATGAACAGACATGTAAGAAACGTATATCATTGAAAAGAAAAATTTAAAAAGAATCAGAAAAGCTCAAAATGACTAATACTGAATGATTCTGATTGTATATAGCCACATAGGTCAGATTAGAGTTGCGGACCGGTGCCGGTCCGCAACTCTAATCTGACTGGTCCGCAAAATCTTTAAAAATATGTATATTACCTGTCCTGTGTTATTCTGGAAAATTTTTGTGTTGACCTCATTGACCTGTGTTGGCGACCCTGAAAATCTGTGTGTCTGCATCGGAAAGTTTTTGATACTAAATGCTGCTATGCGTCATAATTTTTATATTAAAATGAACTTTTGAAATTCAATTTTTTTTTGTTTTTATATTTTTCAATATACAGTATTTATTTTGTTTGTGCAACATATAAAAATAATTTTTAACGACACAATAAACATGATTATTATTTTAAAAAAAATTTTGTTAGGCTTAACATTTACGAAAATTTAACATGGCGTCACAGACAACGAAGAAAGGAAACTGCACATGTGTGTGTGTGTGACTGGTATGACACAGGGATAAATTGGTGTTTATCAAGTTCTAGTAGCAATATCTATGTTAAAAAAAATGATTTATATATATATATAGATAAATTTTTAATTCAATAGAAGCTGCACAAACACATGTTTACTTATAATTCTCAGGTTAATCTATACCTATGTGCACCGCCATGGCTGCACTTTCAGAATCTCGACACCAATCATCTAATCGAAACAATTAAATGCTTGGTGTCAAGATTCAGAAGTGCGGCGTAAATTGCATAAAATCGCATAGCAAGCATAAAAGCATAAAATCAAAACAACAAAACTGTTTGAGTGTCAGTTCTGCCTTACGCCTTGCAGTTACCACCTTAAATCCAAGAATTGATGATCTTACTAGCAAAAAAGAAAAGCAGCGATCACGTTGATTTGTATACTAATGTACTGGTAAATAAATAAGAAATATTTATTGCTCGATGTAGTTTGCAGTTTTTTTTACAACAGAGTTTTTTTTAAATTAAAAATGATATTGTTACCGGTCCGCATAAAAGAAGCAGATATTTTCCGGTCCACGATAAATTTTGGGTTGAGAAACACTGGTATAGAGAGCACAAGAAAACCAAGCACATCAACTTCAATGCAAATATTTAGTGTGTGCCACAGCCTGAACAAATAGATATTGACTTGGAATGTGATAACCACTAGAACTATTCATTTACATCTTACCCTTCCCAATAACACAAAGATGGATTCACACCTTCAATGATGGCAAATATGTCCTGTACACAACCCTCCCAATTTTTTTTTACCTGTGCAATGTTTGGTTAACTCACTGCAGTCAGTTGATGCCGTGGAGAGGCAAAGAACTGTTAGTCAGCTTAACAATATTGTGTATGGGACATTTTGGAATGCTAGACAGACCTCAAACAATTTATGTATTTTTATTCATTGTATTCTTCACTGCTGGTCACATATAGTATGTGGAAATAATAATCCTGCAAATTTTGACAGATTGATAATTTGTGATATGTCTTTCTAACTGCAAATTTCCATCTTCAGATGGCCCACAGAATCTCAGAAGTCCACATTTTTTGGAAGTATAAAAAAATCTCACCATAAGAGTTAAAATCGGGTTTTCAAAAACACCATCAACAATGACCCACTTTTCCACCAAAATTCTGCTGTTTCCACTATAAGTTTCAGGGAGGGATAGGAAGAAATGTGATGATTTTGAATGGGTCTGTGCTGGACCAAAAATAGCATGCAATAAGCAATTTCTCCCTCTCACAGAGTGCACAATTTTTTCTGTTTAAATTATTTTGAATTTACTGCCTCCTCGCTTTAAGAAAATTTGATTTTGCTACGCAAGTCTTTTTCTTAATTTAAATTAAATCATGAAATTTTTATAATTCATAAATATAAACAAACACCACTAAGCCTGATGAATATGTAATGAAATACCAACAATCGCCTTAAAAATTGGGCTATAAATTGGCTAATTAAATGATTGATATAAAGTAATTTGTTACTAGAGGTAGACGTTAGGCGCCATCTCTTATCTAAGTTAATAATTATAATTTAAGTAAATATTAAATAAATTTAAGGAAAATTTAAGGTAAATAAATTTAATTTTAGGATGTGGCTATTTATACATACAGTATGTATATGCAATTGGCTATTTATACTATACATTCTATATGTCAGACGATTGCAGCAGGCTCCATTTTTGTCAGCTGTTACTAGAAATTTAGTTCAAAAGAAAACTGTTTTTAATTTTTTCTAGTTTTTAATTTTTGTTAACCAAAAATAGCAAACAATTCATTGTAAACACGAAAGATGATCCAGATTTCAACATACAATTTGCTGGATTAATTGACATTTTCTCGCCAACAGGAATGAACCCAAAAAGACGTTTTTGGTTGCAGCATCACAACTAGTATAATTAATTAATATTCACTAAGTCCAATAAGTCCAAAGCATCATCATCGGAAGCAGCCACAGTTAATGAATTGCTACAGATCATTCTGGTAGAAAACATATTTATATACATGCATACATACTATACTATACATTCTATTTATACATACATTATTATACATTTCGGTTAATGTTATCTATGGTAGCAAACATGGCAGCTCGTCTCTGAAACAGTGGGGACTCACGTTATAACCTAATCTAACCTATTCTAATAAATTACCATAATTATTGCCAAAATATTAGAATAGAATAGGTTAGGTTAGGTTAGAACGTGTCTCCACTGTTTCAGAGATGAGCTGCCATGTTTGCTACCATAGGTAACATTAACCTATATTTCTTTGTGTCAAAAAAGTGTTTGAGTTTGTTTTGATCAAAATGTACAGAACAAAATGGCTGTTCATGCAGAGTTACTCATGGAAATGAATTATATAATCGAATATAATTAGGATATCGATAATCGAAATTTAGGATATCCTAAATTATAAATAACATTAAAACTGCATCTTTACGTTATGGCTTTAAAAGAGTTAAATAGTCAATCGAGTATACATACTGTATGTATAAATAGCCACATCCTTAATTTTAAAGTTATATCTAAATTAATATACTTCTGGAAGCAAAGACTTGCTTGGGGTCCAGGTGGCATAACTGGCAAGCACACTGCATGGCAAGTGGAGCTTGCGGGTTCAAGTCCTGCTCCTGGGTCAGTTCTTTTATTCCAGAAGGTTCTAAATTTATTTAATATTTACTTAAATTATAATTATTAACTTAGATAAGAGATGGTGCTTAACATTTACCTCTAGTAACAAATTACTTTATATCAATCATTTAATTAGCCAATTTATAGCCAGATTTTTTTGGTGATTGTTGGTATTTCATTATAATTCATAAATTTTATTTAAATATGACGTAGAAATGACTTGGCATAAAATTGATTATGTAATTAGCTATGCTTTTCATTTTTTGTAAATGAATAAAGTGCTTTTTAATAAAAAAATTTATATAACTGTGTACAAAATGGGGTTAAATAGAGTTGGCTGAATATTACATAATGGAAAGGGGAAATGCAGAGATGTTAGTCAGGGAACAACGTTGTAATTGGTCAGGGAATCACAGATGGAATTACCTGTATGGACCCTGATCTTAGAAGTAAACCAAAAATGTTTGTTTTTTGTTAATTTTTTCCCCATCTACTGGGAGAACTATAAGATTAGTGTGTTCAATATTTTATTATATGTTTAACAGCAAAAAATTTAATATCACAAACAAGAAATATTGATCTGGTTCAGATGAGTTTGCTTATACAGTCAAACCTGTTTTTATGCGGGGGATAGGGACTGCATTAAAAAAAACGCATTAAAAAAAATCTCACGAAACTTCACGAATGGCTGTAAATAATAGTTTTCGCAACACAATTAAAAAAATAATTTTTTTATGCGGTCAACAGGGACCGCATAAAAAAAGTCTCACATAGAAAATAACTCAAAACTGTACGAAATAGAATTTATTGACAACAGATGTCAGCACTTGACTGCATCGTCTGGTCTATCGTCTGTTTTACACATTTTTGTCCAGGTGGTGTTTTGTTGACTTAAAAAGTAAATTATTTCATTTTTCGCATATTCATACAATAATATTACTACAATAAGTGCATTTATGCTATAATAAGTTTATTTAGCTATAATAAGTCAACGTGAGACATGACGAATCGCACGAGACTAGTCGCCAACTATACCGCACAAATTAAAAATTCGCATTAAAAAAATCGCACAAATAAAAATCGCACATAAAAAGAGCGCATAAAAACAGGTTTGACTGTATAAGAATTTATCACTATATTTGTATCTTTTATGTGATAAAAATTCAAAAATGATCATTTAAGTTTCTAATAACATTTGTCTTAAGATGTTTGGTACTTTATATATTGTAGTGCTCCACCAGTTATCAGTTGTTGTTCAGTTTAGTATGTATGTATGTATGTATATATATATATATATATATATATACAAACATACTATATACTCTAGAGTATAGATTATATATAGAGTATATAGTATATATCATTTGTACAGTACATAGCTTTGCATTAGTTTTATTATGTTCATTATTGTATCGGGTTTTCCTTCTTTTTTGTTTGGTTTTGTTTTGTAGTTTGTGTTTGACACGTAACCTTCTCTTTCCGAACCATCTTTTTTAGAGGTGTGTGTGTGTGTGTGTGTGTGTGTGTGTGTGTGTGTGTGTGTGTGTGTGTGTGTGTGTGTGTGTAAGGGGCTTGTAGATTGGTTGTAAAAAGGTCATGTGGGAACAGCAAGAAAAGGATATAAATAGAAGATCCAGGTGTGGAAGTGACACTTTTTTCGTTTGTCTGTCTTGGTTGGTGCTATCATCGGGTTATCGAGAAGGCACGTGTGTAAGGAAGAAGGAAACCGTCTGGAACATCGGAAAAAAGTGAAGAACTATAATCCAATTCCATCTGAAGCAGTTGAAGGAACAACGGAGTGAAGGGGATCAGAAAGGAAGTGGAAGTGTCTGAGGTATCATCCTGAGCAGTTATTTTTGTCTTCACGTGCAGTAACTGACAGTTAGACATCTCAGTTCAAGTACAGAATTACTGTACTTGAACTGAGATGAGTTCATGCTTCTCATTGAACCTTCCTTGTTAATTAAAGTTTTGTGTAAACTTTGTTACGCATTAACATAGGGGGATGGAGAGTGGAGGTGTGTGTGCTATTTGTACTCGGAACACATGAGAGAAAAGGAGCTTCACAGAGGAGGTTGTATGAGCCCTCTGTTTGCTGAGCATTTGTTAGTTCTAAATAAATCCATTTCTGTAAGCCGACTTGTTATTTGTAGACTAGTAGACCTAGGTCTAGCTTGAGGGTCTCAACAATATTTATTACATTAAGCTATTAACGAAGTATATGAGTATCCAAAATAAGCAAGAAATTCATTTTTGATGAAAGAAAATAATATACATAAGCAATCAAGTTTATTTAATCATTAATTCAGTACATTAGTAATTGAAAACAAATCTGGTAATCAAGTTATTTAGATTGAAAAATTAGTTAGTCCAACTGTTTTGGACCTGGACTCATAGAGCATGTTCTAAAAACAAGCTTTGTTGATTTTTCAACAAATGACTGTTCTAGAGAGATGTAGTGCAGCTCATCAGTTCCCTTTTAGAACTTTCTAAGAATTAAATTCTGCCTTCATTGAGTAAAAGATTTATATGTCTGCAGTGCTAATTTGTCAGATGATCATATTCCTCACTGATAAGATATCATGTCTATATAAATGAAATATATCAAAATATGGATTTTTCTTGTTAATTTAACTATAAAATTTCTTAGTTTTATAATAATGCACATATCAAATTGCAATAAATTTGATTAAATACATTTCCTTTATTCTTCAAAAATGACTTGTTTCAGACTTATTTTATATACTGATGTACAATAACAAATTCAATATTCAGATTTATAATTAGATTTGCATTAATCATACATTATAAATATATTATTGCATTAGTATTTTATATTTATATATACAAATTAAATGTAAGTACAGTAAAACTTCTCTAATTCAAACATCTGTAACTCAAATAGTTCTTTAACTTAAATCCTTATGCTATTCCATTGAAACCTACTAAGTGCTTCATTTTCTTTAACATCTCTAACTTGAATTTTCTCCAAACCAAAGATTTTTATGGTCTCCTGAGATGGATTTGTTACTTTCAACTTTTCTGACTCAAATTTTAATAATTAAGATTACTTTGAATAGAATAAATATCAGATTTCCAAGAAATTTTCAGACAGTTGTATCTACTATCCAACACCCATTTGCAAAAAATGGTCTAGTCCAAAGGGAGAGGACCTCTCACATTATCTCAACAAGATGTTAAGTTTTTACCTGCCTCTTGGAGCTTTGAGTTAAAGAAGTTTTACTGTATATCTTATTTATGATGTAATAACAATATCATATGCATTTAAAATAATGAACACAATTGTATTTCAATTCCTTTTGAAGTTAAGATTACCTTAAGATCTTCTACTTGGCCAGGAAGCTGATCAAGAACAAATTCAGTTACTGGAGCCCATTTTGATTTTGAATGTTCTGATGCTTGCAATCTAGCATGAAGATCATCCATTCCTCTTTGAAGCATTTGCATTTTCTAGAAAAATAAAAATTTTAAGATATTCAAAAAAAAATCACCTCATGCTAATAATTTAATAATACAATATACAGTAATAATAATAGAGTAGTGTATTTCTTAGAGCAGCAATAAATAAAAATATTCATAACATTCTGCAACTACTTTTTCATAGAAATTCAAAAAAATAAAACATAAATTTAATTTAAAATGCTTATAAGCAACTTCATAAACCTCATTACTTTTTAATTAAAGGCAATGTACTGAATTGTAAGGTTAAGTAAATAATAGATACAAACAGTGGTGATATTCAGCGGGTTTGCACAGGTTCGGCCGAACCCGTTGTTAAAATTTTCAGTTTTCCGAACCTTGTTAAACACAGAACATTTCTCAGTGGTTTTTTTTTTTTTTTTTTTTTTTTAATATATTAAAATATATGTATTATACTCTGTAATACTACTAAACTAGAGCCTTATACCCTGTTCACACCAAGCATTTCAATCCAGATTGTGAGCAAGGTCAGGGACTATGTCTTGGTGCGATCTCTCTTGACTGTTTCAATCTCGACTGAAACAAGGTTTAATTGCGATCGATTCAAGAGAGTTCTTGAAACTAGATCCAGTCATAAGAGAGATCCCACAATCTCACGCGCGTGAGATAATACAAGATGGCTGTGGAACACGTGTCGGGCTATGGACAGCAAAATAAAAAGGATACTGTATTCCGAGAGATGATGACATCTGTTTACTATGAGTAGTGCCATTAAATATACTATTGTTACCTGGTCTTCGCCCCAGGGCTCGTTACGTTCCAAATACGCCACTGATTACTAGATATATCGCAAGAAAAGGTATTGTATTTATTTCTAGCCAAAACTTCCATTTCGTTTGTTGGTGATTGTCAGGGAAAAATTTTCTGCTAGCGAACCCTTTGTTAACTATTTCGAATATCACCACTGGATACAAAGTATTTTGTCTACAGATAGACAGTTAGATTGCCATCTCCTGAAAATTTTTTAAATTAAAATTAATTTATTGTAATTATTAATTTCTAGAAGAAAAGAATCAGCCCAGAGTGGAATTTGAACCCACAACTTTCATTACCATGCAGATGCACTACAAGTTATGCTACCCAGACCTCTGATACATATAAACAATATATACATATTAAATCTTGGTTGCTTGTTGTTCCCTATTATATGTATTTTCTTAGCACAATGTTGTTGTTGAGAACATATCACATAGGAAACGTTTTCAGAGGTAAAAGGTTGGTTTATTAGTGCAAACGGATATGCATTTTGGACTTAACGCCCCTCTTTAGTCCTATTATTACATATTTATCAGCAAATTGGTTACAGGTTTACAAATTTACAGAATGCATTGAAAAAATTATTGTATAAACCATTGTATGTGTATCCTAATTTTTTCAATGCATTCTGTAAATTTGTTAAACCTGTAATCAATTTGTTGATAAATATGTAATAACAGGACTGAAGAGGAGCGTTAAGCCCGAAATGCAGATCCATTCATACCAATAAACCAACCTTTTACTTCTGAAAGTGTTTCTTGTGTGATATGTTCTCAACAGCTAAAAAAATATATACATATTGTTAAATGTATATGTACAGTACACCAATTCAGGGTAAAAGTAATAGCTGACTTAGAGCAATGGAGGAGAGCTGTGGACAATTAAGTCATCCCCAGTTGGCACTGTGAGTGACTCCTATATAGTTATATCTAAATTAATAATTCTGGAAGTGAATATCAGACAAAGTCTAGGTAGCATAACTGGTAATGCATCTACTTAGTAAAAGGAAGATGCAAGTTCAAGTCCCACCCTAGCTCAATTTTTTTTTTTCTAGAAATTATGAATTAAAATTAATTTATTACAATAATTAAAATTATCAGGAGATGGCAGTCTAACTGCTTACCAGAAGACAAAGTATGACTAATTATTTACTTAGCCTTATTATAGCCTAATAATTTGGCACATTGTCTGGCTTTACTACAAATTATTTTAAATTAATTAATCTCTTTTTAGTATATAAAATTTGTACTTAAAGATATAAAATATTCCCCTTTTTTGTTTATAAATAATGTACAAAAATGAGGTTTTATTTAATACATCTTTTATTCCTTCAGTATTGAAGCTATTTTTATACATCTAAACAAATTAATTCCTTTCATAATAATGCTCCTTTATTGCATGCAAAAAGAATATTATTACTAAAGGAATTAACATATTTACTCGCATATAGGACGAGGTATGGCTTTTAAGATCAAAATAAAAAAGATTAGATTTATTAATACAATTTTAATTTTATATCAAATGCACATAAATGCACACATTGTCCTGCAAAAATTACTGACATTTTAAACTTTAAGGAAAAATCTTGTAAACTTGACAACATAATTTGTTCATGTAAAGCTGGACAATCCAGAACCTTCTTTGCCTATTCTTAACAATCGAATCCACTCTCCGCTGATTACACTTATGAGTTTCTCCAAATTCTGATTTCCGAATAATCATCTGTTTTCACCTGGATATAAATTTAAACTTATATTGGGCTCCTGTGTGATTTTGGAATTCAATTCAAAAGCTTTGCTTTTTCTATTGCTATTCATCTTTAGTCTTGACAATATACAAGAATGATTCAAATGACCCAGATAAAATACTTTTGTTTGTAAACACCATAGTGTGAGCATCCGGTAAAAAATGCAAATATCATGGTTCACAAAAATTATTGCAAAAATGCAAAGAATCCTTCGCTCTTGCATATAGGACGACCTAGGTTTTTGTTTCAGTGAAAAATAAAAACCTCGTCTTATATATGAGTAAATACGGTAATTAAAAATATAAGATACGTTATCTTTAAAATGAAAGAAATTAATTCTGAAATTTTATTTATGATGTCTACAATTATACACAAAACCTTGCCAAACTTACAGTAACAATCAATTGATACTACTAGATTTTATTCAGGTTATAGTACAACTAATTAGTCCAAATTACGTAATATTTTTATAATTGTAGCTTAATCACCCATCTTTAATCTTGTATTAAATTTAATAATAATAAAAAAATTAATTAATTAGAATACTCTGGAAGTTTATGAAAGATAACCATTGATGTTAACTATAAACAGCAATTATGTGTAAAAAATTTACCAGTTTAATATATTTTTTAAAAATTTGTTAATTCAAAATTACATTATAAATTAACAAAATCAGCTTTTATACTTACAGTTAATACATCATCTAATCGTTTTTGCCTTTGCTCAGAATGAGAAATGAGACCATTCCATTTGTCAGAAAGTTTCTTTACTTCTCTTCGTATACTACGAGTAATTTCTCGTGCTTGTTCCTCTGCACTTCTATATCCACGACTGTCACCTTCATATTCTTTTGCTAGTAAGCATAGCATATAATTAACTAACTATAATTTTTAATTTTATTAAAATATATAATTACAGTCAAACCTGTTTTTATGCGGTGGATAGGGACCGCATAAAAAAAAAAAAAAAAATCGCACGAAACTTCACGAGTGGCTTTAAAAAATAGTTTTCGCAACACAATTAAAAAAAATTTTTTTTTTAATGCGGTGAATAGGGACCGCATAAAAAAAGTCTCACATAGAAAATAACTCAAAACCATACGAAATAGAATTTATTGACAACAGATGTCAGCACTTGACTGCATCGTCTGGTCTATCGTCTGTTTTACATATTTTTGTCCAGGTGGTGTTTTGTTGACTTAAAAAATAAATTATTTCATTTTTCGCATATTCATGCAATAATATTACTATAATAAGTTCATTTATGCTATAATAAGTTTATTTAGCTATAATAAGTCAACGTGAGACATGACAAATCGCACGAGACTAGTCGCCAACTATACCGCACAAAAAAAAATCGCACGAAAAAAAGACCGCATAAAAACAGGTTTGACTGTATAGTAATTTGTAAGACATAAACTAAAAAAAAAAGAAAGCAAATTAAAAAAGTTTGGAATGACTAAGTCCTTTCAAACCTTTTAAATTTTTTATGCATTAATGAAGTTTTTGTTCTAATAGAAATGTAAAAAATGTCTCATAATTCAAACACAAATAATTATGTAATGAATCACAAGTTTGATTATAAGAAAATCATCAGAAAATCATAGAAAATGCAAAACAATTAACATCATTATCAAAACAAAATTATTTAAATAGAATTTTTAAAATTTGTTTTTATAATTTCAGAAAATAGACAAGCCTTTAATTTTTTTAATATGAATATATATATTTCATGTAATAATGATATAATGCTTGAAAGAAAAATTCTATGATTTGAAAGTAGTTATACATTCCTTATTATAGGTAATAATAATTTTTTTTTTAATAATCAAATTTTATTTTAATATTGTCACTGAAAGAAATAAAATAAATTTAATAATAATAATAATAATAATAAAACTACACAATAATTCAATAATTACTAAAGTGAAAATTGAATGAATTTTGAGAAAAGTTGGCAAAGAAAGTCATACTGATAATTAAAAAAAAAAAAAAGCCATTAATATTCAGCATCACAAAAAACAGTAGAAATCTATGAAATAAAAATTATAAATAAATTTCAAGTGTAATTTTGTAGGTAACATCAAATAAAATATAGACAAAACACTTCAAGCATATATTAGATTAGTCCATAGCAAATATTAAATAGAATGAAAAATTTTTAAATTATTCTAAAAAATATCATTTTCTTTTAGAAACAAATAAAACATTTACACATGTCATACAATCAGATGAAACAAAAAACATATTTAAAAAACAGAACTAAGATAGAATATGAGACTGTAAGAAAAGTAAGAGTTTCATAATCTCATATTCTAAGACAAACTCTGCCAATTATAAAATAATTTCACTGTCACAAAATGAAAAAAGTTAAATAAATTAACTTAAATTTATTTAGAAAGGATCCAAATGCTGTAAACTTTTCTAATTATAGAAAGGCTAAACAAACTTACAATAATCTGCTTAAGGCAAAAAAAAGGAATTATTTTAGAAACATTGAATCAATCCTAATCAAAAACAGTGAGAACAATATCTTATTTTGGGCCACTATATGTAAATTTCGCTTCAACATAAATCCTAGTATAAATTCTTCAGTTATAGACTTTAATGCATGGAAAAGTTTCTATCAAAGATTCTCAGATATTCAACCTATCTCACCAATAAGTTTTATTATTGATACTCATAATGAATATTTAGATACTTACTTTACAATTAATGACTTAGAAGATGCTATTAATAAAACCAAAATCAAATCTATGCCAGGTAGCGACAACATCCCAACTAGCTTTCTAAAGATGGTTCCTCATCAGGCTCAGAGAAAACTACTAAAAATATTTAATTCTATGTACAAAGAAATTACATACCCTGACTCTTGGAATTCAGCTACGATTACAATGATATATAAAAAAGGCGACCATCTTTCTCCAGATAATTATAGACCCATTGCTTTGCTTTCAGTAAAACAAATGACAAACGTTTACTGGAACTGAAATCAAATGTACAACACCTTTAACATATCCAGTACAAAGTCTTTAATAGTTTAAAAAAAAACATTTTCGGCTGCGTTAATCAGCCTTCGTCAGTTAAACAAATAATAACAGCGAATCAAATTCGAATTTAAGGAATTCAAACTTCGCTCTTGCTTTAGAAAGTTTAATAACCAATCTTCTATAAACTGGTACATTAAAGGCTTTGTACTGGATACGTTAAAGGTGTTGTATGTTTGATTTCAGTTCCAGTAAACGTTTGTCATTTGTTTTATTTGCATTATGGCTTCACCGGCTAAAGTTTATAGAAGATTGGTTATTAAACTTTCTAAAGCAACGGCAAAGTTCGAATTTCTTAAATTCAAATTTGATTTGCTGTTATTATTCATTTAACTGATGCAGGCTGATTAACGCAGCCAAAAACGTTTTTAAACTATTAAAGACTTCGTACTGGATACGTTAAAGGTGTTGTACGTTTGATTTGCTTTCAGTATTAAGGAAATGCTTTATGTCAATGCTAGCCTCTAAATTTTGTCAGTAGACCAAAGATATGGATCTAGATGCAAAATTTCAATATGCTTACACCAAGAATAAAGGAACCAAATTCGCAATTTTTCTACTACTGTATATACCGTATTTTACAGACTATAAGACGCACTTTTTTCTTTGAAAAATTGCCTCCAAAATACAGGTGTGTCTTATAGTCCATAGCATCTTATAGGTATTTTTTTTAAAAATTGTTTAAAAATTAAGGTGCGTCTTATAGTCCGTAAAATACAGTAATACAACTTCAATTAATAATAAAACATAGGAAAGTATAACGCAGCATTTACAGATATCAAAAAGGCTTTTGACTCTGTCTACATTCCTCTACTGGTTCATAAATTAAGAATTACGGGTGCAGGTGACCAATTTTCAACAACAATACTTAAATTATTTTCAAACTATTGTATAAAATTTAAACAGGAAAACTCCATTTCTCCATCATTAAATTTATCACGTGGAATACTTCAGGGCAATCCTCGCTTACCGTATCTATTCAATTTTTACTTATCTGATCTAGATCATCTTTTTCTCCAATCCAGTGATGGGATTGAGATCGCTGACAGAGTTTTTCACTATATTCAATTTGCTGACGATTTGGTTTTACTTGCACCTACTAAAATTTCTTTATAGAGGAAAATTAATCAATTAAACTCATATCTCAATTTGTTGCATCTAACAATAAATCCTGCTAAAACAAAGATTATAATATTCTGTAATAATTGTAAAATTTCACAATCAGAATCGAAGTTGTATCTAAATAATACTCCCCTATAAATAGTTAAAGAAGTTAATTTTTTGGAGTCATATTTGATTGGAATATTATGCTTCAAAACACATCTAACTACTATTAATAACAAAGGAAAGCTGGCAATTGACAATCTCTTGTATCTATGTTCTACTCTGAAAACGTCGAACTTGAATATCCATATAAAGTTATATAATTCAATAATTAATCCCATTATATACTATGCCAGTCCAATTTGGGGTCTTGATTACTTATATAAACTTTCAAATTTATTTTCTTCGTAAACTTCTCCATCTAGAAAGATCTATTCCTGGTTATGCTATACGTAAGGAAACCAACCATATATGCTCATTCCCTTTTTTTCTCAAACGTATAAGATTAATAGCACAAATACACCTTAATAAATATTCTATTTACATCAACAACAGTTATATTAATTTTGCAAATAATCATTGTATTTGGTGCAATTCCAAAAAACTCTCACTCTACCATCTGATACAGGATTGTCAAGTCTTAACAAATGTGCTCAACTCACTTGATATCAAATGAACAATTCAATGTAAATCACTCCTTGAACATAGAATGAGTATCAACAAAGATAATAAAAAAGTTTTATATAAACTGTATAATTAGGTTTTTTAACATTTCTGTAATTTTGATAAATTAACTTAATAGTTCATTGTTCATTACTACTAAATAATTGTGATTTTATCTGTATTAATAACTTTAAGGCTTTGATTGTTATTATCCAACAAAAATATACTTGTAATTAATATTATAATGATTATTATTTATATATGTAAACTGTTCAACCTTTTTTGTAATTTTTCCTATTAAATGTAACACCCCCTTAACAGGGAAACTCTCCCTTTTTGTGAATAAACGTTTATTATAATTTTAAATTTTAATAAATTATAAATATAAAATAATTTATATTATGCTTTCAAAGATATTAAAGTAGAATTATTGATATGAAAAATATTAAAAACAATGGTTTTAATTTGAATATTGTAACAGACACTCAATTCTATGATAATTTATAGTAGTATGAATAACTGTCAAATAATTGATGGTTTTTAATATCAACATATGCATTTGTTAATCTAATTCTGGAAAGAAAAAAACAACAAGTTTATTTTATACTTAAGTATAGTTCCTTATGCCAAAACTACTTAAAAAGTTAAATTCAGGTAGCTCTATAGAAGCTGAAATGTTGAAAATTTAAGAAATTTTTCTAACAATTAATTACACTATGTCAAGAAATATGAAAAAAATTTAATATCATCAGATCAATGAATAAAGTTAAAAAATGCCTAATTCCTTTTAACAAATTGACTAGCTTTTATATCTTTTTAAATGTAATATTTTACAATTAAAGATTTACCTTCAGAATCACTTGTATCTGAGAGAGGTGGTTCTTTAGCAACATAATGTCGGCCAGCTAAAAGACTACTTTCGATAACCGGGCGTTTGTCATCTAGTTGTCTGCAGAATGCTCTATGTTCATCTTGCTGTTTAATGATAGTACTTACATCACCTCCTATTGTAGGTTGTGCAGAAAGTTCTATTTCTTTCTTGATGACCCATTCAGTCAATTCTCGTAGAGATAACAATAGCTGATTCCATTGGTCAGCATTACTTTCTAGTCTATTTCTATAAAATCAATTATAAATTTTATTTAATACATTGTGAATTAGATTTTTATATAGATAAAATATTTTTACTAATTGAATCAGTTATTTAATATTTTAAGCTAATTTCTTTACATTTTTCAGAAAAATAATATAACAACCTGAGAGAAACTGTTTTCAAACGAAGTGCATTCCATCTGTGATTCATTTCTTCCAGTTTTCTTCGTAACAGTAAGGCATCTTCTTGACTTTCTAAACTTTGTAATAATTGACTACTGCGTTCATTAAGTGTTAAATGTAAATCTCGTTGAGCTTCTATTTCTCTTTGCAAATCCTAAAAATTACAAAGATAATTTAACAGTTAATGATTATTACACATTCAAAAACTGATTAACTCTACATTAAGCATATCAGCGGTGACCTTTGTCACTGATGTAAAAGTGTAATTTTATAGCTAAAGGGTATATTTATAGCATCAACAACAAAATATATACACAAGATCGTTTTCCTGTGAGAATTGTTTATCAACTAATAAATATGATCATTTAGTAAGGTTTAAAAATTGACTGGTCTTCCCACTCCAATTGGATAAACCAACAGTAATAAATCTGGTGAATAGTTTGTTTGAGGTAAATTCTTGTGTTGTGTAAGTACCTAATGTTAATCAGGCATTAAAAAAAAAAGCTATCAAAGCAAACAAATCCAAAGATATCAGACCACCTTTGACTTGGATAGTGACATCATCTTCTGACACATGTAGTATAAGATAAATTGAAGATATCTAATATCAGGTAACTCTAAATCTCAGGTAACTTTCACTCTCTCTTTTTGTAGGATGGAAATATAGTAACTGAAATGTGTATAATACAACAACAATAAATAACTTTTTTTCCTCTTAAATTGTTAAGGATAGTTATTCTCCATCTGAATCCATGTGACATGACACCTATTACCAAGATGTATCAGAAAGTTTACTAAGGTTTGTGGATTGGCCACTACTCAGGCCAAGTTATTCAATGTTGAAAGTCAAATGAACTTCAGCAAGTATACCACTCTCTGAATTCAGTTATTTTTCATTTCCTGGGACTCAAGATGTCTTTTTTTCCTCAAGTCCCCAAAATTCTCAGAACTGCAATTTATAAGACAAGGATTATAAATTTACTGCCATTTCAATATTATATATTGAATTGAATTGAATTTAATATTAGGACAAATTTGTATTTTGTATTCATTAATTCAAAATAAAATTTAGGAATAAAGTAAACAAAAAGTATAATTATTATAAATTACATATAACAAAAATATATCAAAATTAACATGTATTAAAAACTTTCAAAAAAAACAACAACGTTCTTTGTTTATATGTACTGTACAGTACTGTACAGTTCATATAAATAGAGATAAGCTGCAAAAATAGTTCAATGCTAAAAATAAAATCATTGTCAATTCAAAAATCTAACAATGGCATTCTTTCGTAAGTGTAAGAATTATAATGGCATCAAACTCTTTAATATTTGTTGAATTTAATTGAAGTATAGAGGCGCAAGTGCGGATGTGAAGTTTGAAGGGAAAATGTAGTCTGCGCGATTAAACGACAGTCTTCATTATACTGATTAGCATTTTAATTTTTTAACACTAACATTTGTTTAAGTGAAAAGCAAATATTCAAGAAAAGAAGTATAAAAAATTTAAGATAATAAAGTACTTCGACATCATGGAAATTGACGACGTTAAGTGTAACAAAAACAGCATATATTAATTTGTTCACTTTAAATGATTTAATTATTATTATTTAAAATTTAAATAATTAAAAAATTTTAATTTTTAATTACAGTATAATTAAAGTGATATTGAAATTAATTTGTTAACATATAAAATTATTTTGCTATATTAATCTGGCTGATATCGCATATTTAAATGCATCGTTTCATTAACTAGCAAATTTAGATTAGTATTTAAAATTAATTACGCTTTTAGAAAAATATATACTATTAATACTAATTAAGAGGCAATTTTGTTTGTTTCTTTGTTTTTGAGAGAGTTGAATTTGTCAAAGAATTGATAACTCAAGTGTCACATAACACGTAGTCGTCATTCACGAAGACTATTTTTTTAACATTATAATTACAAGCACGGATGAATTATATATATAATAAAAAACTAGAATAAACAAAGCTGATATCTACCTCCAAGTAACCTTTCTGGATCCGCCCTGAAGTCCGTCTTTTTCGGATTCATATCACGTGATTATGAGAAAAATTTCTAAGCACGATATTAGCACGAAACTTCTTATGCAACGTGCTTTTGTTATCGGTAGGTCCGATGAAAAAAGACGTGACGGAAATTGTGAATTGTAATCGGGAATTTTATTAATGATTTTATGTTACACGTTTTCTCCGTAATTCGTTTTCTTTTGCAAATGCAAGTCTGATCCATTAACGCTGTCACGAAAAGTGGATATATTATGAAACTCCGTGAGCTAATGTATTATTAGTCGTATTTTAATACATTTTTAATTTTTTTTAAATCATTAATTATATTATTATTCAACAACTGATCCCGCATTCAATTGAAAATTTTCTTTTCGTTGAACTTCGAAAAGAAACCAGAAAAAAAAAAAAGAAATCAAGAATTATCTATCGTATGTACGATTGTTTCCCGTTATTGCCACGCCCTTAGGTAGCAATTTAGCATATAATGATCATTGAATGAAAGTTATTATACAGAAATGTATGATGTGCCATACAAGGACTATAAGCTACTCAATATTATTTATAGTTCCTAATACGGACGCCATTAAAAGCTGGCGGAGACAAATAGTTTTTTGACATCATGCAATGAATGAGCTTCTTAGATGTGAAAGAAATGAGTTTTCAGCTAGAATAATAATCTTAAAAATTAGTTTTCGTAAACAGGGTATTTTATATTTTTATTAATATAATAATTTATTCTATACACTATTTTGTTATGCAACTGCTATATTTCCTCCCTCATTATGATAAATAATTCGTTTACATAAAATTTTGTTTATTTTATGTAGAAAAGTGAATTTATTTGCATTCTAATTTATGATTGAAAGATTAATAATGTGATAAAACTATATATATTATTCAACTGCCTAAGTAATAAATAATCTTTAGCGTTACTTATATGTATTTTACAGTTATATATAACATTCGGGAAAGTAATATAACAGGAAAAGTTTAGCGATCAGTCAAAAAAATTGGGGATTTTTCTGTATATATGGAGAGAAGTTTGTGTGTGGAGGCACGAGTTTGTTCACTCACTTTGAAGCTTAACAACTCTAGTGCTTTTTGTTGAAAATTTTGTGTATTGGGGTATTGATGCTATTAAATTTTGATGGTTAAAGGTCGAGGGATGGGGAGATAGAGGGGAACGTGTATTGGACTTAATGAAGATTTTACTCGTTATTAGCATTTACAATTTTGTATAAAACTAATCTCTATCCTATAAGTTAAGCTTTTTGTCATTTTATAATAATTAATAATATGATATTTTATTTTAAAAACTTTTTTTATAACATGGCGCCACATACTTTACATTTTTTACCAGAAAAGTTACGCAACTCGTTGCTGGAATTTTTCCTTTAGAATATTTATTAAATGTAAACGTACTGTACGGCAAAGAATCATAAAATAAAAATAATTATACAGATTAAGATAGTTTAATTAATTATTTTTAATTTTTATTAATTACTGGTAACTCGAACTTAGAAATAATCAATATAGATTATACATTATACATTTATAAAAAAAAAGAAAAAAGTAATGAATAAAACAAACTTTCTTATTTACATACAAGCTACGAAAGCAATTTTCTATATGAAAAATAAATTATTTTAAAATCGAAAACAAGAAAATATTTCGTAGATGCTTTAACAGAGGAAATACATATAAAAAAGTTTCCTACAAAATAGTTGATTTTAAGAGGTATGAACAATTTTAAATTACTTATAATCCACAACAATCTCGACCAAGAATCTTCTCAAATGTTTGTCATAATACATATACACTTTTCCACAGCCTTCCAGTATTTTGTAAACTGGCGACAGATACTCTAGTTAGAAAGTACTGGTTTAGTTGATACTGCTAAAGGTCTATCAATTTCGTTCTCATCAGCTTTGTTTATTGGTCCTCTCAAGAATGTTTTAACAGTGTTATCTTGGATCTGGTAATAATGGAAAAAAGATTAGTGTTCGTTACGTAAAGTTTGTTTTCTGCGATTGAACAACTGATTCAATTTCATTGCCAATGTTTAGAAAATGATAAGGGTTTATTTGGTGTTAAAATAAACACTTAAATTTTGATAAGAATACTGTATTTTAAGTAATCGTCTCTCGTCTTCCTTTCTTTCCCTTACTGATAATATGGATTAAAACATTATTTTGAATTTTTAACAATTTTTGCTTTAGTACAACAAAAAATTTTTGTGGTTTTGCTTTTCAATTAAAATAAACTTATCCGTTCTATTTAAAAGAAAAGAAATCTTTGTTAGTATTTACTATTTTTATTTCGAGAATCTCAAATTACATCTTAATGTCCAAAGAATCAATTTACGTTAGTTTTTTAAAAACAAAAGTCATTAACGATTTAAAATTTCATTCTATAAGATTTACAACTAATAAAAAATTTAAGAATCTAAAAAAAACTTTTCTTTTTCCCCGCTCACAAATTTAGCAATTTATTATTTCTAACAATTCAATGATTTTCTACTGGATGCTAGTTGAACATCATTACTTACCAGTTTTGTGACAAATTATATGTTTTTCGTTCAAACTCAGCTGCTTTTTTTTTTCTAATAAATCATTTGTAATAACAATACTGTTGACAGTAATTTTTGAAGTATCTATTAGACAAGTTATAAAATGTCGTCAGAACATTCCAAGTCGTTTCATGAGAAGTAACAAAAACATCAAATATCGTAATAAAAGTTAATGGTTCATGAGTGGAGATCATTCATCATTATCATTTTATTATTTATATATTTATTTTTAATGTTAAAGTAATTAAATCTAATGATAAAATATATCTATTTAAATATAAAATAAAAATAGGATTTGAATTATATCAGACAGTTGTTTAATATGTTAATAAATTGAAATAGGAAACTATCGTTTTCATATGTAACATTTAAACCTACTAAATAGATACATTTAGGAAAAAACATGCTTTCATAAACATTAAAATATATTAGACAATTAATTATAAAGTTACAGTTTACATGCAAAGAGAAACATATAAGCATAAAAATTAAAAAAATGTTTCAAACGTTACAAAGATTACTTGTGCATCGTTTATATCAATTTTAATTTTGTATTGTATAATCTAGGATATTCAGAATTGATTTTACTGAGAGAATTACATTTAATATCAGACAATATACCGTATTTACTCGCATATAAGACGAGGTTTTTATTCATTTTTCACTGCTTCAAAAACCTAGGTCGTCCTATACGCGCGAGCAAAAGATTGTTTGCGTTTTTGTGTAATTTTTGTAAGCCGTGTATTCGCATTCGCATTTTTTACCGGATTCTCACCCTCTGGTGTTTAAAAACAAAAACCCAAAAGTATTTTTTCTGGGTCGTTTGAATCCTTCTTCTATATAGTCGGAAGTAAAGATGAACAGCTTTTGAATTGAATTCCAAAATTACACGGGAACCCGATATAAGTTTTAATTCATTCCTACGTGAAAAAAAGATATTTCTTTGGAAATCAGATAATTCGAAGAAACTCGTGAGTGTAATCGACGAAGAGTGAATTCGACCGTTAAGAATTGGCAAAAAAGGTTCCCGATTGTCCCGCTTTACATGAACAAATTATGTAATCGATTTTACAAGATTTTTCCTCAAAGTTTAAAATGCCAGTAATTTTTGCGGGACAATGTGCACAATTACGTGCATTCGATATTTTATTTATGATTAAACGAAATAAAATTAGAATTGTATTAATAAATCTAATTTTCTTTATTCTGATCTTGAAAGTCACTATATGCGAGGTCGTCTTATATGCGAGTAAATACGGTAAATTATGTCATAAATTTATTAGAAACAGTTAAACAGTTGATTTAAAAGTTAAAAAAAAGTCTAGGAAATGAAACCTCTTATGAATAAAAAATAAAAACACTATTTTATCTTAATACTGTAACAAGTTGCTCGTAAGATTCAAACATTTGCTAAAATGCAAGAACTGTAGATATAAATATACACGTAATTTAGGAAAATATTAAAAATCAAAACTGAATTTTGAAAATGGTACGCTTGAATTTAATAAATGAACTTTATGGTGTTGAGATGAAATTTCTTTTAAACAACTGAAAACAGATAATTAAATCCGTTTGTGAAAATCTTGATAACTAAATAAATTTATTAGATCAAATTTTAGATTTTCAAAGATTATTTGGAAATGATATCAAAGATGTAAAAAAATGTTGAAGGGCTATATCGTAAAAAGTTCATGGTATTTTGGAAAGAATGAATCATGCTTTACTAAATATTCTTCTGTGCAGCATTTTTCAGAGTCGATGCAGTTATGCAAATATATAAGAGAAAAAACGAAGGCAAATATCGTTTTGAAATTGTTTTAACTCAATATTACTCGGGGTTAAATCATATTCAATTTTCATTACATTAATTCCATCAGGAAGAACTAATTTATAAAGTATAAATCAATAATAATTATTAACAATAATTGACAGGCCAATCATTTATCGTTGCTTTCAATCATAACAATAATTATTTTGATAACGTAACGAGACACGTTCTTAAAAATTAGTTACGTTATTAGATCTATATAATATCTTATTAAAATGTTATATATATATATATATATATATTTAATTAAATATTCAGAAAATACTTCAAACTCGTTTAAATAAAATTAACTATATGATTGCAATTTCGTTCAGTCTTATATCCATAGAGATGATAGAGCATGGATCTTATTATTTATTTTTCTTTCTCTCATCATGTTATCTAACGGGCTATTCACCTAGGAATCCTGCAGCAGATAAGAATGAAGTCTGGTGCAAAATTCACATGCTGCTGTAGATTATACGAAAGAATAGCCTTTTAAAACCCATTTAAGGTAACAAAATGTATAAATAATTTAACAAGTTATTTATTCAAAGCGACAATTAAAACAATTATACAATTTTATTGTATATCCACTTGCTTATTTATACAAATTTCTGAAAAAAAATTTTATTTACAACATATTATATACTACATACATTTTTTATTTTTATATAATAGGCCTAATGTTAAATAAAAATAGTTTCATAGTAAAGGTCTGAAAATAAAACGATTAGATTAGTTGTTAAATAAAATCTACCTTAATAAAGCAGCATTTGATTTATTTAAAGAAATCGTCTTATTTCTTTACGTTTTACAAAGAATAGCGTTTTATTAAATAAAATTATGACATCGTTAGAAATGTGTAATACTCCTCATGCAAAACAATATATCAGGAAACGTGCCACTGGTGACTAATTTGCAATCCTTTGCCAAAATTTTAATAGCTAACAGACGTCAAGAATGCGTATTAACATTATACACGAAGACTACGTAACAAACAGTAAAAATATTTATTTTACGAATATAATTACTAATAGTTAAAAGGTAATTACCCGAATTGATTACTTTTAAGAAAAATTATATTTTAGTTTTTTAATAAATACTTTGTTAAACTGTAAATTCCGTATAGAATTTGTTGTGTATATTATATTTTAATCAAATCAAAAATCAGCTAATCAGACTGTTTCAATGAAACAATACAATATTCGGTAACGTCACTAAATATAAAGACTCGCTACAAAAGTGAACAGGGGAAAAAACAATACTACCTTTTCTATTCTGAGTAACGACTCTTGAATTGTTAATGTAAGCTGAATCATGACTGGTTCGGTTTTGTCGGATTCGACGTTTCAAACTGGGTCCATTCAACGTCATTTCTTTAGTAAGCTATATATATAAACGGATGGACTCAATCTGTGTTTTGTCTGACGGGTGCGTTTTCTACACCTTATCACCTTCCGAAACTGCTCATACTATAAACAATCCTCTTGGTGTAACAGGCCACTTGAGGTAAATCTTAAAATGGCCTGGGAGGCAGTTTAATAATTTTTGAAAAACCCTAATCTGAGAATCGAAAATTATAATGTCGGAATTTTTTTAATAAAAAATTTCAGCCGAATAAATGATTTTTTTCACAATATATTTTTAGTAATTCATTTAAAATAATATACAAAAATAACCTCTTGGAATAAATCTCGACTTCTCTACAAACACAGCAGTTAAACAATTTGCTCGATTTGAACAAAAATCATAAAGAATACTTCAGTTATTAAATATGATTGATTGATTTAAAAAAAATGTAAAATATTTATATAAAAAGTTATTTTTTATGTGACTTCTGTTTTAAATATTGAGACAGAATAAAATCTCTTTAATGACTAAATTCGATAGAAATTATAAAATCGAAAAATTATATAATAAAATAAATTAATATTTACAAAGAAAACAAATCAGAAATAGGAATAAAAAAATTACAAAATTAACTTCATTTTTTTATAAGCAGATTTCACTGAACAATTTCTGTTTATTACAGATTGTTTTAAATGATACACAATAAATTATTTGAAGGAATATTTATAAAAGGACATATAAAAGAAAAATAATTTTGTTTAATAGAAAAATCTTTTACATTATTGTTTTAAATGTAACCTATTACTCCAACTAAAGAAGGGGGAAAACCGAAATGTACTGTACATATTGAAGTTGGAATTTAATAAATAAAAATAAAAAGATCCAATTCAAGTTTTCTAAACAACGTGATCTGATAAGTCCTAAACTAATAGCCTAATTATGATCATTGTTATTAAATAAATATTGCAAATTATCTCTTATTAATATTATATAGTGTATTGGTTAAGTATCAATAAAAAACATACATTTGCCACGTAAATAGTACAATTTAAACAACGAAAACGATCATGTGGATCACTTTTTACTGTTCTTTTTATTCTAATTAATTAACTTAACATTTATTTCTATATACGTTAGATTTTCTTTAAAGAATTAAAACTTCATTTTAATAGTTTTCTAACATCTATTTCTAATTTTAAAATCTTTTTAAAACAGAAAAAAAAGTTTATATTTGAGAAGTTTAACATTATAATGTTAAAAATAGAAAAAAAAAAAACTTGTACAGTACATATAAATTTATTCACATTCTAAATAAGATATTAAAAATACTGTTCAAACTATACACATGCGACAGTCAAAATCGATTTATAAGGAACTGATTTCTTTTGGGAAAATAATTCAAGAATTTTAAAGAATTCGAATGGAAGTCATACGCAGATTATTATATATTATAATTATTATTATTCAAATATGTTATTTATGAAAAGTTATACTGCCAATCAGTAAAACAAGGGAGATTAACAAAAAAATAAATAAAATTAATTTAATTAAATAAAAACCCGTCAAGAAAGTCAACAACGACATGTTATAAATAATGTAATATATTAATAATTATTAAAATCTGAAACCGCGAAATCTCATAACAGATTAAAATCGTATCAAGTAATAAGAATATAAAGTAAAATCGTAGTGCTTTTTTGAAAATTTTGTTCCTTGATTATCTAGAATAAAATTATAAATTATTATAAATGTCAAATATAAATAACAGTTTTTAATTACGTTGATACGATAATTTAATATTACATAAAATTAATTAAATTTTTAATATATGTCTAGCATATTATTTTAATTACTATGTTCTTACGAAAACTTAGCAATATAAATTTTAATTTATAGGAAAACTATGAATATATTTCTTATAAATAAACAGTAGGAAATAAAAAAAATGTACAAGAGATATACTAATCTGTTCACAATCAATACTTCATTATGTGCCTTTTTCCAATCATCCAATCATATAAATTTTCTGCTGTATTCAATAACGATCATATTAAAATAAGATTGTTTTAAAATAAACGATGTATTCGCACTTGTGAAGAGATAGGCATAATTTTAATCAATTATTATAAAGACATTTAGATAAAATTATGAATAAACATGTTAACAAATCATGGGTATAGAACCAGAAGCTAATTCTAAATTTTACATTTTTCAATGATAAAGTATTCTAATTATATTCAACACGTTCTAATTGGGGCGACCATTAGCAGATATATAAAATTCCAAACGGTTATATAAAATAGCAAATGTTTAATGGGAAATGAAAGATCGGTCCAATTTTCAAATCTCGTTTTCTGAAAATTCCGGTTTCATAGTCGCATATGGCTCTTTACACTTGAAATATACCAGTCGGATCATATTTCATAACTTAAAAACATTGAGTTAACTCGATAATATATAACTGCATATATATATATTATATATAAAATTTATTGTCTTTTAACATTATGATATATGTGTATGTTATATATATATAAACAATAAAAAAAGTAGAAAGCAAAACAACCAACGTTTTGGTTATAAATATCGAAAATACTAAGCGTCCTGTCGAAAGTTACTTCACTCGACTTTTGTCTTTTATTTATTGTTATTTTTTTACATTATAGGTTACGTGTCAATCGGTGAAATAAAAGTGTCAGAGCCAGGAAAATTGCAATAAGAGATCGTTCTCTTATTCGCTATCATGGCAGCAAAAACTAATATATTGTATTTATTTTATCACTTCATACATCAAAATATTATTACTGATTTTTCTGTTGTTTTGAAAAGAAAGAAACTGACAAAGATTATACATTATATATATATACACACAGACACACACAAATATTTAATAAGAATTTCGATATAAAAAAAATTGTCCCTTGATAGCATACTTTAACAAATGATAATTATATAACACATTCAAAAAAATCTGCTTTTTATCAGAACTTCTAAAATAATTATAATATCAGACAGGGAAAATACAAAATAAATACTGTAAATTGTTTAAATAAAAAATTTTGTTTCATAGGGTAATAAAATTTACACCATTTAGATATCTTTCCAATATTTTCATATATTGTATACGTGTAAAATACAAATACAAACATCCTATTTAACATTCAAAATAATTATGCTGGGAAAACTTCCAAAATTGCTTTACAGTACAAATATCCATTGAAATTATTTTAAGATTAGTAAAAGATCAGTAATTAAAATTTTCCATCAAATAATAAAATTTTGTTTATATATATTGGGTTGATGTAAAAGTTTCTGGAATTTTCTAGAGTTTTATTGTACTGTACAGCATTTATTTCAAAAACAAAAATTAGTTTATTCAAGGAAATAATTGCCATTACAATCAAGCACCTCCTTCCATTGATTGGACAGACTACAGATTCCTACTGATTAAAACTCAGGTTGTTTTGTCATGAAGAACTCTGCAAATGTGATTTTCATCCATTATCAGCAAACTGCCTTCCATTCAAGAAATGTTGAATGGAGAAGAGATGGTAGTCAGATGGTGCAATATCTGAGCTATATGGGGAGTATGGGAGAACCTCCCAGTTGAGATCAAGCAGCTTCTGCTTGGTCAACCTTGATGGGTGGTCTTGCATTGTAATGAAGAAAGTGCACAATATTCATCTGTGGACAAATTATAGTGGATAGGTCAGAACTAAGTGTCTCATTTCTCATGTGGTCAGGCATAGGTTGGCTTCTACTAGCTGCTGAAGATGGTCATGGATTAAGATGGAAGGCCTTCCTGAACAAGGTTTATCTATGACTTATTGTCCGGCTTCAATTCTGCAATTTCTTGATTGTAGACTTGGAGATATTAATCTTGCCAAACAATTGCATCATAAGGCAATAATATTCAGTTGCTTTTATATTGAATTAATAATCATAAAGAACATAGGTGCAAATTTGCTCATGAAAAAGTGTTGGCAAATTTGACATATTTAAAAAGTCTATCACAACACAGAAAGGCATTTACATAATCCATAAGAATCTTCTAGAATCTAAATGTTATCTGTCAGAGAACAATTTTGAATATTCTAGGTCTAGAAAATTCCAGAAACTTATATATATATAAGTTTTTTTTAAATTTAAAATATATTTTGTGACTACATAAAATAATTTATAATTTTTATTTACTTAAAATCAAAATTAAATAATGGCTATAAGTAAACAAAACAATTTATTTAAAAGATTTATTTATTTTTTAAACATAATTCCAAGTAAATAAAATACACTGTAAATAAATAGTCATTAAAATGATGCCTTTAATCTTTCATAAAAAAATATTACAAGAAAAAATGTTAAATACAGTTTTTTCACACAAAATAATCAGAGATTCAAAAGAAACTATATGAGTTAATTAAAACAACTATTATACTTTCGTAACATTCTTTTTTGAAATTCAAGATTCAAAAATTGGAACATCATATTGGTCAGTATATCTGGGTTCTAGAATTTGAACCATAAATGTTCAAGTTTTTAATGCTTTAGGGACAAAGAACTAGATTTTATCACTTTAGTATAACACTTTTATTTAACACATGTCTTCTTTTACACACAAAGGAAAAAAGGGGTCAGCTACAACAAAGGGTTCTGTTTTTATACATAGAACCAGAGCGCCATCTGTGGGGAAATACCCACAACACAAATAGCAGAATTAAAGAACATTAAAATTACCTAGATCACAACAGTAACAATGATAATAATAACAGTAGCAACAACAACAACAATAATAATTATTATCCCCCTTTTTTACTATCTTTACACTTTCCCCTAATTTTAGAGTTTTTTAATTCTTCAGTTGACTATTGCTGATATTTGTGTCTCAAATTTAGTCTTACCAAGGGGTTTAGTGAGTGCATCTGCAATCTGAGCTTCAGTGGGACAAAACTTCACATCCACCTCACCACTCAGAAACTTTTCATGAATGAAGTGATAGCGTACATCAATGTGCTTGCTGCGTCTGTTTATTATTCCAGTCTTTATTAAATGGATTGAGCTCTGATTATCTATGTTTAATTCAACTTTTACTTCCCTGCATATAAGTTCTTGGATGAGGGATTTTAGGTATAGCACTTCTTTGCAGCAGTCTGCAGCTGCAATGTACTCAGCTTCCGTGGATGATAATGCAACAATAGGTTGACGCCTTGAGCACCAGCTGATTGGTCCTCCTGCATACATTACTACAAATCCAGTAGTGCTTCTTCTTGTTTCATCATCTCCAGCATAATCAGCATCACAAAAGGCTTTAATTGTTTCTGCATCATGTTCTCGATTATATTGTATTCCCTTTTCTGTTGTCCCTATCAAATATTTCATTATTCTTTTTAAAGCAATTACATCTTCCTTTGTGGGATTTTCAATGTATCTACTTGCTATGTTAACTGAATGAGCAATGTCAGGACGTGTTCTGGTAGCAAGATAGAGCAAACTTCCAACAGCTTCTCTGTATGGGAACTTCTTTTCTGGTTCTATGCCTCTATCAATATTTTTCAATCCTGGAGTGTTCACTATTTTTGCATTTTCCATGTTGAATTTTTCCAGTGTCGTTTTTAAGTATTTGGTCTGAGTCAATCTTATTCCATGTTCATTTTTATGTATTTCCATTCCCAGAAAGGTTGTTGGATCATCGTCTTTTTTAATTTCAAATTCTTCTTCAAGACTTTTCACTAGGTCTCTTAACTCAGAGATGTCTTTTCCTATTACTATTCCATCATCAACATATATTGCTAATATAATAGAACCATTGTTATTCTTAAAGATGCATTTTTCTGTAGTTATTGGCATCAATCCTTTAGTTTTCATAACTGAGGTAAATTTTCTGTTCCAAGTTACAGGTGCTTGTTTGAGACCATACAATGCTTTGTTCAACTTGCAGATCTTTCCTCGTTCATTATAGCCTTGAGGTACTTTCATAAATACCTCTTCACGAATTTCACCATACAGGAAAGCAGTCTTGACATCAAATTTGATCATTGAGTAATTTTTCTGGGCTGCTAATGCAAAGATAACTCTGAGAGAGCTCGCATTCACTACAGGACTAAATATTTCTTCAATATCTAGAGTGTTCTTTTGCTCACACCCTCGAACTACTAACCTTGCTTTGTATCGTCCATCTTCTTTTTGTCTAAATATCCATTTGTTTGTTAAGATTCGTTTTCCTTTGGCTTCATTTTCATTAACTAGTTCCCAAGTATTGTTTTTATTTAGCGATTCCTTTTCTTCCTTGATTGCTGCAATCCATTTTTCTTTTTCATCTCCAGCAATTGCTTCTTGATACGTCATCAGAACATAATCATGATACTTGCTGGGAATTTTTCTTACTCTTTTTGTCTTGCTCTCTTCAACTTCTATTTGTTCAGGGATTTCCTCTTCAATTTCATCATCTTCTGTCGGTTCTTGCGTTTCCTGCACTTCCTCTGTATCTTGTCCTTCTTTATTTTCTGCTTCCTCCCTTAATCTTATGTACACCTCTTTATTTTTTTCTTCGGCTCTTTCTCTTCTGTGTTCATTAAACACTACATCTCTAGCAATAATTACTTTCTCTTTCTCTGGATCCCACAGACGGAAACCATTTGGAGCATATCCTATGAAAATCAGTCTTTTACTCCTAGACTCGAGTTTTTTTATGTGTCCTAGCACTTTGGCGTAAGCTTCACAACCAAATACTTTTATGTTTGACACATCTGGCCTTCTTTTATACCATTTTTCAGCAGGTGTCACTTCTACTGTGTCTGAATGGCAACGATTAAGAAGATAAGCTGAGCTTCTAACAGCCTCTCCCCAGAGCCTCTCTTCAGCCCCTGATTCATACAGTAGTGCTCTGGCTTTCTCCATAATCGTTCGATTGAGCCTTTCCGATTTTCCATTCTGTTGAGGTGTATGGGGAATGCTGTAGTCAAGGACAATTCCTTTGTTTTTGCACCAATTCTTAAACTCATTACTGGAGTATTCTCCTCCATTGTCACATCTCAATTTTGACACTTTTAGATTTTGAAGAGCTTCTGCTTCCAGTACAAATTCTTTAATGTATTCAGAGGCTTCAAATTTGTTTTTTAGTAGATATATCACTGCATAATGGGTGTAGTCATCCATAATCGTTAAGAAGTATTTCTTTTCATCCCATGTTTCTGGTTCTACAGGGCCACACACATCAGTATGCAGGATTTGCAGAGCTCGTTCTGCCCTTTGTCTTTCCTTAACAAAAGGTAGTCGCGTTTGTTTGGCTTTGATGCAAGTTTGGCATGTATGATCCAGTTCCTCGCAATCTCTCCCTGATATGTTCATTCCATTGACTAGGTTAATCGTTTTCTTTATGCTGCTAATTCCAGGATGTCCCAATCTTGCATGCCAAAGTTGAGCTTCAGTTTTTTTTGGTATACTTCTGTTACTGTTTGCTTTAGTCTTGCTTTGGACTATCATAGAGCTATCCTTACTTGTCGTTTTTAGGGCAACTGTGTAAAGTCCATTTTCCTGCTTTACACCTTCACAGATAATATCATCATCTTTTGTGATAATAACTTTATCTTTGGTAAATGTGACTTCACCATCATTTTCAGTGACAGCATTAACTGACAACAAGTCTGTACATAAATCAGGCACATATAATGTCTTTTCGAGTATAAAGTCTTCACCTTCAATTCTTCCTACTCCATATGCCTTCATTGATTCACAGTCCTTTGCTACCATCACACTTTGTGTATTTTTGGAAAAACCTTTCAACAAAGAGATGTCATTTGTCATGTGTGTTGTACAACCTGAATCAACCACAAATTCTTTATCTCTTAGGATTCTATTTGACTGTGCTAAGAAGGACACTTTCTCTTGGCTACTTCTTCTGTTGAATGTATTATGGTCAATTTTAGGTCTAAAATAACAGTCCTCTTCAGCATGGTTGTTCTTCTTACACACACCACACCACTTAGATCTTGCCCTGAAGTAACAGTCTTTGTCAGTGTGGTTACCTTTTTTACATATTTTGCATGTTATTTGTGATCTGATTTTGTTAGGACAATTTATCACTTGGTGGCCTTTAGCATTACAAATAAAACATCCTTTCTGCGAGAGAGGTCGTCGTTTCGGGCAGGATTGAGAGAGATGAGATATACTTTTGCAGACAAAGCATCTTTTTTCTGTTGATTTGAAGGCAACAGCATCTAAAATTTCATTATGTTTTAATTTCTTTTCTTCTGCCATCAATCTTGCTGTTAAATTTGTCAGGGTTCTTTCTTCAGATGGGGTCGATTCCCAGGCTGTTCCAAAGTATTTGAAATGGTCCGGCAATGTTGATAAAATTTTTGAAACTATCATTTGATCATCTATTTGCTGATTTACAGACTTTAATCTAAAAGCAAGATTTTCAAGATTGCTTATATGTAAAGTGATATCAGTTCCTCTTTCATAAGTATATGAGAAGAATTGTTGCATGAGCTGGCACTTCTCTTGTTCAGTGTCTCTACCGAACAATAAACACAGTTTCTCAAACATCTCTTTTGCTGTGGAACAGTTTATGATATGCATAAGTAGTTTTTTACTAATTGTAGTAATTATAATCTTCTGAGCACTTGCATCTTTTTTCAACCAATTTGACTTTTCTTCAAGTTTTTGATCTTCAAATTTTACATCCCCTGATACTATACTGTAGAGCCCATTTGCTTTAAACAAAATAGTTATTTGGAATTTCCATACCTGGAAGTCAGAAACATCAGCCAGCTTTTCAATGTGTGTAATGTCTTCAACATTCATGCTTGCTCCTGCCATTTCTTTTTTCAATTATTTTACTTTTTCTTTTTCTTCCTTCTTCCTTTCTTTCCTTTTTTTTTCTTCTTCAGCAAGAGAAACCTGGGCCCATAACCTGTTCAAGTTTTTAATGCTTTAGGGACAAAGAACTAGATTTTATCACTTTAGTATAACACTTTTATTTAACACATGTCTTCTTTTACACACAAAGGAAAAAGGGGTCAGCTACAACAAAGGGTTCTGTTTTTATACATAGAGCCAGAGTGCCATCTGTGGGGAAATACCCACAACACAAATAGCAGAATTAAAGAACATTAAAATTACCTAGATCACAACAGTAACAATGATAATAATAACAGTAGCAACAACAACAACAACAATAATTATTATCCCCCCCTTTTTTACTATCTTTACAGTAAAGACCTGAAGAAGGAATTTGTTCAAAAACATTAGCCTGTATTGTGATTAAATTTTACTGGACTTTAAGGCCTAGACTCCACTAGTGTAAAAACAGGTGTAAAAACCCTCACCATAAAAACTTTTATTCATGTGACCTATTTGTGTTTGTGTTCAGATTGCAGTGGAAGTCTAGCTAGTGAAGCTTTTTATGGCGACAGTACTATTACAGTTGTATATGTGATATATCGATATAAAAACAATGATTATATTCTACAAGTTTTTCTGTATTATAATTACAAACGTAGTAAAAATAATATCTTTACGTTCATATATTAACTTTTATTATCGTATTATTAAGGTAATATACAGCATTTATAAGCTTAGCTTTTTTATTATATACTCCTCTAAATTGAAGGATTTTCCTTTGGCTGTCCATATCGCATGTTTTAGGCATCCATTATTATAATCGGGATACCTCTTGTCGTAGATACATGAATACTTTTGGATGTTTTCGATAAATCTTTCCAGATGTATTTTAGAGTAGCCACAAGAGAACATACACAAAAGCATGTTTTCTGCCATTTTTGCACCGTGTCACAATAACCTAGATTTCACTGACTTCTGATTGGTGGATGGTACCGTTTTACGGCCATATTTGCGTCGAAAGTTGAACACTGCTCAACTCGCTTTTATGCTGGTTTTACGACCTGCTCAGGCGTAAAATATCATGGTCAAGTGATTAAAAGCTTTTACAGTGAGGGGTTTTACACCTGGTTTTTACGCTAGTGGAGTCTCGGCCCTAGTCTTATATTTTTACTTAAATTGAAAAATTTTCAAATAAATTTGAAGCTGTTAGTGCATACATAATAAACAAGGACCTTATTATACAAGTATTCAAATGAACAATTAAAAAAATTAAATTTATCACACGAATTAGAAAGTTATTAAGAAATCAGCCTTCTGGTGTAATTAAAAATAATAATATCAATACAATTTATTATGTTATTTGTTTCACTTCATTTAATATTGAAAATAATACAATAAATGTAATCAATAGTTGTCATTAGAGTAACTAATATTTTTTAAAAGTTGTTATTAATAAATCTCAAAACAAGAAATAAAAAAGATTATATAATTTTTTACTTCAAAGATGATCACATTTAAAAAATATTAATGTATATAATTAAAAATTTTTCCCAATCAAGTAATTTTAACTTCAAAGTTCCGTAAGTGCATTTTCTATCAAAATGAACACACAAATTGTGTATGTAGTAATTATGTTGCTATATTAACCAATATAATTACATTTTCAGGATCATAGAAGATAAAAATATAAAAGCATATTACTGAGTTCTTACTTTAGTAAAATTGAGACTGAATTATACCAAAATAAAAAAATCTTAATGGTTGATCAAACATTTAGCTAATTCATTCATATGTAACAGATCTTATAGGTTTGCTTTATGATTAAAAGCTGAAAAAAACTGAAAAAGTTTTCTTGGATTAGTCAATCATACTATATTCAATAACAATGCAAATTGTGAGAAATCTTTCACATAGTATCAATGGCAGATTGTGAATATTTTAACAATGTAAAAAGATTTTGGAATACTATAAAAATTTTATCCGTGGCTGTAATTTATTTTTAACTAATTTGAATGGTATACATACTGTACAAGTTAATTTGTCAATCAACAGAAATAAAAATTTTCATTTAGAATAGTTTATTTCTACAAAAAAAAATTATTTAAAAAACAATGAAAGTTGACTTTTCATGTATATGAAATATTCTAGCAAAAAAATTTAAAATCAAATAAATTTTTAAGTAATTTGCTTTTAAAAAAACAGACAACTTACCTGTACTGTTTATTAATATAAATAATTGATGTCTTTAGACTGTATTAGACTTTGTTTTTACTAGAGTTGTTTTTATTTTATTTTTTATTCATTTTTTTAATGTAATTGATTATGAAATCAAATTATTTATTTTAAAGAATAATAATAAAGTTTTGTGAAATCAAAAAACCTGTATTTATATTTTTTATAAATAATTGTAAAGTTTTACAAATAATGAATGTCATTATTTATTTTACTTTCCCAGCTGTTATAACAGAGCAATCCCTAAATGGTAATCCTGCAAAAAATAATCCTCCCCAGTTTTTTACACTTCTGGACTTAGGACACCTTGAAATGTTGAGAAATGCTAAAAAATTCAAAGGTAATTTCTGTATGTTTGGATGTGAGTGTTTGTGGGGGGACATGATTTTGTTCACCCTGTTTGAAGCTTCTCCTGTGCTTTTGGTCAAAAATTTCTAAAATTTTGAAGGGAAATTTATTTATTACAGGGATCAATGCTATTAAACTTTGATGGTTAAAGGTCGAGGGAGTGTGGAGATAATGAGGGTTGTGTGTATCTACACTAGAGTTGGACTTTGTGACAGTTTTACTTGTTATTAGCATTTACAATTTTTTTAAATAAAACTCACCCATCCTCAAAATTAAGCTTTTTGCCATTTTATAATAATTAAAAATATAAAATGTTTTTAAAATAAAATATGATGGCACCACCAAAATTTTAAATGTTGCCAGGAAAGTTGAGCAACTTCTTGCTGGTTTATTTTCTTTTGAAATCATTTGTGCCCAATGGAAGGATTTGAAAACTAGCAAAAGTCAATCCTCAAGACAAACAATTTAAAACAAATTTAGAAAATTTATATTTATTCCAGTCTATTATCATCCATTTTTGGAGTTTGTGGTTTCTTTTTAATGTTGTTTAATGTAGCTAATAGAGATAATCTGTAAATTCAAAAGCATTCAAATGTATTCTGTGTAAATGTATACTAATTAAGCATTTTTGTGAAGATTTAGTATCCAAAAATAATTTAAATTCAGTTTGTTTCTTAAGATATAATGTTCAGGGTTTTTTGAATATAACATTTTTGAATTAACCCAGATTTTTTTAAAATTTCATTAAATAAATTCACTTTTTTATCTGATTTATTTAATTTTTGTACATTTATAATTTTATAATGTATTGAAATAATACTTAATATACTGTAAATATATAATAAAAATATAAAATTAATTCAAAAATTCTCAACCATAATTTGAAATACATTAATAATTTTTACCTTAAGTTGTTCTTGCCATCCATGAGCTCTTTGAAGATCATCTCTGGGTCCAAATTTTTCAGCTTCAATGTCCAACATTTCTAATGTTGATTCAGATTCTGAGAGCCAAGCTAAAAAGCGATCCATTGCTTTATCCAGCTGTTGTAATGAATTCAATGCATTATGAAGTGCTTTTCCTCTTGCTTGAACACTATTAAAAATATATTACACATATTCAATTATACCTTCACTTTATCATTAATATTTTCAAACAATAAATTTAAACAAAAGAAGTTGTAATTATTTTGCTATTAACTTTAATAAAATATAATATTTAAGTGAAGTAGTAATTCAAATAATAAATAAAACTTTTATTGGCATAAGCAGGGAAAATTTTTAAACATTAACCTGATGTTTTCATCATTGTAAATCATTATTTCAAAAACTTTTGTAACTATTCAAATAAATGCACTATTATAAATACTATAACAAAAAATGAATACTAATATTTTCAAATTCTCAGCCCAAAACAAAGAAGCATACTTCTAGACATTATCTGCATTCTTACAATAATAATAGTAATGATAAAAATATGTTGTATATTTATTTTTTCATTCTATCCTGAATTCAATAATAATTATGGACAGATTTATTATTCACATAATCCAGCAGATAACAGCAGAGTGGTGTCAAATCTGTCAATAGTAGCTACCACAGTTATCCTTTTTAAAATAAGGCTCCATTAAGAACACACAAATTTCTACACTGAATACTACTTTCAATTCTTTTTCTTGTGAATTGTGCTTATGCATGTACAGAACATGAATGTATTATGTTGCATTTTAATTAAATTTATTATAAAAACATTGATATAGCTTAATTAACAATAACAGTAATAAAAAGACAAGCTATCCCCTTGTAGTTCCTGATTGAGACTGCCCAGTAGCTGTAAAGTTTTGCAGTAATTCTTCATATTCTACTATTTATTTGAATATCCATTCTTATGTTCAGTTGTTTTCACTAGGCCTAGTCATCTTGTTTTAGTCAACTTCATTATTCACCACATATGACTTTTCTCATTTCTCTGTACTGTACATGGTTATTTATACCTTCTAATACAGAATATTTATTTAATAATACAAATTTGCTTTGTACTTCAAATTTAATTCATTCTAGGAGATCATTTGAACTCCGAATCAATTTTTTCCATTAGAAATAATCCATTCCCAGACCCTGAACAATACCCATTACAAATTTAAAACAGCAAATACGCATAATTTAAGGTAAAAATAACAACAAATGCCAAAAACATGAAAACTATAAATAAAATACATAGTGTATAATAAAATAAAAACTGCATTTATTGATTGGACACCATGGACTTCCACATCTTAACATATATGTGTGATTTAATTATAACAATTGTGAAACTTAACATATTATACATACAGTGGTGTGTTATCCTATGGACAAAAAGGAAAATTGCCTGGGTCCCTACCAATAAGGAACCCAAAAACCAATCTTCTGTAAGAAAATATTTCCCCCAAAACATTCCCTGAAGAAAAATGTCTATAGTCAACACTATACATGGGACTCACTAAGTGAAATTTGCCTGAACTCTATGAAGCTATAACATGCCACTGTACAGATAATGTGAGAATTTATCTTTTATTTAGAATCTTACTTTAAAACCTTTACTTTACAACTTGATTTTATTCAAACAAAATGCGATGTCTTTGGATAAAAAGCATATCAGGCATATTATGCTTTATGACTTTCGAACAAGATATAATGCTGTACAAACAGTATAAACAATTGTAATGTGTATGGGAAAGATACTCATAAACTTTGAACATGTCAAATGCAATTTAAAAAGTTCTGTTTGGGAAATTTTCAACTAAATGATACAAAACAAATGAGGCACCCAAAAGTTTTCAACAAAGAAAATGCTGTTGCAGGAAGAAATTGTTAAAAATTGGCAAACAACACACAATATAGTATATATAAATAACCAAACACCAAAAATAAAGCAAAAAAGTACTGAAAACATACACACATAATATGAGAGCGAGAAATAACTTGGACACATAACAGATTGTGTTTATGCTTAAAGCACATTTTTTTGCTGCACAGGCAGTTCGAACTTCAGAGTATCATTTAATCCCAAGGCAAATTTTTGTCAAATTTTGCATTCAAAGTTAGTCATTCAAAGTAAAAGATACCACTATATAATTTTTCTGGATTTTCTCATTTTAAAAACCTTTCTGAATTAAATCTGTGAAATATTGTAACTTTTAAAATATCAACCATACACATAACAGAGTAGTATTGATAATCTGATAGTAATGTTTCAGGAGATGAGATATGGTCATCTACTATACACACAGAGAGCAAGTTCAGTCTAAGACCTGAAAATATCCACACTCTCCAGTGAAAACAAAGAACAAGACTCCAGTCATCCAGGAAGGTACTGGCTATGATTTTCTGAAACATGAATGGTGTCATCCTGGTTGATTCCCATTTCTCAGTGCTGAAGTGAATACCGTTTCATACTAGGATATTCTGAAAATAAAACTAAGATTGCTAACAAGTGAAAAAAGACCTGAATTATTGACCAATAAAGTCTGATTTTTTCATGACCCTAGTCCCACAGTGAAGCCAAGCCATGAATCTATTGAGCTCAGTCTTTCCTCAACTGCAGATCAGCTTTGAGCTGGCACTATCAAATTTTTATGTTCTCAACGATAAAAAAAAGAGAAAAAAAAGCATCTGAAAGGGAAATACTTTGCAAACAATAAAGTTCAGATGTAGTTATATTCCCAGGAAAACATATTTCTTCTCTGCTGGATTCTATAGACTCATAACTTTCAATAATAAATTTTTGAGCAGATTTGGTGATTATGTGAAAATTGTAAAACTCTGAAGCTGTTTATATGGCTGTATTTTGATTTTATGATAATGTGTCATTCATTATGTTTGTTAGTTAAAACTTTAAAAAAAAAAACTTACTTTTTGAACCTTTATTGTAAATTTTAAATTCTTCTCACAAATAATATTAATTTAGCAAATAATTTAACAGAAATTTAAAAGCATTACAAAAAGAATTATGTCTTTCAAAATAATAGCAACATATAATCTTATGATAAAAAAAATTTGTGAGACAAGCAATATCTTATGATAAGGTGCAATACAATCAATTCATGCACATATATGTTTTTGGAAACTTGGTCAATATCAAAAGTATTATAGTAGCACTTCAATGTTAGTACTTTATTTTCAAATTAAAGTATCTCTTTTTTCCCAGCAAAAAATTCAAAATATTACACAGAATCTATCATGAGATATGTCAATAATATGAATAGTGTAAAAAAATTAAACAAAAAATAGTAATAATAAATATTAAAATATGGCTTTGAAAAACTGCACTTTTTGTAATCCTGATTTTGTCAGAAATTAAATTGAATATGAATGTTATGTAAATATAAAATAAACACCAACATTTAAAGATAAGAAAAGCACAGATTGTCAACTGGCCCAAAAAATAAAATAACAGCTTTATATAGCAGAAAACTGCATAAAATAAGGAATAAAAAACACCATATATTAAAGCAACCAATTAAAAAAGTCAGGTTTTTGATGTCAAAATATGATTATTGAAACCTGCTGGTATCTTAAATTCTAAGCTTCTAAATCAATTATCAAATATTTAATGCCTGGGTTTTTTGAAGTTGAGGCACTATTGGTAAATAATGTTTTTACATACAAATATTATGTTTAACCATTTTTAATTTAAGTGTAAACCTCTTATGATATTTAATAATTTTGCTTATCTCATCATTTGCATTTAATATTTCTTCATTTGTTAACTTGGTTATTGTTTGTTCTATCTTGTTTTCTGGCAATTTGATGTCTTTACTATATTTTAAAAATAATAAATAAACACGAAGATGATCATTAAACATTATTAACAATGTTTATTTTTACATTAAATTGGCTACTAGTATAAAGTACAATAAAACTTTGCTTGTGTGTCCACCGATGAAATTGTCTGCATAAGTTTGATTTATATTAAAGAGTGGCCAAGAGAAAAGAATCCTAAAGTGACATTTATCCCAATTTACATGGCCAATGAAAAAGGAAAATCCTGCATTCATAAATTCAGCCTATTGTTTAAAGCACTTTAAACAGAATTGAGCTATGTTGCTGCTATAGTTTTGGAACAGTTTGCCAAGATATGTATTGAACATTTAAAAGGATTAAATACCATACTCTAATTACAGTTTTGTACATCAATTTTTTCATAATTTCACTTAAGTGGCCATCTCATTTATGTAGCTAGAAATTGTATACCCTGAAGGTGACCACATAAGTGAGATTTTAATGTAGTTTGTTTTAATGTATAATTCCATTTTTATTTATATATGGATATATACTGACTGAAAAAAATTGCAACACCCTGAGTATGTGTTTAAATTTACTTATGATCATGTACTTACAGGTAATATAGCTGGGTTACATCAAATGATCACATACAGATCAATGTGTCAGGTTCCAAAGTACAGTGTCTGTCAACAGTACTCACAAGGAAAGGAATTTTTCTGTCATTATATCCTTCATGGGCCTGTACTCTCATAAGCAGGTGATCCTAAAGTTGATGAATATCATTCTGCATTGCATCATTCCATGCTTCTTTCACCTGTTAACACAATTCTGTAAAAGTTATAGGTGGTCTAACAAAATAAGCAGCTAGCCTCCTATCATGTCCCATACATGTTCAATATGAGAGAAGTTTGGTGATCATGCCAACTGGGAAGTTGTTGAACATTTTACAAAGCATGTTAAGTAGCACAAGTAATGTTCTGCTGGAACAGGACACTACTTCTTGTTGAAGGAATGGTAGCAGAATGAGTTAAATAATGCTCCAGATAGATATATCTAGTGCTAGTCAGTATACCCTCCATGAACACCAGAGGTGAGCAAGAGTTGTAACTATGATGCCATGAGTTGGTCCTGTGTATTTGATTATACACACAGATATCCCAGGTCTAAGTTGCACACATACACGATTATCAGTTGCATAAATACAGAACCTATACTCATGAATAAACACTATAGAGTGTTATTCCATCCTCCAAGTAATCCTCTTGTGATACCATTAGAGCTGTGGACACCAGTGTTCTTATATAAGAGGAATTCTTGACAGAGACACTTGTGCTATAGTTCTGATGTACGTAAATTCTTCACATTAGTCTGTGTTGATGATCCTGATGTTACATTTTCTCTGATTTGTGCTGCTGATGTTGGGCAGTTTTCCATAGCTGTCCTTATAATGTGCTAATCTTGGTAGGTGTCTGTACTACATGGCTATGCACAACCTGATCTGTTGGTGTGGAAATAATCAATTGACTACTATTGCCAACACTAAAACACTGCCATTATGTCATGTCCAATACATGCAGCAATTCTCTGATACTGCCACCTAACCATTCAAAAGCCCACTATGCCCCATCTCAAATGACTATAATTGCACAAAAGGAGCATGTATGTCTCTCTAGCAGGACAACTACTTGCACATCACTGTTACACAAAAGTTATACTACAACCACTAAACCTTGTACCTCATGTCAATGTCACATGCTCATACTCAGCTATCACACTGATTTGAGTGTTATGACATCATGTGATGGCTGATAACCGTGAAAATTTTAATTGGAATATCTACTACCCCCAGTATGGATAAGCTGTATACACATCTTCATTTATTTCATCTATCAGTGTTGTAAATAAATTTTTTCCGTCAGCATATATAAAATGCAACTGTGGAATGTTTGATTTAATCTGTTGTTTGGAATTTCATGAATATTTATACTTATGTTGTTTTTATGATCTTTTTCATTGTAATTGTTCATCTTTGTCATCATATAATAATAATAAATAATGTGGACAACCACTCACCACACCAAAATATAGTTAATCACATACTCTGAATAATTAGTGTGTAGGTAATGAAAACAAACAAAAACGAACATTTTCGAAATCCTTCCGATTTCTTCATCAAGTTTTTTAACAATTCCTTGATGGTTCTTCGTTTTGGAAAAAATTCGAACAAGAGTTCAAATATAAGTTCGAGAAAATTAAAGCCATGTCATGCTTGCGCAAAGAATCACCCTACCGGGATTCAATGAATGGCTAAACAGTGTTGTCAATCAATTCTTGCCAGGCCATTGACAAAACCTTTTCCTCTTTATAATTTATGCATATAGATGTAAAACTGAATTTAAAAATGTGCACAGTCTCCAACCATCTGAGGTATTCTGTGGGGCATAGCAAGGATGAGCTTGGCTTAAAGTCTGCTTGCAGACTTTAACCAGTTAGCTTTGCGCAGGCACGACGTGGCTTTAATTTTTTTGAACTTATATTCAAACTCTTGTTCGAATTTTATTCCAAAATGAAGAACCATTGAGGAATTGATGAAGAACTCGGAAGGGGTTTGAAAACGTTTGTTTTTGTTATCTACACACCGTAAGTGGTTCAGAGTACATGATTAATAAACAATATGATAATGATAGAAAAATATTTAACGTTAATTTAATGTGCTTTGCATATATGTTTTCTGTAAACTTACATAGTATTTTTTAATATTTACTTAATTGATAAATATTAGTTTTGAGATGTTCATAGAGAATGTTATATACAAACACACAAAATTGTGCTTTGTGAATGATTTCAAACACAAATCTTGATTTGTAAAATTTGAATTCATCTAATTAAATGAGAAAATTGGAAAAAGTAATAACATGTTAGAGCAGTGGTTCTCACTTAGTATACTATATAATGTGTTAAGTTTGCCACAAAATAAATTAAAATGATAAATTTTAAAATATAACAAAATGTATTTCAATATATCATCAACTAAGTTTATACCAGCTAGATATCAAAATAGCTTATATGAGATAGAGATTGTGTTTTATGAATGATTTCAACATAAATATTGAGAATTCATGCACTCGTTGATTTTCCTGTATCCTCTTTTTAATTGTTACGTTATCTTAAGTTCAATGTGCTGTCATTTCTAAGCACTTCTAAGAATTTAAAACATTTAAAAAAATATATAAAAAAATTAAATATCTCATTCTATCATAGAATGAAGATAAATATTTCGTAAAATTGGTAAAATAAAATTTCTCTGTCATTTTTGCATAGTAAATGTAAATTAGTTTTATAGTGTTAATATCAAAAGTTCTCATGGTTTTGAAAGAATATATTACAGAAACTAACTTACTCTTTTGAGTTAGTTTTTATTTAATTTAATGTGTAGTCCAGGTGTGGCCAAACATTTAGCTTTTAGGGGCTACTTTTTCCATAAAATATAGTCTGCGGTCGACTATGGATATGGGCAAATAATTTTAAAATTTTAGAAGATAATTAAAGAAGTCATTATATTGCCGATTTAAATTGCAAACCTCCACTTTTGGTCAAAAATTACATTTTCACACTATTAGAAAGAGAAAAACACCTTACATTGGCTATGAAACACCGCTATTATGCACCTATTTCATTGAAATCATGTGACAAGCAAAAAATTTATGCGTTTTAAGAAAGTTGTGCAAAATATGCTGAATATGAGTTAGCAGGTTTGCAATCTAAGCCTACGATATATTTTTTATTTTATGAATTCCAACAATATTTATTAAAATTTAAAAAAATACAATGTTAAGAAATAAATACGAACAAAACATATTTTTTATTTTATGAATTCCAACAATATTTATTAAAATTTAAAAAAAAAACAATGTCAAGAAATAAATACGAACAAAACAAATTTTAAGCATACAATTTTTATTTGGATGAAACCTGGCATTGCATAAGAGCAGCAAGTTTCTCAAAATTTGGCTCATATGAACTTAAAGCAATTCTTAAGCATGACTCTAAATGTAGATCCGTTATTTGCGATCGCTGTTTTGTTTTGATCGCATTCATATAAGAAAATGCGGATTCACATAAATATGTGGAGCCAAAGAAGGCATTGAAAAGAGCAACAATTGTCCAAATATTTGGATATTTATCTTTGCTTATTAGTTTCCAAAAATTGCTATCTGAAACCATTGATTTTAGATTTATATCGCATTTAATATTTAGTATTTCTTCTTCTTATTCTGCTATATTTGTAGTATTAAGAAAATTGTGAAGTTTCTGAGCAAGACTTTCAACGTCGATGTCATTAAATGGGTAAGATAAAAAACAGGCAATACCTTCAAGTTCACTTAGTTTGAGAAATCTTCTATCAAATTCATTTAGAAGCATTCCAATAACATCAGCATATTTGTCGTAAGCAACAGTCTTGTTATTTTTAGATTCATCTGCCAGATTTTGATAGTGTTTTAAATCACGACGCTTTAGTTGCATTGCATGCATATTTAATTTTTCCTTAAATGACTTCAAAATGCTAATCATATGTATTATTGTTTTACCTTTACCCTGTAGTTGCTGATTTAATTGGTTTAATTTTTCAGTAACATCACAGAAAAAAAGCAAGATCGAGAAGCCATTCTTGATCATTTAATTGCGGATATGAATCACCTTTAGATTGTAAATATGAGGTTATTTGTGGCAGAAGTTCTCTAAATCTTGCTAAAAATGTAGCACGACTTAACCATCTTACATCAGTATGAAGTAACAGTTCATTGTGTTCTTCACCGCATTCATTCAGCAAAGCGCGAAACTGACGACGTGACAAACTTTTAGATCTTATGGAATTTACAATTTTAAATGCAACATCCATAACATGATTGAATTTTAACACTTTTGAACATAATATTTGAGTATGTATGATACAATGATAGTCAATAAAATTTGGAATGTCATCATCACCTTTACACAAAGCAACGAAGCCACTTTTGTTGCCAATCATTGCTGGAGCCCCGTCAGTGGTTATTGATACCAACTTGCAGATTGGAAAATTTGTTCGTGCAATATAATTTTTAAATAAATCAAAGATATCTTGACCTCTTGTGCGATCATGCATTGGAATAATAGTTAATAATTCTTCTGTAACCAACATATCATCGAAAACCATTCGAATAAAAACACATAATTGTGCAGTACCGATATAGTCCGTAGATTCGTCAAACTGCAGTGATAATACAATGCATTTATTAATGTTTTCATGTAAAATGTCTTCAAGATTTCGGATCATTCCTTCTGTTCTACGCATAACTGTATTTCGCGATAACGACATATTTTTGATTGATATCATTATTTCAGATTTATTTTTAAAATTCTGAAACAACTCTTCTCCAGCTTTAATGAATGCCTCTTTCCACATTTCCCCATCTTGAAACGGTTTGTTGTGTTTAATCAAAGTTTCAGCAACTTTGAATGAAGCAATCGTAGCTGTCTTCGAATTTGTATTGTATTTTAAAAAACTATTTTGTTGTGCAGTTATTTGTGCCTTCAGTTGTTGCACTTTTGTTTTTCTTAACGCAGTGCCACGTGGATAATCTTCTTCGTAATTTTTATGATTTGTTAGATAATGTCTTTTAACGTTTTCTTTCTTAGACAAAGCTACTGTTGCATTGCAAATAAAACAGATACATTTATCTTTCATCATAGTAAAGAAATAATCTTCTTCCCATCTACTGTGATAATGATACGTTTTTTTCCGGCTTGTACTTGGATTATTCATTCTAAAATAATAGGGTTAAATATTATTTTAGAATTTACCTACTAAAGATATTATTACGGAATATTTAAAACAATAACTAACATACTTACTTCTGTTCGCTATCACTGACTGTCACTTCACTGGCTGTCACTTTACTATCTAACTCTCTAACACACACTGATACTGATATGCGCCCTGTCTATGTTCGCTACAGAGAAAAAGCAAGTTGAGACACGCGGCCACACAGCTACCAACTAGCGCAGCGACAGAGCGCGTTCAGTATTACTACATTGTTTATCTTATCAGGATAAATATAAACAGTATGTGTATGTTTCACAAATAATTTATTATTGTAAGATTAAATTATAGAATTAAGAATTTCAAACATTTATTTAAGTTAGAACAAATTGTTCAACTTTGGCTTCGCGGGCTACTTTTAAAGCCTTTGCGGTCGACCGGTCGACTTGTTGGCCACCCCTGGTGTGGCCAAACTTTTATCCCTTAGAGGCTACTTTTTCGGTAAAATATAGTCTGCGGGCGACTATGAATACGGGCAAACAATTTTAGGATTTTTCAAATTTTTCATAGATATTTTAATGAATAATTAACAAGAATTTCAACTAAAAAAATATTATGACAAATAAAGAAAACAAATAATTATATTTTTTTATTTTATGAAGCACAATAATATTTATTAAATTTAAAAAATTACAATGTAAAGAAATAAATACACAAAAAAATTATAATTAACAATTTTTTCTTTATTTGCTAAATTTTTTTTATTTTTTGAGATGAAATACTTATTAACTTAAAAAAAATACACTGTGAATAAGCAAATGAATAAAAATGTTTAATTGGACAAAATCTGACATTGCATAAGTGCAGCAAGTTTTTCAAAATTTGGCTAAAACAATAATTAATAAACTAACATACCTGCCTCTGTTCGCTGTATGAATAAATAAAAAAAACTAAAATTGAAAGTAAATACCAAGTGCACTAACAAGGAATAACATGGATTGAAGCCGAGGGCTGTCATGTTACTGTCTGGCACATGATTTTGCGCCATTTTATGCGATTGCCATTTATATACGCATGCGTTGCGATTACAATTAACTTAAAAGTTAACATTCATTTGAATTGTCCATTGAGATAAATACAAACAGTATGGGTATGTTGCACAGACAGTCTATTATTTTAAGAAAATTTATTCTTACAATAATAGACTGTCTGTGCAACGTATTGAATTAAAATTTTTAAACATTAATTTAAGTGAAAGCAAATTGTTCAACTTTAGCTTCACGGGCTACTTTCAAAACCTTTGTGGTTGACCGGTCGACCGCGGTCTACGTGTTGGACATCCCTGGACTAAACATTCACTATTTCTAAAAATTCAAAAGAATTCTACCAATACCTAAATATCTATGTAAATTTAATTGTACCCAAATCACATGATTATATCTTGTTTTGTTGGTTATTTGAGTTAAGTAATAAGATTAGGCCTCTATAAAAATGCTAAAATATTGGGTTGTTCGGAAAGTTCGTAGCGATTTTTAAGAGGAATAAAAGAAATTGTTTTAAAACTAAAAATATACTTTTATTCCGTTATGTATGTGCCATTGTTTTTAATGACGTGTTGCCATCTATGGGGCAGCTTCATGATACCCTCTTTGTAGAACTTTCCAGTTTTTCCTGCGAAAAACTGATCCACGTGGTTTTTGCAAGCTTCCAAAGTATCAAAGTTTTTATCATGAAGGAAATTTTGTAGAGAATGGAACAAATGGCCGTCCGACGGGTTCAAGGTCGGGTGAGTAAGGGGGGTGGGGTAAAACATCCCAGCCTAGTTCCAATAATTTTTGGCGTGTTCGTAAAGACATGTGAGGTCTGGCATTATCTTGGTGAAACACAATGCCTTTTCTATTGGCCAGTTCTGAATGTTTTTCTTTAATTGCCATGTTCAGCTTATCCAATTGGAAACAATACTTATCAGAATCAATTGTTTGATTCTGTGGAAGCAGCTCGTAGTACAGGATTCCTTTCCAATCCCACCAGACAGTGAGCATGACCTTCTTTGGATGAAGACTGGCCTTTGGAGTTTTTAATGGTGATTCATTTTTCTTACCCCATGATCGTTTTCGGCTGATGTTGTTATAAATGATCCACTTTTCATCATCTGTCACTAAACGCTTCAGAAAAGGGTCATTTTCATTTCGTCTTTCAAGAGAATCACAAATGGAGATGCGATCCAGTAAGTTTTTTTCCGTTCAGTCGTGAGGTATCCAAATGTCGTAACGATTCACGTACCCGAGCTTCTTTAGATGTTCAAATACAGTACTGTTTGATGACTTCACTATGTCTGCAATCTCTCGAGTTGTGTAATGAGGGTTTTCATCCAATAATGCTTTGATCTGGTCCTCTTCAATAACAGGAGGTCTTCCTGAGCGAGGAGCATCTTCAAGGCTGAAATTACCCGTTTTAAATTTTGCAAACCACTTTCGAACAGTTGATTCTGATACAGCACTCCCACCATAAACATCACATATCTTTTTTGCTGTTTGTACAGCATTTTTGCCTTTACGAAAAAAGAAAAGAAACAAGTGTCGATAATGCACGTTGTTCGCATCCATTTTTGCAATGAGACAAATTAAACGCTATTTGAATAATCTTAATGGTTTTTTTGTAACTGACGCGTCTCAAGGTCATTTATCGTAATATTCATTGGTTTGTACAATTCTAATCATTTTTGCGTCAATCGGTGTCTCAACTGTCGGCTATCAAAAATCGCTACGAACTTTCCGAACAACCCAATATAAGGAGATTAACTTTGCAGATCTTTACAAAAAACAATAACTATCTGAATTCTGATGCCATTTGTTGATAAAAATGCAAGTAAAATTATTGAGAAGGCTTATAAAATACAAAAGAAAATAATTTAACAAGATCTTGTTGCTTATAGATTACAATTATCATTTACTAATAAACCTAGATACAATGTTGTTTTTTCAAGTAAATAATTTTATATCCAACTTTATTAATAAATTAAAAAGTGATTTTACAGTCAGCTTTTAAGCAATAAATTATATTTTTTTCGGGTATGAAATCTAAAAGAAATTATAATCAAAGAAAAAATGAATCAGATATAACTAAAACAGTTCAATATACAGTGTATTAAAAATATCAATTGTGAATTACCAGAATAACAAATTCAGTGATTCAGAACATACTACATATAATTTAAGTATTTTACTATTATATTTCATACATTAATGTCTATATGTATTCACTCTATATTAAAATTAACGTGAAAGCTCCTAACAAAGTCCTTTATTAAAAGTTTTCAATAAGAATCAAATTCAAATACAAAGGAACATTAAGAAAGTCCTGAATTTGAATATTAATGATTAAACTATTGTTTAACATAACAGTTCTGTACTTGTTTATTAATAACAAAATTTTATGTAAACTCAATAGAAATATTTGAATTTTTTAATTTTAAATGTTTTTATATAATTTATATCATAAACCTTTTCAAAATTTTATCTGATTTACATTATTTTATGAAGTAGAGCATTTTTTCTAATATAAGATAAAAGTAATCCAGGATTCTCTAAATAAAATTGTTGTTATAACTTAATTTCTTGATATCATCAAAAATAATTATTTTTCTATAAAATAATCTTAAGAAATTTATACTATTGAATAAATTAAAAAATCAATAAAAATTAAATATAAGATCGTACCTAATACTTAATTCTGTATATCTCTGATTAACACGATCAGCAATTGCACGTAATCTTGAAGCATCATCATGAGGACAATCAGCAGCAATTTTATGAGCCATTCGAGCAACACTATCAATGGCTGCCTTCCATTGACCAATTTCAACTTGCAATAGCTAAAAATCATGAATATAAAACTATTGTAAAAATGAATACATACAGTCAATGAATATAACATAACTAGCAGACTATACTACTGATTACAAAAACTTTTTTAGGAATTTATGAAGAAAATTAAAACATATAATTTAATGCTATATAATATTTAATGATTACTTAAGGAAAATTATAGCTGTAATGTCAGAACACAAACTGAATAATCAATAAATGAACTGGATAACTTAAACAATTTGTTAATTATAAGCTCACTGAAAGTAAATTACAATACATTTATATTTAACTTAACTTATAGCAAAAAATTTTTAATCCAGAAAAATTACATTAAATTATTCATCTAATAAAAATTTATACTAAAAACAAACATATCATTTTTAATTTACATTTATATAATTTATACTTAATTTACATTTTCAATAATTAGATAATAGTTATTCAACTACTGAATACACCAAGTTGTATATATAAAAAAACCTTCTTACTTGAACCAAATAACCAGAGTAAATTGTTTCTTAGGTGCAAACATTTTTGACGCCCAGAAGGGGCGTCGAAAACGTCAGGCATTCCAAATCCATTGCTAGCTGTTCTTTAAATTTTTCTAAAAATTTAAAGAACAGCTAGCAACGGATTTGCTAGCAGAAATTTGGAATGCCTGAAGAAGAGCCCAGAAGGGGAGTCGAAAACATTTGCACTTAAGAAACAATTTACTCTGGTTATTTGGTTCAAGTAAGAAGGTTTTTTATATAGATAATAGTTATTTAAAATATTTAAAGTTTTGGGTTTATAAATTAAAAAATTCTTACTCTTTGTTCTTTAAGTTGTGCTTCTAAAACATCCAGAGTTTGTCCTACAGGAGGTAATCTTTCCAATCTAATTTCTGCATGTCCTAACCAGGATTCAACTTCTCTTCTTCGTTCATCAAAGCTTCTTCGATCAGAGAGCATGCCTTCTAATTGTCGTTTACGTTGCATTGCCTGTTCCTTCACGTCTTCCCAATCTTGGTACAGCTGAGTGACTAAAATCAAAAAGTTTAATAAATCAGATTTATCATATAATTAATTTATATTTACATTTTTATGTTTAAAATATAAAAATTATCTATGAAACTATCATAGTATGCTAAACTTTTTACAATAATTATAGAGAAGATTTTTGTATATATAATAATTGCCATTTAATAATATTGTAAACAAAAGACCAAAGTTCTAAGTTTATCCAGCATGATTATGCTGAATATACACTAAGTGACTGTACAGTATTAATGTTTTTATCATATACAAAAGTTTACAAGTAATTTTCAATAGTAGAAAAATAATGATTCCAAATTTAATTTTAAAACAATGTCAAACCATTTTTAAGGAACTTGGACAATTCTTTACATTGAAAGGTTTTGGTATGTGCTATTCCAAAAAAGAAACTGATGATTGTTTTTGATGTAAAATTATTTATACCAAAAATTTTAGACTTCTTGATGAATGTTTAATGTTTCTAAAAAAATTACTCATCGTATATGTCAATATTTTTTTAGCATTAGAAATATTGAATACATTACTGTGATATTAGTTATTTTCAAAAAACTTTTATATATTTCTTTCTATAATGATAAATACAATTATAAATATTAATATGCTAACTACTTTTATAAAGTATAAAAAAATTATAGATTCCTAAGAGTAAATATAAAAAATATTTGAATGAAAATATTTTGGAAGGGATAGAAAAGAAAATTAGAAAAATGTATATTTTTATTTTTTAAAACTAGATTACAATATTTTTGTGTGTATAACCTGTGGCAGCATATATCCTGCAAAAAGTTGCTAGAACAAAAAAACCCCCTCACATAATCTACCTCACTGTATATCCCTGAATGTATATTATGGACTTAGTTGTTCTACAGATGCAAATTTGTAACTGCAACAGCATATAACACTACCTCTTTCAAATCCTCATTGAAACCCACATGTTATAGGCATAAAAATACAGTATATTACAGAGTAATCCAATTTAATTAATCTACTGAAATAACTACAAATAATTATTAAACCAAAAATGTTAGACTTCAAAGGAGTCACAAGATGGAACCATCAGTTTCATCATAGATGATTCTACAATTTGTGAAAAATGGGTCAACTTCATTTTCTTAAATGGAAATCCTCTTTTTTAAAATATATTATCAAAAACACAAACTTTTATCTAAAACTTTTTTCAAAAGATGGCCTTATCAGAAGTTATGAGTATTTGAAATTTTAAACAGATGCTACCAGGTGCTTGCATGAATCCAAGGCTATGTATGAAGTTCATTGAAAAAAAATAAAATAAAATGCTTAAAAAAATCATTAGGAAAACGCTATTATTTGGTGGAATCAAAATCATTGTCTTCTTTTTCTTTACCACAATTGTGATGGCTTAATATGCTGTGGAACTAATTTTTTAATCAATTCATTATTTAAAAAAAAATAATAATTCCACTAAATAATAACAGTTTCCTATTAATCGTTTTAGCATTTTCTTCTTTTTTTCAATGAACTTCATAGTTAGCCATGGATTCATGCAAGCACCAGGTAAGCAACTGAGTAAAACTCCAAATGCTCATAACTTCTGATAAGTGCATCTTTTGAAAAAAATGTTTTAGATAATGTGCAATAAAAAATGGGGTTTCAATTTAAAAAAATGAAGTTGACCTGTTTTTCACCAATTGTAGCACTATCTACGATAAAACTGATAGCCCATCTTGTGACTCTTTGAAGTCTAACATTTTCAGTTCAATGAGTTTTTTGTAAAATGTGTATTTTTCAAATTATTTCAGAGGCTTGATTAAAATGGACATCCTTATAAACACCTCAAATATTTAATGCATTAAGAAAAAAACATGATAATCACACAAATATTTCTAAGTCATTATTATTACTTTAAAAATATTTTCTCTTTCATATTTTCATTTATTTTTTCCAAAAATGTTTATGAATCTAGGATAATGATTATATGTAATTTTTTACGTACAATTATTAATTTGTAAAAAAATTAAACTAAAGTAAGTTCATAATTAAATTATCATATTAAATTACCAAAATAAAAGTGATAGTAAAATATAATTATTTAGTACAGACAAATTACATGTTTATTTATCACATTTTATGTAATGATTTCTTTTATATAAATGCATTTTGAATTATCAATAAACTAATTGCATAAACTGAAAAGTTTTGTATATAATAAGTGTCTTTTAGAAGTAACAAACAGTAAATTATCCATAATACATATATATTTTATAAAATAGATAAGGAATTTAAAATACAGCAAACTTCTTAACAAATAAAAATATAAAAACTGGAGTTTATCACGGAAATACAATTTTCACATGAAAAATATTTTTCAGTTCTGTTATGAGAACCAAATTAACTCAAGTAAATCTTTTTTCATAAATAAATGAAGTATATATAATTTAAACTGCAAGCACTCCTTACAGAGAATTTTAAATTCATCTTTCTGATTCTAAAAAAAACCCTATTACAGTAAACCTAAAATTTTTTTTATAACATAACAGTTTATAATTATTTTTATGATACTCTAATGGTTCAAAAAATTTTCAGAATATAATGTTAGAATCTATTTATTCTAGAACATCATCTATAATTTAAGATATACAGTAGAATCTTATCCAAGGTAATGTGAACTAATGCTACCTCAAAGAACTGAAAGCTCAGATAAAATGGATGGCCACAGCCATCTCAGATTAAAACTTATAATTGGAAAAAATTTATACTGCATCACTTTTACACTTCTTTTTATACCTTATTCAATTTAATCATATATAAAAACAACATTTTTTACGTCATTTATTATACGGTGAACATGTACAATAATTTTTAAAACAAATGCGTACTATTGTAGTTGCATTTTAATATGAATGGTTTGTCTTACACTGAAAGTTAGATAAAACAAATCATTTTGAACTATGCATTAACAATATTTTAAACTTTTTTAAATAATGTCATTTATGATATAAATAACAAGTTTAAATAAATGATCTTTTTTTTCCCTGGGTATTATGTAGTTAATATCATATATAAACATGAAATGATAATTTTGTATTTGTTTGATGTAAGAGTAATTTCAAAAATATTATATTTAAAATATACATTTGTGTTTATTCATTTCAGGATAATAATATAACTAAAGAAAAACTAAAAGATGCTTGAAATATTTTAAATGTTAAATTTCATAAGTACATGATAGTAATATAATTAAAATTTAAAATTCCCTATTGAATTTTATAACTATTCAAATATGGGAAACGATCTATTAATTAAATATAAATTAAAAAGCTACATAACATATATGTTATTTTACATATACCAAGAAAATTGAGGAAACATTTATTTTTTGCAAAAAATATTTGACAAATCATAACAGTGAAAATTGGTAATTGACAAAAATGATTTCAGAGATGATACATTTTTCTTAATGAACTGATAAAAATATAACTAATTTATCATGTTATTAATCATTTTGTATACTCAAAAAATAAACAAATATGAACAAACTCATCTTTATATAGTTTGGTAAAAGTATTATTAAAATTATTATTATTATTTCAATAATAAAATTTCAGAATCAAAAATTATCATCTAATTTTTCATTCATTTTTGTTATTACAAATTACCATGAAAACTTACTAACTTATAACTAGATTTACATCATCAATTTATTTTTTTTTACATTTTAAACGATTATTTTATAGTTCAAATCGAATTATAAAAAAATTTTTTAAACCAATTTATAAACTTTTATTTCAAAAAAGACATTTAACTAAATTTATTTTACAAAGAATGGCTGACTTCCAAAACTATATTTTTACTGACGATGGTCTGAAATTCATTCAAGGACTAATAGTAACTTATATAAAGTTCAAAAACGTCATGCGAAAGTTCTCTATATACTTTCGAAAACGTGAAAAGAATATCATTTGGAAAAGTCTAAAGATTAAGTCAATAAGTTCTTTTTACATTTTCTCCACGTTTAAGATATTTTTATGATTATTGTATTTTGAACAAATTGGTCAAATACTATGCGCCATTCCCCCCCCCAAAAAAAATAGTATAGGATCGCATAATATTCGCAATATAATGCGACCGTAAGTAAATTTCATATGCATATTTTTATTTTATTCATTGAGTAATGCATATTATTATTTATTTGTAACATTCTACAAATGAAAGATTTGTGCAATTTTCTGTAAAATTTTTATTTCCAAACGAGTTCTCAGCAAGAATTACATTTAATCACTTGTAAAATTATTGGCATTTCTCAATCAGCAATTATGTAAATTCGCGATATTATCTTCGTTGAAGTTTCTTATTAAATCTCAGTTTTCGATATTAAATGATTCTTTTCCCGGTTCCCGCAATACTACATGCTGTCATATCAAGCTTTATTAGTTTATAATCGTAGTTTCAATTTAAATTCGCAGAATAGTTTCGTATATTTTAAATTTAAAAAAACGCGCTGTTAGTAATCAAATAAAGATTACTAACTTTATTTATTCTTCTAAAGAACATAGAACTAGCGCATGCCTGAAAAAACTTTATTTAATTTTTTCCGACGATGATATACATTTCGATAAATGTATATAATTATAAAAAAAAATGTAAATAAAGTTGTTTGAGGTCATGCGTTCTTTCTTTAGGAGAATACAGTTTTGTATAATTATTATTAATTACTATTACGTTGTTCGTCACTTTCATGTCTGCAACATTACCACCAGAACCAATTCTCACATATTATTATTTTTTCTAATCCTTCTTGAAAATATTTCCATTATTATTTTTAAAAAAATAATAATTATCTTTCCACGAAATTCTTGATGAAGATTGGAAAACCAAATCGTTTGCTAATAATAACTGACTACTACAATTAGGACACATTACGATGTAATATGCTAATTTTAATATCGTAAAATATTTTGCTACACTAAGAAAAATACAAAGAGCATTCCGAAAAGAAAGAAAATGTTCTGACAAATGAACAATTTGCTTAAACCAGTAAAATGAGTTTTGTTACATTAAGTACAGTATTATTATTTTAATACGTTCCATCTATCTCTGAAATACCGATTCAAACACGTTTAAATTCTAAAGATATCAATATTTAAAAATAACTTTGCTTTTGTTCAGATTACAATCTGATTGCAATCATTACCATCGGAGTTGCAAGTTATTAGCACAATTTTCTTCAAAAATAACTTATTTAAAAAAAATGAAGCAAACGAATCATTGTATGTTTGCTCTTTGCTTTGTTTATCAAATAAAGAAATATCATATACAGTGAAACCTGTCCAAAACGAAACCTAAGTTAAACAGAAACCTTTTAAACGGGACGAATTCTCCGAAATGTAACTATTTTGTTTTAAAAAAACTGTTCAAAACGGAAACCTGCCAAACCGAAAAAATATTCCATACCGTGCGAGTCGGTTTACACAGGTTTTACCGTACAGTATTTTAAACGTAAAATAAGTGGTGAATGATTTCAACTTCGTTTCTTCAAGTAGGCTATACTGTATCATATACCCGTATGTTCTATACGGAGAGTAGTTCATTTTCGTAATGGCAAAAATAAAAAATTAAAAGAATAAAGAACGAATAAAAAGATTTTATGAAATACCAAATTGTCTTATTTGCAGGAGTAGAACAATTTGTTTCGTAAAAAAAGTTTTCAGGATCGGCAATTTCATTTTTAATTCAGCCATGTTAATACGATAGATAGAATTAATAATTTTACATTTAAATCTAATCATTTCAACGATCTCATATAGCATTATAAAATCTAAACAATGTTTAATTATACAATACTCAGTACACCAATAATTTTGAATGTAATGCTGAAAAATTAATCACGATCGTTTTAATCGATATTTAACTAGCTATCTCCAACTAAATAAACAGATAGGCGTATTCGAAATCAGATCATACACTATTGAATTTTTCTTTATAAAATTTTTAATTAAACATTTATAAATATTATAATAATATTTTATTCAACTATATTATAAAAGAAATAAGAATTTTCTTAATTTTCTACCAATATATTTCCATAATTTATTATTATTTTTTCCAATCGCATTTATTTTCTTATGATAAGATATCGTACGAAAATATAATATTTAATAATTAAATTTTAAAATACAGCAAATTATAACATTTTCTATAAAGATTCGTTATGTAAGAAATATTTTAAATTTATTTTATCTCAATATAAATGCTTGCTAAATACTATTTTTGTACACCGGTTTAAAAAAAAATGACTGATTTACGAGAGTACTTTCTTCGCAATGTGAAGGAATGTAGTTTGAACCTTTTCTAAAGAAATGTTTCCATCAGAAAATCAATTGAGGTCCGAATTTTTTTCTTTTTATATAAAGAGTGTCCGTTTTCTTTCGGAAATAAAAGTTATAGAATATCGAATTGTTTGCAACAAGCTAGAGTTACAGTCTTCTGTATAAGGTAAAAAATAAAATCAATTATTTACATCTTTCATGTATGAAAAAGCAAAATTTAAAACAGAGATAGAGAGCAAATAGTTTAAAAACTTGAATCCGTAAACTAAATAAAGTTTAATTTTGAATATAATATATCAACTTTGTGTTAAAACTGTAACAAGCATTTTGCATTAGAATCAAATTTGCTTACAAAATGTATTTAATAGTTATTCCTACCTATAAACATAACCACCGTAGTTTAGTCTACATTTAATGACTTTGTAATATAATCCATTTTTACGACATATTTATCACATTCTATTACTATAATATAAAAGTGTAGTTTAAAAAATTGACAGGATAAAGTTTTTTCATTCTTCTTTTTAATTCAGAAAGGAAATATCAAGAAAACACATCTTTAAATTTATGTTTTCATTCACTCCACGACACGACTTTTCCATCTGCTATTATTCTACTATTATCCGTAGAGAGGATCAAATAAACGAGATTTCACAAAGTCAACTGATGTCGTAAAAACGCTTAAGCACATCACATAAAAATGAGAGATCAAATCTCTATTAATAGACTTTAGAATGACGTACAAAATAAATAGCAATCCAATTTAATGAATGATATTTAGAAATGCAAAATCTGAATATGAATAAATATATATTTTATATTACAATCGCTTATTGCAGTTATACATTATATTCATCGAAAGATTTAAAACTGTCGCTTATTTTCAATTCTTATGACAACAGTTCTACATTTTGAATTTCATAATTATATTTCGATGGTAAATATAGTCAATAAATTGTTCTCTTCATAGAATTCAATGATAGATTGTATCATTGAATTTTATGATCAATTGGCACTGTTTCTCAGTTTCTACCATGAGAAGAGAAAAATACGAGTCTGCTAAAATAAAAGCCAATCTTATATCGGCAGATAAAAATCGTGGAAAAGAATAGCAAGACATTGGCGATTGCCTACAACTGGTGACCAAATAATATCTGTCAGGAAGAAATATCCACGAAATAAATGTGAAAAGTATCCAACTTTAACTATGAATTTTGCATTTAAATAAAGAATATCAATGAGAATAAATTTCCAAATCAAGAAGATTACAAAACATATTATAAAATATATATATATATATATATATATATATATATTTTTTTACTTGATGTTATAGTTAGAAGTATATACATATACTTCTAACTATAACATATAACTATAACATCAAGTAAAAATCGATAAGAGTAATTATTAACAGAACAAAATTCTTGTATATATAATAACTTTCATATTTAATTAATTTTTGGAATATATTTGTAATAAGTTTTAATTAGGCGTAAATATTCATGTGAAATGACATTTCGAGATTTTCTACATAAAAGAATACGTTGTAAAACATATTAAATAATACAAAACTGGTTTTTACATTAAACTGATTCTAAGATATTGAAAAAAAAAGTACATGTTTAACAGAATTATTCTTTAATATATATATATATATTAAATTATTTAAAGCAGATATTTAATTAAAAAGTTATAATGAGCCTAAATGTAGTTAATCAAATTACAGTAAAACAAAATATTATGCACAATTTTTCGTTTTATCAAAGCTTTGTGATATCAACCATGTTTCTTTAACAACGTATTGACAATTATACTTATTCAATAGCACGAATTAATTTGACTGACTAACGTATCTTCGCAAAGAAACCAATAAGTGAACACTCAAAAACGAATAATGCCACAAAACTTATTAAAACAAAATTCCAAGTTAATTATTTTTGAAACTATTATTATTTATAAAATGAAGGTTCAAAATCTCGCAGTTTACAATAAAACTTCATATTACATTTTTAGACCAACAGGGGAAGTGCATTACGTAGAGTTAAAGATATAGGATCATTAAAATGTATTAATGTACAGTACAAGACTTAAAAAATATAGATCTAACCAATGCTAAAACCCTGAACAAATAGGAAAGCATGAAAAATGTGAAAGTATCCACATCGAAGAAAAAAGATAACAACTAGCATATAAGAATAATCTAGGAAAAAAAGTAACATTTAAAGAAAAGAAAACCAAAGAAAAAAGAACTTAGACATTCGGGAAAAGTTCCAGACATTTCCAGATAAAACTTTTAATGGTTAAATTAAAATCTTTATTTTATATTTTTATCTTTTGCACAGGAAGCCATAGACAAATGTCAGAATATGAATTAATAATTTAATTTTCTAGAATGTATTAAACGTTTTAATAATAACGTAAAAAATTATACAATTTCTTTTGTCGTTATTATGTTAGTATATTTTATAGTAATACGAAGTATATTTATAAAAATACTTAAAAATAATTTCTTCAAAATAGCTCATTTTAATTATTTTATGAATTGCATGACAATACTGTTAAAAAGGATCAAACTTATAGCAGAAAGGGATAGCGATCGAATATGATATGAATCTCAATTATTTTTATGGGTAGTTAACAAATACTCATTTACATTCATGTATAAATTTATCCTTATTATGTAATATATTTGTGAGCAGAAAAAAAATGTTTACAGGCTCTGTATGAACGACTAGGTGACAGTTTGTACAAGTAATATGCTAACGCAGAACAACAACGTAAGTATTATAATTGATCATATTTAAAGCAGAGAAGGACAATTTCAAAACAATGAACCATTCCATCAAAAATAATCGTCTAAGTTTTTAAAATTAATAAATAAAAATAAATTTGTCCAAATGCATTAAAACTCTTTTCTTCTTCTTCTTCTTCTTCTTTTTTAATAAAGAGAGAAACAAGTACTATATGATACATTTGTATTTGATGTTGCTCAAATACAACTTAAACCATAATATGACAATACATTATTAATTAATTTTGCAAATACAGTAGAGCATCGATTATCCGACTTAATTGGGGACTGGGGTTGGTCGGATAACCGAAAAGTATGAAAAAATACATTATTAGTATAGTGTATTAGGCCTGGTTTAAATACTAGCCTCCCTTTCATGGTCGAGCCAGTACTGCCAGCTAAAATATGCAAAAATTTAACAAAAATAATATTAAAGTAGCCAAGAAATAACCAAATATTGTAGCGCCACATCACTAACGGACATTTGAATTTGCCGACTAGAACGCGGTCGGTTAATCGGGGATCGGATAATCGATGCTCTACTGTATTAGACATTTTGTTATAATAGTATAAAAAGTAAAGTTAAATTATAAATTATGAATAAGTAAATTATTTTAAGAACGATGCGTTTCATATTATTAAACATCAATTTTAATAAAAATTTCATATCTTTTTCTTTTCCTTTCTGGCATGAGAAAATCAGAGCAAATTTTTAAATATATTTGTGTAATTAAGACATTTTAAGAAGCAGATATTTTAAACGTGTTTATATATTTAGTTATATTGTATTCGAGTGATCGTAATTAAAGTACCCCTATTTAAAGATGTCTGATAGCTTGTGGTCCAAATCAGATATGGGATATTTCAGAACACGTGGAACACATATCTTAAAAAAAAAATTGTACCAAAACGTACACACTACACAGTAGCTTTGTATAAAAAATTTTAAATAAACATTTTATTTGTGCAAGACACTCACAGAGGCATTAGTGCAGCAGGAAATACTGCTCAATGGGATCCCCATTCTAAAGTGCAAAATCTGAAGATGAACAATGTGTTCAAACAGCCAACCATAATTGATCCTCCAATGCTTTCACATGCAGTGTAATCCTGTCTTTCAAAGAGTACTTTCTGTACATCCATACGATTTGTGGAGGCGCTCATCTTTCATAGAAGTGGTTGACTCAAAGAATTATACCTATTGTAGTTGGGATAGGACAAAAGTATTGAAAATCTCTCGCCATCTCTGCGCCGTCAGTGCATATCAGAGACTCATTCGGATTAGCTTATTCAAAAAAAAAAAAAAAAAAAACAGTCCAAGGATAAATACAACTGTGAATCCATACCAGACTAACTTTAGGCGAATGCAATGGAATCTGCTGAAAAACATGAGTTGTATTCCATGGCCAAATATGACAGTTACGTATGTTCCCTGTTCCATTGAAATGAAAATGCTCCTTGTTCCTCCGTGGCCACGATACACTTCCATTTTGACATGGAATGACAATGCAAAGGCCAGTTGAGTTTCCCTGTCAGCTGCAAGTAACTCCTGGGTATGGCTGATCATATATGATAACAATGCATCAATTTTCACAGTACCTTCCATATTAGAAAAGAATACACCCAACTGTCGTGAAATTGCATGTGTACTACTGAGTCTGCAACATTATTCATTAATTGCTTGACGACAACTGTGGTACAATCTTCAATGACTTGTGAAATGAAAGGTTTGCATGCATCCTGACTGGATTAAACTCTTAGAATTCTAGTTTCTTCGGATCGAGTGTTCATTCTCCTGAGAACTTGCAGAGTCAATAGACATCGGCGTAAATTCTTACGTTAGCGAAATTCCCAAAGTGTATCCATTGCATTACCGTTGTTTTCATAATATAGCTTTATAAGAAATGCACGTTCCGACAAGGTGATGACTATCGTCGCTGATAAAAACGGCATTCAACAATTGTGGCCATTTTATACATAGTACTTGGCTTTACCTGTGTGCTAATGCGAATAAACTAACTTTTCATTGCTTGCAGCGATAAAAGTGCCTTAGTGATAAATTTTTCGTACTAATTTTTTATAGAAATGTTTTCCGCGTACCCTAAAATGTCACAATACTAAATCTGGTTGCATTTGGATTGTAATACAGTATCTCTTTAAGTGACGCTGAATAAGAGTACTTACAGCGTCTATTATATATTTTTCTAGTGATATTTTTCTATTGATATTATTTATTATATATATATTTTTCTAGTGACATTATAGCTATTGATAATTGGTAGAAAAAAAAAATTCTTTCTTAACTGAATGTTAAAGATGTATATGAAGTTATTATTTAAAAATCGTAATTTATATAAATACCAATTTATTTTCGTTTATTTTTTCCAGATCATTTTTTCTATGACAATATTCGAGATAATTAACACAGCTTTCGAATTTTTTCATTGAAAAATTGAATTATATAGCACTTCATATTTTCAAATATTTATTCATGCACACATAATTCGAAATTTTTATATTTAAAAATGTCCTACAATTGTGAGACATCTTCAGATCCTGCAATTTCAATTATTTAACACAAAATGAAAAAGGACTAAAGTCGATTGAAATAAGTTCCAGTATCTTTTCACTTCGCGTATTTTTTCTTTCACTTTCTATTGAACTGCCCTCTAAAATTTCAATTCGGATTTATTTTCCTATTTCATTGCAGTTACAAAAATTATTAATAAGAAAGTATAAAACTTTCTGATTTCTAACTTCTTAATCGGATTTTCACTTAAAATTAAACTATTTTACCTTGATAAAAGAACGTTTCCTCTTTTTTCTGAAAGAAGTTTATAACAATAACAACTTCTGTAAATATTTCCAGTTAAAGTATTTTAAGAAAAATATGAAAATGCAAACACAGACATTTGTATTTAAAATGTACAAATACATTAAAACCTGTCTATGGCGACCACCCACGGTTCCTTCAAAAAGTGGTGTTTTAGACAGGTGGTCGTCCAATACAGGTGGTGCTGTAATACCGTATTTCCGTACGTATTTTGCGCACTTTTTAGTCATTTCTATTAAGCAAAACTCGAGATGAGCAAAAATAAGCGAATTTTTTCAACGATAGAGCTATATTGGTATTGTATTTTATTCTTATCGGATAATTCGATTTACAAGAGTCGTCGTGATTTCACAAGACTGATTTAATACCAATATTTTAAAGTTTAACACAATACTCGCATTTTCTCGATTATAATGCACACTTTTTTTTCCGACTTAATTAATTCAACTTGGTTCTTTTCGTTCGCTCCTCAGTAGTGTTGCCACTTTTCAAAATTGCTGACCCGGACGGCAGATCGGTTTATTCGAACAGAAGTCCCTGACGATGCGCAATGTTATTTTACCATGCGAAGAATAACGTGCACACCAGTTCTAAACCAGTTAGGGATTGACGGCCGGATGGCCGAGCGGTAAAGGTGGCAGCCTACCGCTCTGGGGGACCCGGGATCGAATCCGAACGGGTCGAATAATCCCCAGGAATTTTTCGGGGGTGGTCCGTTCGGATATGTCGGGCCCCGTCCCTCACCACCCGGTCGCCCCATTGTGGGCCTGGCCGAACCCATAATGGGCCTACTAAAAAGAGGCCCTCTTAGTGCCCACAGGGCGGAAAGAGTTTTAAAAAAAAAAAAAAAACCAGTTAGGGACTTTTGTAAGAACTTAAATTAAGAAATGAAATAATTTAGATTTAAAGAGCTGAGAAGCAAAAAGAAAAAAATGAGTCGAGGGGTTGCTACGAAATCCCGGACAAAATTAATTGTTAACCCGGACAATGAATTAAAAACCGGACGGGTGGCAACACTACTACTCGGTTACATGTATTATACAAGCGCGTCGTCTCTCTCCATCACTTTGGTTTTGGTTTTCGTTAGTTTAATCTTATTTTAACTTTAAAAATACTGTAGTTTTTTTAATATTTAATATTTTCTTAAGTATAATAAGAAAAATTAATAATTAGTAATAAAACGATTTTATTATTTCTTCTCATAATACGATTTCATTATATTCCAAAAAAGAAGGTTGCCTGACAGTTAAACTTCGCTGCTAATTGCCGTTGTGATAAACCATTTTCACATTCTCTGATAACTTTAATACGATCTTCTAAAGACAACACTTCGCATTTCTTTCGTTTTTGAACAATTTCGAACAAACTGAAACGAATTTCCTTTGTTGCTAGACTAATTCATTAACACCTGCACCTAATTTCAAGGGTGGGAGAAGTACCCCAGGTGGGTTCGAACAAGAGTTTAGACTAATTCGTTATATTAGGAGGGGAAAACGTTGTTGAGATGTGTTCGAACAATAGTTTAGACCGGATATATTCGCGGAAGTGGTCGCTTATTACAGTTGTTGTATGTTGTTTCGGATAACAAATCAATGCCCGCGGTCGCGTTACACAGGTGGTCGTTTAATACGGATAACTTATACGAAGACTCTACGTATAAACTATTCCGTGTCAGAAATTTTTGCCCGTTTTTTGACAGGTGTCCGTCGAATGCAGGTGGTCGCCTAAGCAGTTTTCACTGTACACATATTGGCATATTAAAAATTGCAAATTCGCCGACTAAAAATCATTAAAATAAAACTGAACAGAATAATAATAAAGAAATTTTGAAAACAAATCAAAAGATTAAAAGAAATATGAAATTTAACTTTCTAAAATATTCGGAGATGTACAGTATTTTATTTTATAAATAGAATGGAATATCCGAAGTTGGACACTTCTATAATTTGGACATTTTTAATCTTGGACACTTCTTGATGGACGCTAATTATTACCTATGTACTGTGAAGTACATCAGATGGACACCTGTCCATCTTGAATTGTGGACAGTTAAACTAAGTTAGAACCTATGAACTTGACGTCTCTAATTATTAATATAACAACTATTTTTTATTTAATGATGATAATAATGATAAACAATTGTTACCATTAATAATTAATTCTAATTACTATTTGTAATAATTAAAAAATAAAAAAAATATGTTCATATAAATAAAATTTACACTGAAATTTAGGTACATACTCCTGCACCAGGTGACAAGTAAATGTTAACGGCCATATTGATTTGTTTTCATATTCAGTAGGTTTTATGTAGTGAATTGTCGTGAGAAGGTTACTTGAGGGGAAAAAAATTGCCTAACAATAAGAAATCGTGCAATGAATTAAGCATTAAACAGAAAAAGAAAATTTTAGATTTTCTAGGAAATGTTCAAAATTTGTCGTGAACTTAACAAAGAATATAACCGTTTACAAGTCCATCAAAGCAATCTAGAAAAAAAAAAAAAAAAAAAAAAGCTAAAATTCGCGGGTATATAACTATAAACGGCTAATTTTACAGTTTTTCAATAAGAGTATTCCTGTTGCATTCAAAAAGTTCTATTTGGGAGTATAAGCAAACATGTAATATTCCAAACGGTTACATAAAATAGCAAACTTTTGATAGGTATTGCCCACCAAAAATCTTGCTATTTTTGTTTGGTTCAATTTTCAAATCCAGTTTTCTGAAAATTACAGTTATCCGCTTGGTTTTCAAAATTATGGTTATCCACGAAACGTTGGAGGGAAGAAAATACAATGAAATATATAAATATTTTGTAAAATAGGAAACAAATGATGTAAACCTGAATGTATTTGTATAAATTCAGGTAAACCTGAATGTGGCAATTTTATAAATTGGAAATCTAAACAAATTTTACAACTCTGGGAGAACTGTCAGTGTCCAAGTTAGGCAAAATTCCACTTTATCAGCATATTAAAATAATTTAAAAATAGAATTTTAAATTATTATAAAATTGAATGTTATTTGTATGTTATTTGTCCTGAAATTCTGAACAGCATATGAAATACTCAAAAAATATAATTCAAAAAGGCAATCAAATAAAAAACTGATTTAAACGAAGTTAGGAAAATCATTTAATATAAGTAATTTAAAAATTATCACTTTCCTTAAACTCTTAACAAGAAGCCGAATTTGTAAATACATGTCTTTTATGACAAATTTTATGATTTCATACATTTATAAAATTTCTATTTAAAATATTATGAAAAATTTCCCGCATAAAGTAACTTTTTAATTAAAATTTTTCAATTTCGATTTTAAAATGCCTTAGTAAATAAGACATTTTATCGAAATTTTCCATATAAGATAACAATGAATCATATTTTTTGGAAACAGAAGTCATAAATGACTACTGTATTTGTGTAAAATACAGCACTAGTCTTTAGCTCAGTAATTAAATATACTGTATATGTATATAATGAGAAAGGAGATCTGAAAAGTTATTAAAGTAAAATAATGATAGATTAAATAGAAAATATTGTCTTTATTATATCAAATATTTATTAAATTAATGATTAGAATTTAACACATTTTTTTCATTAATTAAGATATGAACTGAAGGGCAAAATTTAAACTAATTATTTAAAAATAATACTGTATTCATAGCACGGTATTTGCATTTTTCATATCAAAAAGATAATATAAATTAATAAACAGAAAGGCTAAAGATTCCAATTCCTTCCAAATTTTTTAACAAATTATAGAGAAAAGCATTTTACGGTACAGTTTCGATGTTGCGTGTGATATTATTAAGACATCTGGAATAGCTCAAAATAGAGTATTTGCAACAAATATTGTGTTGTATTTTTTGTGTTGTGTGCAGAAATGTTATTCCAAATGAAAACGTTTTAAACTAAGGCAGTTTTACTAAAAAAAATCTTGAAATGAAGCGATGTTTAAGAATCATTCAGCCATTTCAGAATTTTTGATAACCACGGAAAGATAAACTTTCATTTGATTCTTTATTTGCTGTCATGTTAATTATCCCAGGTTCCTTACTGTAGGCTGATAAATCTTAATTCAATTTAACATAATAATGATTAATTAAAATAGAGATAATTTAAATTAGCTATTAAATCATTACTTAATTTTCATATAAAAAATATAATCAATACTCTCATTCTACAATAAGCTAAAATAAACATATTTAATTTTAAATTATATTTTCTCAACCAAATTTGAATTTATAAAATCTACAAAAAGAACTATTCAGTAATAAATGATAAAATATAAAGTTTTTACTCCATACTTTACTATACATCAAATTAAATCATTCAAGTAAGCAATCTACACTGAGCATTTCATAACGGTCTATATAAATATGTAAATTAAATTATCGATAACAATAACGCAAACTTTATGCATATAATTACGTGTGACTAATTCAATTTTCTAATAAAAATTTTAATTTTAACAATTAAATACTTTTTGCTTAAAATCTAGCTGTTCAGAATAAAATATCTGGCAAATAAAATTGTATTTAAAATATAAGAAACACAAGGAAATTATAAAAGTCTTTATTAAATTATTTAAAAAGTATTATGTTAACAATTAGGAATTAAGCCCCCATTTTTATTATTTGATTTTATTTCCTAGAATACTTCGTATATAGAAATATATTGTGTAGGCAAAGTATTAGGAACAGTACGCTCATTACATAACGGTTAGAAATAATCATGTTTTTTCCATTCATTAAAATTGTTTATTTCTATTACTTTTCCGGCTCTGTTATATATAACAGAGAAAGTAAGGCGATCAGTCAAAAAATGTGCAGGGGGCACGATTTTGTTCACCCTCTTTGAAGCTAACTACTGTGCTTTTTGTTGAAAATTTCTGAAATTTTGCAGGGAGATTTGTATCACGGAGATTGATGCTATTAAATTCTGATGGTTAAAAATGTCAAAGGAGTAGGGCGATAAAGGGGGTTCTGTGTCATATCACCAGTACAGTTGGACTCGATGACAATTTTACTCGTTATTAACATTTTCAATTCTTTTTATAAAACCCATCCCTACCTTCAAAATTAATCTTTTTACCATTTTACAATGATTAATAATATAAAAAATTTTAATAATAAGGTATCATAACAAATGGCACCACCAAAATTTTAAACGTTGCCGGGAACGTTATGCAACTCGTTGCTGGAATTTTTCCTATGAAGAGTAGCTAAATAAAAATCATATTACTACCGAATAAAAATGTAATTCTGAGAATACATCACTTTTGGATTTATAAATCCAAATTAGCATTAATCAATAGACATGTCGACATAAAAAAAAAACAGAAATAAATATATTCAAATCGAAAATTACTCACTAATTTTCGATAGTGCAGTAACTTATATATAATATTATATGTAAGCTTCCAGTCTACACCATTAGTTTTTAACGTTAATATTGATTATTCAGATATATAAGAGGACAAAATACTTTCATATAAATATACATAATTCTATTTAAATTGGAGATTTTTGTGTAAAAGGCCATTCGGAAAGCTATTTTATACAATTATATATAAAATAAAAACACAAAGATATTGACATATATTCTATTTGAGATAATAATTATATACGTGAGTCATATTTCTACTTAATATCAATATATTTATCCGAAATAAAATATTCATTTCAAAAGTATTTTCCAGAAAAACATAAGTTAATATAAATGTAATATTCATACGAGTTTGTTTTTATATAAATAAATATTAAAATGTCGAATAAATAAATTAAATTGCCGAATAATTTCAAACTTTCTTGTACCAGAAAAATATAATAAATGGCGAAACTTTTTCATTCTGTGTCTACATCGTAGTCTAGGCATCAATATAATTGATATTTGGAACAAGAATTTCAAGACACACTCAACATTCCAAAGAATCGACCAAATTCCAAAAATATCATCAGAAGTTGTCGATAAATATTGAAACTACTGCCACAACTAGACCAGTAATCTATTTCTTTTTAATTCCAGTATTTAATACACAGTTTATCAAAAGTATTAAGACACGTTCAGCAAATTAAAGTTTACAAATTTATATATATATATATATATATATATATTCCAATGAAAAACAAAATCAATATTAAAAAAAAAAAAACATAATACATTAGAAAATTCAAAACTTTAATAATAACAATAATGTTTTTTAAATTAAACTTTCTAATAAAATATCTACAATTTCAATAACGTAAGAATAATATAGAATATTCAACAATAATAAATAAATAAATAAATACACTGTAGTCAGTAAATTAATTCTCATTATTAATTGTATAAGGTAATACTTTTATCTTGAAAATAATTACAGACAAGAAAGTATTTAATCTCGTTGACCTCGTATTAATAACTCAGCATTTTTATAATTCAATAATTAGTTTAATCTTCGGCTTTAATTTCCATAAAATAAATAAAGCCTAATTACTACATCAAAAAATCTAATATTATTAAAAAAACTGCTGCATTTAAATCCAAGCAGTAAGCTAATTGGTAACAAATTTTTAATTGACATTTCCGATTAGTCTTGTAATAAACATTTTAAGTTGATATAAAGCAAAATTTGCGGAGATACGAAATATTAAAGATATTTAAAGGAGAGTTTTCATCAAGATTTTATCAATTTATAAATAATAAACATCCGTGTTGTGTATATTTCACAGTAACATATACACAAATACATTATACGTAAACATATAAACGTTATTTGTTAATATTTTATAAACATAAATATATCTTTAAATGTTTTTAAAAAAAAAAAATAAATACTAAATTTTAATATTAAAAAATTTAGTATTAATTTAAATATTAATAATTTTAAAAACAGAATACAATTTTTATTACATTTAAATCGTAATATAATTCGATAAAATTATTTTAATAAAATCACTTTCTTGACATTCAATGATAAATCTGTATAAAAAAATCTTATTAATACAGAAATTTAATGTAAAATATTATATAAGCATATAATTAAATATTGTAAGAAATGTATAAAGAAAATTTCAGAATTCGAAATTACTTTCTTGATAAAAAAAGAACAGGAGATAAAAATATTTATACTTAAAGTAAATAAATTACGGTATCTTAGTGAATGTTGTTATTTAATTTTTAGAAACAAATTTATTTTTTTAAATAAATAAAACAAATAAGTGTACTTTTGCTCTTTCAAATAGAAGGTTCTTTCTATTTGTTATCGTCTTTACTACAGAATTTGCGAGTAAAAAAATCGTGGATGTTTCTACACGTTTTGTATATAATATATATTTATTCTCTCTCTCTCTCTCTCTCTCTTTCTCTAAATTTTGAAATCGCATGAATTGCACGAACTCATATTATTCTGAATCTAAAAATGTGTACGGGTAAAGATATTTTCTGAATAGTTTTTTAAAGTGTTTCTCTGCAATGAATTTCTTAAAACAGTCTATCAACATGCAAACTTTACAGGTATAATTTACACGAATTATTTTCGAATTCAGTTTTATTTCAAGAATTAGTAATTAACTAAAACTGTATAATTATTATTAATTTATTAATAAAAATTTGAAATTATTTCGAATATGAATTTCAGAAATTCGCTTGACCTCGGATTATAAAGACAGATAAGAAATGTCCTTGTTACTGTGAAGAATCTGGTTCGAATCCAATCGATTTTTGTGATTTTTTCATGACTATCATGAAAAAAAATTATAAAAAGTGAGTATAGATTTTATTCTGCTTCCTTCCCACGTATTAACCGATCTCATACTAATGTTAGATCCTTCTTAAACAGATGGAGTATAGCGCTTCAGCTTTAAGTTCACCTGTCTAAAAAGAGTCTAACATGCTTTAACTTCAAAAAAAACTAATGCATTTCAATTTCCATATTGTAAACGAACTAGAAATTATTTAAAAACACACTTTTCGAAGCAAGTAGAATAATTAAAATATTTGATCAATTATTAATTTTAAACACAACTAAGTTCGTTACTATTGAACATATAATAATAATAATAAAAATTCACAGTTGATTCAATTGCAAATTAAATTCGCACAACATGGACAAAATAGAGACTGGTCAAGCAGAATAATGTATAAATCTTAGAATATTATCGATATATTAAAATTTATTCAGATAGATGATTACGTTATTTCGTTCAAAACTGATGGTTAAATTCTGTATATTTTCTGAATATATTCAGAATATTGAAAGCATTCAATAAAATAAAACAGCAATAGAAAGAGTTTTTAATATAAATCTCAAAAATAGTTTATAATAAAAAAATATTAACTATTTTAAAATTATTACTCAAAATATTTCAAAGACTGTTGTACTTTAATATCTAGACTTCTAGAGGGTGAAACAAAAAACTACATTAATTTTCTCTCACATCTTGTTCTATTGTATTGGACTCATCTTTGCTACTATACATGCAAACTCCACGTCAATCAACTCTGAAATGAATTGTACTTTGATTATTCAACAATTTTTATTGAATGGACACAATATTAATTGTCTATTCAATTTATTCTTAAAGCACAAGCGACGATCGATTTACACGATAAATACGTTCACGAACTCCACTATCATATTAACCAAAAATTCCTGTTAATTGAGTAATGTGTTTGCAATCTTTATTTTGTTTCCTTTACTACAATCTACAGATCTTTTAAAATGCACCATAAATATAATTATACGTTTGTTTTACGAATATTTGGTTGGATTTGTGGAAATAGCCTATATTGAATAGTCGTAAATGAAAAACAAATTACAATGTATTTCAAAAAATGAGTCCTGGATTTAAAAAATTAAAATTCTTCATGAAATAATTTGAAAAATTATACACGCTGAATATAAACATTATATACAAGATTTCTATAACATCCATTCTATAATAAAATATAGCTGCATCCATGTAAATACACCTCTTAGGACCACATTGTCACCTAAGAGTTGTAAAAATTTTCATGGTTTTTTTATTTTTAGCAATTTTTCATTAATGTTTTTCCAACAAAAGTAGTTGGTTGTTTTAATAATTTTCACTTTTTCTTCTTATGCTTACATTTGAGTGGTGTCTTAGCTACAATTTCACTGGCAGTTGCAAATTGATTATTAGGTCTATGACTAAACGTAGTTCTAGTTATTTTTATTTTAAAGAACGAATCTATAAAAGTTCTAGGGCAAAATATTAATACTTACAATTAATCACAAAAACTTATTCAGTTTACAAACCTAACTTTAAAATATATTTATCATTAAATAAAGAGCAATTACGCGTGCACCACATAGAAAAACGAATACAGTAGAGAACCGAAAATCGGAATCAATTGGGGACTGGGTTGTTCAGATTAGTGATTTGTTCCGATTACCGATTATGTACGAATAAATATATTAACCTGTCCGATGTTCAAATTTTTCTCCGTTGCGTGCCGCTTCGTGTTGAATTTTCGTCGATTTTAAGCCTAACGAAAATTTTTATAATAATAATCGAGACTATCGTATCGTTAAAAATTATTTCTGCATTTTGTACAAACAAAATAAATATGTTGAAGAATATAATAACATGAAAATTATACTTTAGAAGTAAATTTAGTATCAAAAACGTTCGATTCAGCACGACAGTCCGACTGAAAATCGTTCCGATTACCGGCGATTCCGATTACCGGGGTTCCGATTAACGAGTCTCTACTGTACCATAGATTTGCTTTGCCATCTACTCATTCATGCGCTTTGCCAAGAGTACAATAAATGCCTGTACTGTACATAAACTTTTAACAGAATTGTAGTATGGAATTTCGTATAAGTTTTGGAAAATTTAAAACAAAAAATTTTCTAACTAGCAGATATTTAAATCATTATATATTAAACCGTCATAAATTAAGAATCCACTGTAATTATATGTATGCATATTTAAAAAAAAAAAAAAGTATGAATTCGCTTATCTAATCCATAAACATGAAAAACGATGAACATGCATATTACACCAGCATAAATATGTTTTAGTGAAAATGTTTAAAATTCGTGTAGTGTATTGTGTTATTATATAATAAATATATCCATAAGGTAGTATTATAGTTTTTAATAATAATTCATTAATGCAAATTTAAGTATGGTCTGAAGATATTATAAAATTCATTATTTAATCTCAAGTAACGTTAGTTTTTATCAACTAATAACCAATATCCAAATAAAATTGAATATAATAATGAACATTTTATGAGATGGATAATCTTAAAAATCTTTCTATTTTGTGTAGTCTTTTAGTGATAGTCTCATGTATAAACTTAGATCTTGATTTTGTTGAAAATTCTTATGTATCTTAATGTATTTTTGAATACCATTAAAGTATTTAAATAAACTTATCCAGTTAAAAAGAAGAAATAGAATATTTAAAAATTTTCCTCTATGATACGGACAATTTTAATTTATACTTAATGTTAATAAAAATTAAATAGGGTAAAACCGGATGAGACGCCTATAGTTTTTTCAACGCATATAACTCGCCTAACTGTGGATTTCAGAAGAAATAAATATATAACGCATGTACACCCAAGGGTAACCTTTTAATAAAAGTGAAGAAAGTGCGTAACAAGGAAAGAGTAACAAAATGACACTTGCCGTCTAACTCGTACCACCGGGAGAGTTGCCTATTTTATTTAACATTTAATTTAATCAAAATTTTGCACTTTTTGTATTTTCCACACTCAATATACTCTGTAATATACATTGTGCATGTTTCGTACCTCTATCTTTTGTACAGTACGTAGCGTATCAAATCCAATCTGCTTTACTTGTCTCGATTTTGTAACTTTATTTTATGATAAGTTTTTTTTTAATTATTATTATTTTGGGTACCTAACATTCAATTTGATTTGATCCAAACGCTTGTATAGCTAAAGTACTATCTTTAAGTCTCCTTCAAAGATTACAATGGAATGTTAAATTTTTGTTGCTTGATAGTAATTTAGAGGTTTATGTACTGTTTCAGATAAAAGGACTAAGTCCTGTTCAGCCTATTTTCCTCTGTTGGCACCAGTTATTCTTCTTTTGTATTCAGTAGGCATCTAAAATTAATAAATTTAATTAAGTTCACAATAAAATATTTCAGAAAAAGAACGCATCTCTCCCTTAAATTCATAGACATCTCACTCAATCCGTACGGGAGAGATGCGTATTTCTATATTTTAGATTAAAATCGTTAGAAACTTTGGCTTCGACTACAATACAACCAACTAACCCGACTTTCACATGAAACAAACATTACATAAACATATTCGAATTTCAGAGCCTTTCATGTAAATGTGAATATCACAAAAAGTTTATAGAGTTATGATAAACAGAAAATTATTTTTAACAAAAAAAAAAATCAGCAAAACAGCCATTAGAAAAATAATGAAACATAAGAACGCTAAGCATAGTCACCATTAAAGTGACTAGTGACTTGTTCTACTTAATAGCGAGGTTGAGGCCGAAGTTTTCAACGCGAAAACGTGTACGTCGGACGTTCGGCGCCGCTTTCCTGTAAGCCTAGAAGTTTGGCAATAGCGTTTGGAAAGTCAGTGGAATCATGCTCTACATTCCAAACGCCATTGCCAAACTTCTAGGCTTACAGGAAAGTGGCGCCGAACGTCCGACGTACACGTTTTCGCGTTGAAAACTTCGGCCTCAACCTCGCTAATATTATTTGAACAAACAACCTGTAGATGTCTCTCCCGACTAGGAATCTCATCCAGTTTTACTCTATAATTTTTATACATATAATAGCAGATATGCCCGGCACTGCCCGAGAGAAAAATCATAAGAACAAACATTAAAATGAAAACTATATTAAAAGTTTGGTTATTTTAGCCTTCCATTGTTACTGTTTATCACTAACTGTAAGTGTCAATGGGATGAAATCAGAGGGTGGACCGAGATGTTTAGATTTCATGGTGGCTTATATTTTCCGCACAACTAGACAGTAACTGTGAAAGATGCAAATCAGTCAAAATTTTTAAGTGTAAAGAGAACAGACAGCCTGACAGACGTTAGATATATATCTATATCTATATATATATATATATATCGTCTATATATATATCAATAGATAGAGATTTGTATTTGTATAGTAATATTATCAATATATACTGAAAAGGAACATTTTTGTTCATTTTTGAAGTTTGATGGGATTTTTAAAAAATTTCAGAGAAGTATTTTCAATATAGAAAGGAATTCAAGTCTACATTCTGTATCTAATCATTTACTTTTTGAATAAGTGATATTTTGATTTCAGAAATATTGCTGCTCCTGGATCAATGATTCTTTCAAGAACTTTTTCAGAATTTGGCAGAAGCAAATAATTACAGAAATAAACATTTGAACCAAAAGAGTAGTTTTCTTAGAACGCACTTACAACTGGAGTGAATTTCGAAACAGAAACAGAAATTCATTAGGACCAAACACAAATATCTTTATAGTTCTAAATACAAGTATACTTTGTTGTTATAATACTGGAAAGTGACGATCTCCATATCGGCAATGCATTCTACAACAATTCTTTATAAACAATATTAATTTTATAAATATTGATTAAATAACTGTCAGTAATAAAAAATGTAATCAAGAATAATCGATAGTAAGAATACATTGTAATGTAAATTTTGTTGTAAATTAATAGTTTTAAACTTAAAAAAAAAAAAATGGTAGAATGGTACTGGGACGTAAATTAATCGACTTCTCGATACCAAACGTTCTGCTAGCGTTGAGAGTTGAACTTTGACTCCTAGGATCTAAAACATTTAACGTTTTTGGGAGTTCAAATTTTTCTGTTAATATACTCGACTATATCCTTTTTACTGTAAGAAGTCTGCTTCTGATTACACATTTCATGATTTTGTCAGCTAATTAGCGAATGACTGATGCCAACTTAGGTTTATTAGGATACCAATATTGTTAATGTATATAAATTAAAGTCATTTTTGTCTCTCAACTATTTATTAAGTATTCGATGAAAGAATTTTAATTATAACTTAATATTTACATAATTTCTATTAAAAGTTAAATTAATTCCATTAATTAACATGAAACAGAATATATAAGCAATAATTTTTGATTCTCTTTTACAAAACAGCATTTATCATCTGTTCAAATATTTTAAAATTTTCCTTGAATTTAAACATGATTTCAAGTTTCGTTCAAATTCCAAGGTAAATATTCTGCTTGCTTTAAGAGAGTCGAAAGTGGAATTTATTCGAAACGTTTTCGGTTCGAACACCAATTATGGTCGAATCGTAGACAAAAAACGTTTCGAGTACATTCTACTTGTGGCTATATTTAACTAAATTTTAAAGTTTACACTACAATTTTCTTTAATCGAACTGTTATAAGCTATCAATTAAAACTGAAAATTTTAATTTTGATCACTGTTATGCTAAGCATGTTAACATATATAACATATATATATATATATATATACAGTATATATTTTCCGATACAGTAATTATACGAAGCATTTTCCATTAGATGTTAACTTAAGAAATATTTCCGCAAATGTAATTTATACGATATCAATTTATTATTTAACTGTTCTCAAATTAATCATCACAGTATATTAAGATTAGTGTTGTACCTCATGTTTTGATAAATTAAATTAATGTTAATAATGAAGAATAACTTTATAAACTTTTGTTTGAATGTTTTTACCTCCATCTGAAAAAATATCTGATGAATACGAATAAATTTAAATACGAAAAAGTTCTTTGGTATTTTTTCGCATTTAAATTCGTTCAATGCAACTAAAATTCGCTTTAATGAATTAGTAATATTATAATGTTAGAAGTATTTAATTTTACATAAAATCAGCGTTTAAAAAATGTTTTAATTATAAATGAACTTCCTAAATTAAGAATTATCATATATATATATATATGTATAGTCTACCTATTTGTCAGTGTTCCTGTTTAGTTTATTTGTATAATAGAAGAAATTAACATAAACTGATGAAACTTAACTTAAATACAGTTTTTATTTTTGATTATTGAAAGCAGTAAGAATTCATTTGGGATGAATACTGAAAAGAAAATTTTATTAAATTAATGAAATGAGACGACCAGATGGCCAAGGCAAGTACAGGCGTGAGCTGTAGCACTAAAGACACGGATTTGAGTCTAGGTAAAGCTCCAAATTTTCACGAGTGTTTTGATCCGAATGCGCTGAATCTAGTTTCTTAATATCCAATCAGTAAAATCTATAATGAACATGAAAAAAAAAAAACCAAATTTCCGCAAGACAAACTTTAAGAAAATTAACGACATGAATAAAAATTTGATTTTTAGATATACTTTCTCCGAATAAAATTAATGAAACAATAATAAATGATGACTAGATTCGAGCTATAAATTTTAAAATATTTAAGTAAAAAATCCGAGTTGTATATACTGTACTTTATATATGTAAATACATTTACTTAAGTACATTCAAAACTTTTCAATATTTTTATATACAGTTTCTAATGTTTCTTTTAATTATAGAAAAACAAACTGAGAATGTGAGAAAAATTTTGAAGATGAATAAAATTTGAATTGTAAATTTAAAAATTCTTGGAATTATAAAAAAATGCCAAAAAAGTTTTTTATTTGCTTCAATATAATTAATTAACCATCTTAATACACTGTAAATCACGACAATAACTGTAGGAAATAAATGTTAAAATTACAACATTTTTAAAAAACTACCAAAATTTCAAACTTCTAGCTTCCAATATGTTATAAAGCATAAATTAGTAATACAAAAATCGACAAAATTTTTAATCATAGTTTTAATTTATTTAATTTAAAATATATGCTCTTAACTTCAGTAGCGTCTTGTCCCTGTACATCATACTTCACCTGATAACAATAGTCAAACCGGTCATCTACCTAACACTGTTCTGGAAAAAATTTTTGAATCGAAATAACGTGATTTTCTGTCCAAACCGGCACTTCGTATATAGTTAATCGGAACCTCCTGCTAAGCTTTCCATATCTGATCTCGACATTCATGTATCAACTTCGTTCTCGAGAATAAGGAAAGACAGACAAACGGATGAATGCCGTGGGAATTTATAGGTCTGCAATTTAAAAATTACAGCCCAATTCATATAAATAGATTTTATATTGTCACGTAAAAATTTCTTTAAAATTTTAATGTACAACGATTCACAATGAGAATAAATGGAGTGGAATAGAATTTCGGAACAAAGTATTAGTTCAAAATTGAAGTTTGTTGTATAACCTAATACAGCCAGCTTCAATTTTCAATCAATTACGAAATTAAGAAAGAACTCGATCTCGACCAGATCGTTCATTAAAATTTTGCCAGAATTCGAATCGGATTTAAACTCTGATCCTTCACAGAAATAAATGTATTGTTTTTTTCAATGTTTTAGACTTTCTAGTTGGGCTGCAATTTGAAAAAATTGTAGACCTATAAATTTCCACTGTCGTCCATCTGTCTCTACTTGATCTCGAAAACAGTGTTAGATAAACGAAATTCAACACCAGATATGGAAAGCTTAGGGGCAGGAGGCTCCCTAAGATTTAACTATATATGAATTTCCGATGCAAACCGGAAATCACATTATTTCAATTCAAATATTTTCTCCTGAATGGAGTTAGATGAATGACCGGCACAGTTCTATTGCTAACGGAAAAGAATGGTGTATAGGGGCAAGACACTACAGTATTAATTTGAGGTGGAGCGCATATATTTTAAATTAAATAAATTAAAAATATGATTAAAATTTGGGGTCCGACATTGTGACGATGTCACAATAAATAATTGCTTGTATTAAGTACAAAAAGTTTAAGCAATATAATCATAAAAATACTCGTAGAATCTGAATACTTATAGCAACAGATAATAAAGGTAATATTTACTTTTAACCATCTAAAATGATTATTGACTCCTATTTTAAAAATTTGAATTCAATCTTTTTAAATGTGTAAAATAAATGAATTATTGAATTTGTCATACAGTAATACTTCTAATACTTATTTTAAAGTATAATTTATCGTAAAAGAGAATCTCAAACTCAGAATAAGAAGTATATTATTCCATATTTTAGATTAAATATGGTTTATTACCTTCATTTTTTCTCTATAATTGGCATAATATCCATTATTAAAACAAATTATTAAAAATAAATAAAATGTTTAAGATAATTGCTTTTAATATTTCTTATAGTCCATTTCTTTTTATTACATAATATCTGTTATTAGCTAGAAACATAATAATTATACAATAGGGAACGATACAAAATATTTCGACGATAAAACATCGTCTAAAATCTTTTCAAGTATTATTAATTTTTCCAGAAATAAATGTTTACTTTAATAAAATTATATATCTTTTCTATTCAGTCATCTGAACTGGCACGTTGCCATTATACTATGTTCACTTAAGATAAATCGCAGCATGGACCATTTAATAAAAGGGTGTTGTGCATGGGACCTATCTTTAACATCGACTTGGTTTATTTAATATTTCAAGAAATAATGACGTCTGTCTCTTAATAAATATAGATAAAAAATAATAATTTAACAAAAAGTATATGTATTAATAAAATGTCAAATTTTATATACAGAGCTTTAAAATTCAATATCTGATCTTACATTTATAAAATTGTAATATTACAGTAAATAATGTATAAATAATGTTATAAACAAAATATATATTTTAAACGAAAAAAGACTATTAAAAATGTTAAACTTTTGGATTATTTAAATTTTATTTTTACATAATTAACACTAAATTTAAAAAATTAAACAATAATAAAAAGCACTGATAAACATTAGTTAAAACTCCGCTATTACATATTTATATTATATTAACTTAAAAATTCGATTAATTGGTTAATTTCATTAATAAACTTAAAAATATATATGTAAATAAATATGTAACAAAACGTGTCTTCATGACGGCAATAATTGATCGAAAATTTTTTAAAAAGCAATGTCTAATTACCTTTTAAAAAATAACAAAATTCTTCAAAATATGAATAATTTGAATTTACCAATCGTTTATTTATCAACATTTAAAATTAAGTATTATTATTATGTTTGCGTATGAGAGAGAATAGAGTATTGATTGAACTCAATACTGACATAACGTTATTAATAATAAATTATTTACAATATATCAAAATTTAAAAAATACGTTACAAATTTCTATGAACTGTTTAGCAATATAACGCGATCGAATTAGGATGGGGAAGGATAGAGCACTTGGTTTTAGCGCTACCTCATAGGATTGAATTTTTTTCTTTGATTATAAAAAAATTTCAATCTGGAGACTTCATTCATTTTTTAATTAATTACAAAATTATTTATTAAATTTAGAATTTTTTCTCTAGAGTTTATTTTTACAGCGTTTATATTTGTGCAGCGTGTGTGTGTGTGTTAATTAGATCTAAGATGCTATAAATGTAATTGGTAAAAATAAGATTAGAAGAAGTTGTAATTTTTAATGTATTTTATCTTTTCTATACATTTTTAAAAACAAGAACTTCAAAATAAATTGCAAATTAATTTTATTACACTAGAAAGAGGTGTATTAATTTTTACCTTCGTTGTAATAAATAAAAACATCAATACAGTAACTAATTAAATTAAATCCAATTAGATATGTAGAAGAATAAATTTACATTAATAATTATATATGATATTTATTATTAAAATAATTCATTCAACAAATGAGATTTACATAAGTTATAATAATTATTTCAATTTTTTACTCACTTCTCCTGTCCTCTTCTGCGTCGATCTTTTTATCTTCTTTTTGTCGAAGATGATTTGCAGTAGACAGGAGTTTTCTCAGCCACGGTGTTTTCTGATCTTGTTCATCCAGGAATTTCTAAAACGACAAACGTAATATTTAGCTGAGGAAGGAATATTTAGATAAGTATAGTTACACGTGTAAAAAAAATGGCCGAATGATTTTATAGATAAACCGTATAGACTGACGGTCAATCCCCAGGTAGGGAAGATCGATTGTGAGAACACGTGCTGGCGACAGGTACGACAAGACAATCAATATGGTGCAAGTGGACCTCATCCACGTTATCGGTATGAAGTTTTGGCAATAATGCAAACCCAGTGCAAAAAAAAACAAAAAATAATAATAATAAAATAAAAGAAAAACCCTAGTTAAAAAATATTATATTAAACTGCTTTTATATTCATTTACATGCATGTTTGCATATTTTTTCCCGTTTACGGATTAGAGTTTTTAATATATGTTGAAAATAGTCGATTGGTAAAGCACATTACGCAAACATAAGACAGTAATTACTCTCTCTCAATAGAAATAATTTATTTTACAGTCGCTAAAAATTAAAAATAATAAATAATTATTATAAACAATAGCGATTAACGTACATTTTAAAAATTAAATTCGATGTGATATCGACCAAATGGTTTATTCTTGTTATATCAAGATAAATTATATTATCTTCTGTATTTAAAATCAGTTTTAGGTTTCAAAATATCCGAGTTATCATCATTTTATTAAAAATTAGTATGTAATACAATAATAATTTTAAATGTATTTCAGCAAACAATAATTGATATTAGGAAGAAAATAGAATAAAAATACATACCGGTATTTAAATTAAATAAATTAGCAGATACGTTTATATATTTACATTTTAGCATAGTTTAATGTCATAACCGTGAAATTTAAATATTTAAATATTCGAAATCAATGGAAAATCTTCGAAAGTTTACTGAATAAAAACTACATACAATATATATTTTTTTCATATAGCCTACTTTTATTCTTTCCGAAATTATGCTGCAGTCGATTATCCTGACTGACATTTCATCTTGTTAAATTTATTAATAATGAATAATAATGTCATTAACTATAATGAATGTTATTAAGCATAGTCTTAACAGCAAATAAGAGTACGTGAAAAATTAAATCAAAGATTTTTATGCAGGGTACATGTAATAGGTTTTGCGCAGAGAAAATTCAAATGCATATTAACTGGATATGAAATACCTTAAATATAATTAAACTAATTTAAAGAAAGAGAAAACTGGAAAGTATGTTTATATCTAATACGTTAATAATAAAAAATTAATTTTTTTTTATTCGTAATTTTTTATTACTTCGTATTTAATATATATTTCTTGAAACAATTAGCCATCAATTTTAAAAGATAGCGTAAATTATTTTAACTCGATACGAATTGTAACAGTATTTTTTCATTACTTTTGTTAAGGAAAAAACGAAAGCCTGAATAGATCTAATCATCAAAGGAGCAATTTTTATTTTATGTAGAAACTAAATGAAATAGAGAAAGATTTACTTAACTAAAATGTGAACTATTGACACTTGTTTTGTTCAAAAGAACACTAACATGCAAGCATCTTGCGTGTCTTAAGCAAACACGCAGAAGCTTTCTGAGACACAATTGAGTTTTATTGTCTAGCCAGCATATTACTGCCTGAATATCTGAATTTGCTTCACTCTAGTTTCACTGCGTTTTAATACATTTATATTTTCAGTTGAAAAACTTATAGAAAATATATTTAATTTTGACATATCCTCTTCTCATATTTTACAGGAACTTTTTAAGTAAAAAAATACTATTTTTTCAATCTAGTGCCCAGGTGTATATTTGGTGCGATTAACAAATTATCCAAGCTAGAAATATTTTTAGCTATCTTTTTGAGAAATGAGTTTTATTTTTATTCTAAATTTGTTGAATAAAACTTACAAAAATATCATCTGAATATTAAAACGTAAGAAACTACTCAACACAACAAAGAGAATGATTTATTATGAAGAAGAATAAACATAAGAAATAACGTTCAACGTAACATCCTTGAGATCTTTCTAAAAATGAAAGCTTACTTCTCTAGGGATTTAGTAGTACAGCCTCAGGATACAAGTTGAATAAACCAAAAAGAAATTCGATGCACAGTTCAAGCAACTATCTACGAAAAGAAAATGGCTACACATCACGAAACAACATGAAACTGGCAAATGTGATAACGTTCAAGATATAAGATTAACTATAGCGCAGTCAACACATTATTGAGAATGATAAATTCTAAATACATTTAACATTATTAATAAATTTATTTTATTAAAACAAATATAATAAATGTAAAGAATGAATCAAATATATTTTTCCATTTCATTCGACAGTTACTTGATGTTATTTACTTTTTCATTTATATTATTATTATTCTTATTATTCTAGGATTTATTTATTTGTTTTAAAATAAATATTAATGATTAATATTATGTTTACATTATATTATATTGTATATTTATACCTACTGTAATTTATTATATTTTAATACTTCACAATGTTTTTTAATTGTATTAATATATATTTGAATAAACAATTTTATGGCATTTTCATGATATTTTCCTATTTAGAATGACAATAAAATAATAAATATCTAGAATTTTGACCTGAAGTAAAAAAATCACTGAAATGATTTAAAAATAAATTTCAAACATCTAGACAGACACGAAATCCCTACCTTTAGGCTAACGTCTCCTTAGCAATTCGATCCACAAAGTATTAATAATACAGCATGTAAATATCCAATGTGGATTATAAAGTAAATATGACCGAAAAAGTTGTTGTTTATAATTTATTTCTCAGTCTTTATTTTTAATTCAACATTAAATAATTATTGTTAAACTAATGTCGTAATTAATACAATTCGCATTTTAATTAATATTTATATTCTATATATAACAACTTTTCAAGTTTCAAAATTTCACTTCTAATATTTTATAATATAAAACTCGATCGAGGCGTCGTCTTTCATCTGTCATTCATGCTAAACGGGTTCATTGCGGATTAGGAATAGGCGAAATTGCGGTCGACCAAACAGTGTTTAATGCGTTAATCTCTCACGTTAACAAATCGGTCGACTTGAGGAGAAAAATAATAGAATATAATAAATCTAATTTAAATTACAAATTATTCTACGATAGACCATTAAGGTCTTTTGTGTATTTTTAGTTTACATGTATTGAAAAAAGTAAATTCGATAAAATCACAAATCTCTTCTTATTGCCCCTAAGCTCTGTCTGTATTTGCCTCTATGCATCAAAATCAATGTTGCAAATGTACTGTACATGATAAAAATAAAGCTATGGATATACTTTAGAAACGTAGTAGTAGTCCAGAATTGTATATACATATACAAAACTCAAAATATATTTTCCATTCAAATTTCAAAATCGATTTCCGAAATGTTAACAAATCCTACGGTTTTGTTAGATATGACAATGAGGTAAATGTCATTCTCCAATATCTAAGATTATATTGGATTTTATACATTCGATTTTGATAGCGCACGTACAGTTTACCGATATTTAAAGTGTAAGAGAAAGTTCAACGTAATTAAAACTGTTCTCATAAATTAAGACAAATCGTATTTTTCCGAGAACATATAGAACTTGTCTATCATTTCAGTTTTATTACAGGTTTTATAAATATAACGAGATCGACAATATGGAAACAGATAAAATATATCAACAAGAAACTATTTTATTAACGAGCAAATATTTATTGTGACATCGTCACAATGTCGGGCTGCAATTTTTAATCATATTTTTTTAATTTATTTAATTTAAAATATATGCTCGCCACCTAAAATTAGTACTGTCTTACCCCTGTACATCATACTTTTCCTGATAGCAATAGTCGTGCTGGTCATCTAACTCCTTTCAGGAAAACATTTTTTAATTGAAATAACGTTCTTGTTTGTACCGGAAGTTCGTATATACAGTAGTTAATCGAAGCCTTCTACCTCTAAGCTTTCCACGTCTGGTCTCGGTTTTCATCTATCTAATTCCGTTCTCGAAATTAAGGAAGGACAGACAAACAAACAGACGATGGTGGAAATTTATAGGTCTACAATTTTTTCAAATTGCAGCCCAATAAAATTTTTTAAATACCGTCAGACGATATAACAACTCATAAAAAAATATAGATAAAAAGTATTCCACAACTTCGAACTCTCTCTGCTATTTTTTAATTAAAAAAAACAGCAAAGAGATCGAAAATATTTCTTAATAGACAGGGATAGAGATAGAGATATTGTGTTTCCTCAGAAACTTTTCTGAGGAAACACAACGTAATAAAGCAATTTAGACACTCACATTTATAATACGTTTACAGTAATAAATTTTGAAACACTGTTAAAGTGGCTCTCATTTTCAATCTTTTTATGTAATTAATTCTATATCGTAACGAAATATTCTTGAATTGTATTTCATTTTTAAATATGATGTATAAATTCGTTTCAGTCAAGCCATTTCAATAAATCATTACATAATGAAAAGGATTTTATACTGAATGAATTACTATTATTAATTAATAAGTAATTCACCCATTCTTTTCTTGCTGCTTTTTGTAATATCGTCTCTAATAACAGATAGCGTGTGACTGAAGTTAAGAAATTAAACTACTAGACTGCGAGAAAATAACTAAATACGACTAACGTTTAAGGTTTAAACCACTGGCTAAAACTGATAACGATTGTGCTTTTATCAGTCACATGTTGAAGCTAATTGCGTGAAAAGATAGCTTAAAATTCATGTTTAACCGAAAGGTGATAACTATAACCGAATTCTGATTACAATAAACGAAATTTTAGAAGTGTATTTTAACTTATGTCTTGAGATCTGCTAATTCTGATAACATATTAATTATTACAATTAGCAGATCCTTTGTAGATATTGCCGATTACATTTCATAATCCTTTTCCATCAATATTTGTTTAAATAATAATAATATACTACCCAAATACTTTCTGAAGTAATAATTGAAAAAATCTCATTTTAATGAAAATTTCTGTTATACTTAATCATATTATATTTATATGACAATATAATTTTTATGCTACAATCATACAATATGTTTAGGCAACTATGAAATTATTTTGATGAAGTATATCAATAAAACATCAATTAGGATTTCAGGTTCTCTCTCCCGCTATCCACTAAACAAAGCAAGGGACATTATGATATTAAATAGAACACTTAAAAATCTTATTAGATACTTATTAGAAGTATTGGTTGATTGATTTTGTAATTCCTAAGAGTCCTAACATCAGCATGCAGCCGCAACTGTACACATTACGACTGGTTTAATCAACAGAATCGGCACCGAAAACGATACTCTGATCCGAACTACAGTACCCGGTGGCTTTTGAGAATATGAGTGTTACTCGAGGCAGATTCGGGAACGAGGCACGTGCCTAGTCGTTTTTCGGAGAATGTTATTCAATTAATTTAGAATTACTTTAGTTACCTAATCTTACCTAACTAAAGTAATGCGATGTTATTATATTTAGTTTTATTTTAAAGTAACAAAACTGATTGCTTTTGTATTAAGAGGGTTGCTGCAGCATACAAGCATCCTCTTGGATAAGAGCACTTGCCAACAATCATAACAAGAAGTTAAGTTTAGATCCAATTCAAATCCGAATTACTCGCGTAGATAGCCAAATGGCTGCAGCGCAATAATCTGAGCAAAATTTTTAAATTAATTTAACCGAAATACTGTATTATGTATTTATTTATTTATTTTTGTATGTGATTATTTACTAGTAAATGCTTTTCATGAGTTTTCCGTAACAAATTTTATTATTTAACCTATTAAAGTTTATTCCTGAATATAAGTATCTCCAGTTTTTAACTTTAAACCAGAACAAAATTTTAAGAAGAAAAATCATTTTGTATAATCAATAATGCATTTACTTCATTCTGTGCACTAAAATATTAAAATTTAATTTAGTGTTCAAAAATATTTGCCTATTTATAATAAATGATGTATTGTTACATTCTGTTTCTCTTTTTCATCGTTCGAATACTGCTTTTAATCGAAATGAGGAGTCAGGTTCTAAACTGATCTAGACTTGTCAATTTTTTACATGGTTCAGATTGCGATGTCATTTCCTAAGCTGATATATTCTGTGCGAGTCAGGCACATTTTGATAGACAAAAATAAAGTCGACGATAGCTTATATGTCGCGTATCAACAGTTTCTTGTAAATCTCACAAATCTTTTAAAAAAAGAAACTATTTTCAAAACAGAAAAAATAAAACATTTTTCTGTTTCGAAAATAGTTCTTTTTTTAAAGATTTGTTGATTTCGAAATATACTATATATTTTATTTTTGACTCTGCCCAGTGAGCCCTAAGAAGGCTTTTTTTCCCATATCCATCGTGAGTTCGATCCAGCCCACAATGATTCCGGAACGGCGTAGCGTTGAGAGACGGGCCCGTCATATCCGGTTATCCTTGAGAAATTTCTGGGATATTTCGATCGCCAGGATCCCCCGTTCTTTACAGAGGTAAGCTGACACCTAAAAGTAAGTAAGTGCACACTTGGGCAGGCGGACGGACAGTGAGGTCAGAGCAGACAGAATCTCATTAGCGTGTGCACACGTTGGTAGCGTTACAATGACGAATGGTGGAATTTAGATAGAGAGTGAAAGTATTCAGACAAGGCATTTTTTCGGATGAATAACGTCTAGAAGAATTAGTGGTAGTAAGCTACCGATTATTATTAGAAGATGTTGAAAATTATATAAGTCTCCATAGTTTTCCATTACAGAAATTAAACTTATGTTTGCTATGGTCACATATGAAATGGGCGCATATTCCAAAAAAAGGAAGCGATTTTCTGTTAATGAATGAGGATGTCAAGTTTTGACAGCTGAGTACTTAAATCAGTAATATTGTCTGTTTCGAGACGGACGAACGAAAATGTTGCCTCCTCGAGAATGAGACAGATTTCCTTCAATGTGACCCGTCCTCTATCCGCTCGCCCAATATGCACACATCCATACTTATAATGTAGGAATTTTTTTTCTCTGTCCGTCAATGTGCGCTTACTTTTAACTGCCTTGATCATCAGGCCATCAGATGCTTCGATCTTTAATGAAAGTATTCCACATTGCTATTTAGTAGTATTAATGATAAAATTTCAATTATTCGAACTGTTAATTTATGAGTAAAAGATTTAGAAAATAACAAGTACAAAAGATTACGGAAAAATTTAATAAAATGGTAATTAGAATAAATAAATAAAGTAGGCTATATTATTTTAGCGATGAGTTATAGAACGGGTGTAACCTATAAAGACTACTGTAGAGTCTCGCAAACTCGATTTAATGTGGACTGAGGTGACAAGCTATCAAAAATGACGAGCTTTACGGCATAGCGATGCTGTTAGTCTAAATAAACGGAATTTTCGTAAAGATATATGTGAAATTCTTAGAAGTATTAACTATATATCAGTGGTACCTTGAAAAAAAGAGTTATATTCTTTGTTAACATGTGGAATTGATGCTGTAATGAAGTGTAGCCAGTGAATAATGATAAATTATTTGATCCTAACGTTAAGTATACAGGTAGAAATTAGATTACTTTTCCGAATGACACGAGTTATCGAAAGTCGGAACTCTACTGTATACAAATCCATGAACACAATAAAAAAATAATCGAAATATAAATCTGTAAAATTGTATATGTATTAATACTATATGTGTAACTAAAAAGTTATATCAAAATTTTCAAAAATAATTCTCTTCAGTTTAGGATTACCAAGGATGCACTGTACATCTGTAGAAGATGAAAACAATCATTCTTATGAAAAAAGTGAAATAGATTGACTATGGGGTTTTTATTTGCTTATAGACACATTGACAATTTCAATTTTTTTTCATTACTCAAACTAAATCTGCTATAAAGGTAGACAAGCAAAGCAAAAAAGCAAGAGAACAGCTGTTCGAAAATTTATAAAATATCACAAGAATTCAAAATGGTTTAAAAGTTAGAATGACTACTTCATATGTATCACGTATTTTAAATCATATCAAAAGCACAAAACTATAATATCTATAAATTCAAATTTTACTTCCACATTTTTATTATGAATAGATTCGAAAGGATTTGACTTGAATACTAAACAGAAAAATTTTTCTGAAAACTTTATTTTTATTATTCTCAGAAAATGAACTTGAGTGGTTAAATCACATAATAAACGAGTTTCAATAACAATAATTTTAGTGTGATACAACGATTCACAATAGAATTAGAGCCATTTATTCAAAATTCATTACATGTTTTGCTTACAGCCCTCGTCTGATGAACGGAGACAAATATTTTGACCAATGTTCGTTACAAAATAGCATTCGGAAGACTTTTTACAAATCATCACTAAATTTTTAAATACATTTTTAAAATGCTATTATGAGTATTTTGGTAAGATGAAAATGTAAAAACCATTCATTTCAATGTTCTTTATCATTCGTTATGTTAATATGCAACAAAGAAATCTGTTCGTTCGTAATTCACGTTTTGTCACTCCTGTAGCGAACATACTCAGCTATCTCAAAAACACCTACTAATTGTCTTTATTTAACTAATTAATCTTCATTTTATTACGTAGACTGGAAAAAGTTTAAATATATTTTTGAAAATAAAAAATCCTCCGTAGACTGTTCAAGAAAATCACTTTTTTACTCGCTTCCCAGAGTCAAAAATTCTATTCTAGTACTATATGGACATCAAAGCGTTCTATCATTTATCACGATTTAGTAAAAATCGCCCTCACAATGTTATGAAATATCCTTACGAAATGACTTCCTTTAGCATGGCGACATTCCAGAACAAGCGGAACACATTTTTGTAGAAAAATTAGTACTAAAACTCACCATTAAGACGCTTTTGGGGTTGCAAGCCCAAATGTTTTATTTGTATAAGACACTCGTGCTATACAGAGAACTCAGCAATTTAGGGAATACTGTTCCTACTCTGAAATTGTAAAACCTGAAGACGATGAATACTGTTGTTCAAAAGCCGACAGTAATTGATCTTCTGTGTTTCATCTCACATGCAGTGTGATAATCCCTTTCAAAATTGTCACATTGGCAATATATTCTCGATAAACCATATTTTTTAAGTGGCCCATATCACAACTAATAATCACAAAGATTAAGATCTGGAGAACGAGTTGGCCATGTGATAGGAAATGAATGTTAGTCACTGTGTTATCGGGGAAATAACGTCGCAGAAATTACTATCGACATGATAGGCGCCATCTTCTATGAAAGTGATTGATTCAAGGAATTGTCGCTGTTGAATTTTGGGTTACGACAAAAGTGTTGAAAATATCATTGTATCTCTGTGCCCTCAGAGCATGTCATAGACCAATTAAGACTAACTTCTTCGAAGAAAAAAATGGTGCAAGGATAAATGTGGCTGTGAATCCACACCAAACTAACTTTAGGAGAATGTAGTGAAATCTGCTGAAAGACACGATGGTTTTTTTCGCTGCCCAAACGTGACAGTTACGGGTGATCACTGTTTTACTGACGTGAAAAAGTGCCTCATTGCTCTGAAGGATCACTCAGTGGCAAGCAACTACATCTATCCTGGATACGGATAACAATGCATAACTTCCTCAGTACCTTCTGGACACACCCAACTGCCGTGACACTACACGTACACTACTGGAGTTTGCAACATTATTCATTGACTGACAACAGCTGTGATAACATCTTCAATGACTTGTGAAGTTATAATTTTGCACCCTGACTGGATTAAACCCTTAGACGTTCAGTTTCCTCGAATCGAATAATCATTCTCTTAAGAGCTTGTAGAGTCAAGTCATCGGCGTAAATTCTTATGGTGGCGAATTCCCAAAGTGCAGCCGCGGCTTGTCATAAAATAGCTTTATAAGAAATGCACGTTTCGTAAAGATGACGGTCTCAGTAGCTGATAAAAACGGCATTCAACATTTTTATACCCAAAACATGCTGGAACACCTATGCTTATGCAAAAAAAAAAAACTGCTTTTTCATTCTTGCAGCACACCAAAAGTATCATAATGGCAAGTTTTGGTACTAATGTTTTTTAAAGAAATGCCTTCCACGTGTTCTGAAATGCACCATACCAAATTTAGTTGCTTTTGGACTGCTGAATATCTCTCGATAACGTTGAATAAAAATACATCTTTTTAGCGTCACTCAATAGGCATATTAAAATGAAATTTCAGGCTGATTGAAAGCAGTGTAATTATTAATGTGCCAGATCAGTAGTCTTTAACTTTATGATTCGAAGGCCTTTTTTTACAATAGGACAGATTTTGACAGACCTCCTCAGATTTAACTAAAAATCTACAAAAAAAAATAAATAAATAATAATAATAAATAAATATACGTATACTGTATATTTAATGCAAGGTAAATGAAATATTTAGGACGAACAGATGTAGTTCTTTTAATTTTTATGTATATATTTTTTGTAATAGTATTTTTGAGGGTTTTTGATATAAAAAACGCACTCGTCAACTCGGTTGTCAACTGCTGCTGCGTAATTCGTCGTTCGCATGAAATTTATATTATGTTTATGTGATTCATATTAACTATATTACTCGATAAAATTTCTTTTATAATCTATTTCTCGACTTATACTTGAAAAAAATCCCGCAGTTTAAAAACAGCCCACATAATAAATACAAAATATGTAGTACACAGTAAAAATCGTACAAAATATGTACGTTGGTCGAAATACAAATCATATTAAGATGTGAAATAACAAGACAAAAAAATTTAAAATTGAATCTTTAAAATTTATAGACTACTAGAAAACAAAAATCCGATTTATTATATTCCAGACATACAGAAACCAACATTACATTATGGAACGCTACGACATACTTTTAATATTTAAAAAAATTTTCGGCATGACGTCTTAAACTAAAAAAAGTATTTTGAGTTTAAAATTTTCAAATTACATATTTATTTCTTAAAGAAAAAAAATAAAGCTCCATTACTTTTTCTTAAATCCAAGTTATTTGAAACTGGTTTTTTTGATTTCACCATTAGGTTTTTTCGAATTTCGTAGATCCTAATTATCTGATTGTATAAATTTTCAACTGTGCTGACAATTTATTATTGATATTTTTAGCACCAAATCTAGCCAACTATTCTATAAAATCTAATAAAACCAAGAACTAGTTGAAAAACGTTTAAGTTACAGCTTTTAGTTTTGATATTGAAAACTGTGCATTAAATTTATAAGAAAGAAATTTTATAAAATGAGAAATGCAACTCTGTTACTTCTCTCTGCTGCATTTATTACAATCTACAAGATTCGTTTGAAAGCATACATTTATTGCAAATAGTATTTATTTTCAATAAACGTATTATGCATTCGATATGATTATTGCTTTCTTCATGTAGCAATCATTGATTGAAATTTTTTTCAATAACTTTTGAAACTAGCAATAACTTTTTATTATAACAATTAGGTAATAAATTGCATAGGTTTTCTTAATAATCATTGTTAACAATCTTTACATTACTTGATAAGCAATTTTTTGATATAAGTCAAATTCTGAAAAATTTATAAATAGTATAATAATAATTATGCATTCACTTTGTATTATTGTTATTGTTGTTTCAATCATTTCTTAGACAGACTACATGTAGAATTATAGGAATGAACTGGCCAAGGCCAAGTATATTTAGCTCTAGTTGAGAGAAAAAAGGGAGTGATTGTGCGCTAATGTTAAGTGTGGATTAAAAGATATTACGTTTCTTTTAATAGACTTTATTTATAATTCATTATAATTTTACTTTCCGTTAAAATTCATTATGAACGAAATTCACTACTAAATTTTTTCGAAAAATAATAACTAATTTTACAGAATTTTACATGACAAAAATCAAGCAAAACGAGTCGGACGTCAAACTTTAATTATATTTAATTAGTGCAATCCGTACTTTAAATTATTTTAATTCATTTTTTTTTAACTGGAAGAAAAAGTAAAATTAACCAAACTACAAATAGTTTAACCGAAAAATAATAATCAATCTTTTAAAATACCACAATTCCTTAACGTAATAACTATTTACTTTATAATTCGTAATTTATGACTATTCAATCGGAAAGAAAATAGTAGATTGAGGGATTAAAAATGATAAATCAAAAAGATAAATCTGTAGAATTATTAGTGTCTGCGATATCGATAATCAATCAATAAAAAGTTATAACGTTTTCTTTAATGTGTATGAATTCAAAGTGACATTAAACCGGTATAGATTACTTCTGGCAAATTAACGCAGAAGTAAATACAGCTCATTTTATATTTTAAAATAATAACTTTATTTTATTATAAAATTACTTATTTTTTTTTATCTTAGGATAAACTGTTATAATATACAGTGTAAATTATTTACTAATATTTTTAACAAAAATTCTTTAATAAAATCATCGTACAAATTTTCTTAGTTAAAAGTTTATCTATAAAATAATTGAGAAATCATTAGAGATTAAAGTTCAAGTAATGAAACAGGATTACCTTAAGGAAAATATATATTTTATCGAAAACGACTTTTTTCCTATGATAGCAAACAAAGGTGAGAAAGTATCAGCACAAAAATCAAAACATCAGGTAAATGACCGAGTCCGGATGCCATACAAAAAATTTCTTTGAGAGATAATGAGATGGGATCACAGACAGAAATTATCGAAGTATTTGCTTTCGATTTGAATTCATGGAATAAAATGAAAGTAATTTAATGCTATAATTACTATCAACAAAAGTTAAACAAGTTATTTGTATTTCCTTAAATCACCAAAATATCATTTATCAGTATTAATATATTCCAGCTTTAATTATAGATTTATGATAATATAAACAATTTTATCTCTAGTCAGTTAATCATTTTTAATTTTATAAGATAGCTGAACAATAATAAAATAAAATTACAAAAGAATTAATATTCAGTAAATAATCATTTTGAGATTTTAGAGTTGATATAATTATTAAAAGTTTAAATATTTATTAAATTCGTGACATTATTATATAAGTATTTTCCATTTGCTGAGGTATCAAAGAACGTCATTTGAGAACAATAAAAACATTCAATTAAAACATCAGAAACAAACAGAACAAGAAAGAGTGCACGAACATTATAGAAATCAATACGTCAAATTCAGCCCTAGGAAATAAAATCAAGAATTTTGGAAAATGGAATGCAAAAATCGTATTCTTGACAATTGTATAAATAATAGCAAAAACGGAACGATCTAAAAGGGAAAAATACAAATTCTCTCTAATATAAATTCCAAACATAACTACATATTTTCAAAATGTCAAAACAGATGAAATAAATTATGCGTAAAAGTTTTATTACAGAAATATAAAAATACATTAAAATCGTAATACAATGTAATTTTACTAATTAAAATCTTAATATGAACATTTTTAAACGGCGAAAATATTCTGTTCAAATAATTTTTATTAATAATAAAGAAACGAGAATATTATAGCAACTAAATACTACCATTCAAGTAAGATTTAACAGTGATTTAATCCACTAAAATATAAATAATAAAAGTTATAATAACTATCAAATGATGAAGTATCTTTTTTTTTGTTCGTCACGATTTATGTGAGTAAATAAGTAATACACAATAATCGATTAATAATACAAGGAATTCCCATTCTAATCTCTGAAACGTACTAATGTGGAGATGTAAAAAATGGTAGTTCAATATAATTATTTGTGATAATTTAAATTAATTTACGATTAAAATGCTTTACTTATTTAATCCAAAATGAGCATAAATTGAACATGGTATTTTTTAATTAAATTATTATTATTATTATTATTATTATAAACTTGAAGATCAACAAATTTAACTTTTTTACTAACAAAAAGAAAATGATTAGATTATTTTACTTATATTTTTGAAAATTAAACTTAAAGAATCTAATAACATCTACATCAACAAACTATCGTATTTCAATACGATCCTTATTGTTTCCTAATACGATAACGAAGTAAAAAAAAAAAACTGTTTTCTCTCTTAATACAATCCTTTATATATATATATAACATTTATTTAATTAATATTTTCATTACAACAAAAATCTATCATAATTTTAATAACAAGTACAATAATAGTAGTGTAGTAATTCTTGCTTATTAATTAAACAAATAAGAAACATATTAATTTATATAAATCATATTAGTAGTCTAAAAAGGATAAATGGCTAGTAATTTATTCTCAATATTCAGGAATAATGTTATTTAAATGAAAGCGTATTTGCATTGAACTAGTGAGATAACAACAATCCTATCTTAACATTATACACAATTTAATGAACGGGATTGATAAAGCACACAGAATAACGCCAAGCAATAATTAGTTTTTAAAGCAAAGTTTGTTCAACACTTAAAATTCTAACTACCAATTAGGTCAACACACTATCATATACTGTTCTGTAGGAAGTCTACTTTTATTTCACATCTGTAAAAACTCAAATAGTGTTCAAGAAAATCAGTTTATAACAAACTCCACCATAAGTTAATTTGTAAGATACATTTTAAATTTAATTTTACGGGTAAGTAGTGTAAGCCAGAACAGTTACATCATTTATTATTATTATTTTAATTAAAATAAAGCAACATAAATACGAAAACAAGTCCGAGTATTAACTGGAACTATGTAAATAAACGGATGTAGAATATAATGTAACGAAATATAGAAGAAAAATAAATTTAACATCTGTTTACAATAAGGAGCCATAAATTAGATGTCGAAATCGGTGATGATGTTTATTATTAATGCCGTAATAGGGATAAAAATGATGGCCAACGGACCACCCGAAATGATATAAATGGACTCTTCCGATCAACACTCGCTTGCATCCGATCAACTTTCAACCTGCAGACTAGAATATGGATGATGGATTCGATCAATGTAAGGATTTGTATTCCTAAGAATAGATTCGTTTTATATCGCACAATTCAAAGTCATTTAGAACTAACAGTATACTCTTGCTCCTTTATATATAAAATTAAATGAAAAAATTCCTTTATACAGTAAGTGATGTATAAAATTATAACCAGAAGACATTTTGAAAAACTTATCAATCAATAAGTTATAATATATTCCGATTGATATTTTGAAAATCAATTTGAAGAGTATTTAAAATTACATTTTAAAAATCTCGACAGATGTTACCTCTACGGTCCGATGAACTATAAAAACCATCTGTATAAAGATAGCCATCGAGAAAAGACAAATACCAACTTGATATCAGAATCTTAAAACTGGTGGTTTTTCGATTGAAACATTGAACTGTCAGGAGAAAAGAAAACTATATTCTTTACTTTTTTTTTCTCTTATTGACGACAACAGCTGCGCTTTAAGCTGAAATTTGTAATGAGTTAGTTTAGCGCTGAATAAAACTAATTTTTATTCGTGTGTAGATTATTAAAATAAAATTAAAGAAAATATATCTACTAAATCATTCTCTTATAAATCGATAATTCAAACTAACACTTATTTATATTTAAATAAATAGAAATGCGCGTTAATTCTCATCAATCTTAATTATTTTTTAATAATGAATGACTAATTATTTTTAAAATTAATAAATCAAATTTTTCCTGGCATATTAATGTTCTTTTATAGTTTGTTATCGATCTCCACAAATAAAAATAATTCTTCAATACGACGGAGAAGTTCACATTTTCGTTTTAATTAAAATAATTCCAAATTTTTATTTTACGTGTAACTTTACGGGTTTCCTTTTTTTATACAGCGGTTTTTGTTAAAGATTACAAATAAAACACGAATTAACGAGAAAATAAAATCGGAAAAATTACTAAAAATAAATAAATAAATTATAAAAATGTCCTAAATAGTTAAAATTGTAAAGTCGAAGGTTCAATAGAAATCATAAGGATTTTAAATTACTGAAAGTTGATACTAGGTCGGTTTCCATTTGGTCATTTTTATTTTAACAAACAAAGTTTTCTTGCATTTACAAATGACTGGCTGCACTGCATTCAAGTTAGATAAAACTTCATTTCATTTTCTTTTTATTACTTAGATTTTCTTTGAGAAACAGTTTTCAAAAACGTTTCGGACCATATCTACAAAAAGTACTTTTCCTTGTATCAAGAATTCGGTGTAAAGTCTTCAGATGTTTATTGCGGGTTGTACGAGATGATAAGTTGGCCACGAGCCAGGAGTAAGGCGGTGCCCAAATACTGGGTCATGGCACAATACACTGTGCCACGAACGAAGATCCCTGGCTTTTTCATGTAATTGCTTCGTTCAAATTACATTTATCCACAATACTGAGTATTTATTTGTAATTGGAAATTTCGAAATTAATTTCGTACAAATCCATTTCGCGTATTTTTTCGTCTTTGCACCGCTATTAAATTTCCATTTAATCAATAAATTGAATTCACGCTAAGATGTCTAGACTCGTTTATTTGTAACAATATTAAACTATTATCTTTTCTAACTCTTTCTTTAACTTAAAAGGATTTACGACATTTATGATAAAAAATAATTTGTTCGAAATAAAAATGAATATTTATTTACATTACGTACTACGGAGGATATCGTAAACGCTTTTATCTTAGCAGAAACTTAATAAAAATCACTGATTTTATCAGATAAACTAAACATTAGCAACGAAACACAATAAGAAACGTTCGAATTTATTTATTTACTTACTTATTTTAATCGAGATAAGATAAGGAAATACCTAATATTAAGTCTAACACATTTGCTTATCCATTCCTCTATCCGAAAACAAATAGGAAAATCAAAATTCCGATAAGTTTAAGATAGTAGCATGGTGTTATCCAGTATTATCCACGTGTGTGTTAAGTGTGCGAACTAAACGACTAACCTCGCCCGATTTGTGACATGACAGATGACACTCCCAACGCAGGGAATGTTCTTACATATACAGGCCTCTGCCGAAATCGGTAGGGAATTTTATTGGCAACCGTTTCTCCAACTAACCCTTACCTGATAAGAACATTATGGTGGGTTGTCGCGGGATGAATTTTCCCACCCAGATCGATACTGGAAAACAACACACGGGATTTCCTTGTAGGGAGCTTGGTTGCTACAGTAGTCGTTTCAAATTATAAGTCAATGTCATACGAGGATGAGTGGAAAATCCATTCATCCCAACATTAAAACAAATAGGGATAGTATTCCTCACCTTCCCGTTGCCTAATGTACGTCATGGCTGAAGGAGCGACTCTCTTGTGCTACTTGTAGATCACGACTGTTCTGAAGAGATGGATCTGACTGACTGTACCCAATCGATATCGTGAACCAGTCGGTGGTGCTATCTAGTGGCGTCTAGTTATATCAATCAAGGTCAATCACCGAGTAGAAGGAAAGCAATGTCATCCTTCCAAAATGCCCAAGAACGATCAGGTGGAAATCAACCTCACATCTCCTGAACACGTCGAAAAATGCATTTATACTCATAATTACGTCTGATCTTGCATTCTACATACTACTGATTTATTTTTATTTCTCCAAATTGTTTGTAAATATTAAATAAGTTACATGTTAAATTACATGTGTAAATTTAAACCTGTGATGTATTTCAGCAAAATTTAGCTTTCAATTTTATCCAATTGCTTGAAATCAATTCTATCAAATGGAATAAATTGATTATTTCATGATTTTGTATTTTAATTGGATTTAAATATATTTTTCAATATTAAAACAGAATAATAATTATTCATTTTCAAATACTGTATCCAAAATTCTGGTGTTCTATAGATTTTACAAAAAAATGAAGGAAAAAAAAGCTTTTATAAAATTCCTGGAAAATCAACTTTAAATTTTTAATGTAAAATACTTCAATAAAAATACACAGTACATTTACAAATTTCTAAAATAATCTGTAAATATTTCAATTATTCATTGATTTTTATATACTGTTTATTTGATTGGTAATATTGCTTTTATTAGAAAGTAATATTTTAATATGTTTGTGAAATTATTAATGTTAACTACAAGTAGATTAGCATCATCTATTTTTCTTATATGATATATATTATTATTTTTAAGGATTTTATATATGTAATATATAACTTATAAGATTATATATAATATTGATTTTATTTTACTTTTCATCATATTTTGGTATTTTGTTTTTAAAATAAAATAATGTTTTCTATTCTTTCATCTACAAACATTTTTCATTTTTCTCCTCTCTTTTTGGAATAATCACTATTCTTTCAATGTTATTTTTCAGAACTTAAATTATTTGTCTTTCGAGGCAATTTTAATTTTTTAAACTTTAATTCGAAAATAGCAAATTTTTATATGACAGATAAAACAAATTATTGTTTATTGTTTTGACTAGGTTCTTAATTATTGAAAGTAAGAAGACTGTTTAATCAATACAGAGTATATAATAAAACTACTATAAATACCAATAATAAATATAATAGAATAATTAATACAAAAAGGTCCGTGATAAGCAGTAGAATAGCACTGCAATTATTGTTGATAACATTTATTGAGTCAATTATTACTTATAGATTACAGTAACCTTTGCATAAAAAACTATGAATAAGGCATAGACAATAATGTAAAGATAATTAGTAAATAATGTAAAAATTATTAATAATATGCTTAATTATTTTAAAATCTGAATGTAAATTACACAAATGTTGACAGAGGATTCAAAAAGACAATGAAAAATATTTTTGCTGATCTTTTCCATAACATGATAGAGAGAGATGAAGAGTCATATCATAAAAAACCAGATGACATTTGATGAAATTATACTACAAGCTATCTCATCAAATAAAAAACATCAGCAATGTTTTAGAAACTAATCAATTATAAATTTAATCATCACATTAAAATATGAGGAGGAGAAATATCAAAAATTTTAATTCTTCATGGCAGTAACAAATTATAAATATTGTATCAATAAGTATTTAGTTTGATAGTGTCACATACTAATGAGGTCTTCAAAACTTTATACAGATACCTGAATTTTGATGTATGATTAACTAGTTTTCAATCCTAGTTTACACCATTTCTGTTCTAAACGAGTAATATTTTCACTAATTCGATTTGAATGTAATCCACGAGAATGATTATTTGTAATTGAAAAAGTGTAAAAAATTGTCACTAATAATGTATTAAAAATCAAAAATTTTTATCAAGAGGAAATATATTTTCAAAGATAAAATTGTAATTTAATTAAAATGAAATTTTGGTATAGATCATAACAAAACTTTTTATTTTAAGTATAATACAAAGCAAATTTTGCATTCTGTGAAGTTTTTACAAATTTAATTCATAAATAACAGAAAATAAAAACACTTTATGACTCTTGCATTTGAAAAGACCATGAGTTCATCATATGTATCAAATTAAATAGTTGTAATAAATATTTAGAAGTTAACTTTCAAAGTTTATCATTGCAATATGTAATTTAAAAATATATATAAATAAATCTTCTCCAATGGTGTCTCTACCTTGTTGTGGTGGAGAAGCTTGCATACACCGATGACTTGAAGAGCTATGCCGGCGGTAGCTTAGCTACTGGTAGGGCCACCCTAGCCAGATAGGTCAAAGAGTAGGTGCCAGACAAAAAGATACACCCTGGTCCTCCAAGTTGGTGGTTTGGACGATAGGTCTGCACCCTATCTCCAGTAAAAAAAAAATGACACTGCAACAAAGCTCCAGGAAAAATCCTGAAGATCAGACGGCGACATCAGATGCCATAAACCGAATATAGAGATATAAATAAATAATACAGAAATGAACTTGTTTAAAAATGTATAGCAGGTCTGTGTGTCAAAAAGACAAAAGCATGTATCAACAATTGTGTCTAGAAGATATAAGATTTATAAATTTCCTTCACTATATTTTATTTTATTCAAATTGTTTTGGAAATCTACTATATTAATTGAAACATACCAGCATATCTAATAAATCATATTCATAAAAACTGCTTCTTTGCAGTAACTCTCAAGAACCACTTTTAGAATGTAGAAATTGTTTGGATATGTTAAAGAAAATCTAATAAACTAAGCTATAATGAAGAAAACACCATTTTTTCATGTCATCTGGTAAAATAATAAGTTTCAAATAAATTTCAAATGATTACAACATAGTGAAAAGATCAGGCTACATATTTAAAAAGAAAAAAACCAGAGTTAAGCTAAAAGATGAAAGATCAGATAAGACTGAGCATAGTATATTTGCACAAATTTGTTATGAATTTCAAAGTTTCAGATAGAGAAGCAAAACTGGTAATGCTTTATAAAAGGTGTATCAAAGGGTCTATGTCAAATTATTTGCTAAATGTTAATATTACATTGGAATAATATATTTTAAAATTGCTATTTTTTATTAATTGATTTAAATAAAAAATTTAGATTGCATTCCATGTAAATATAAATAAAATAAATGTAACCAGTTAAACTGCTGTATTAAGATATGAAAAAATAATATATAACAAATCTAAATGTTTTTAGGTAAATTGGATGCCTTTAGATGTTTAGCTATTCTTAGAATAATTTGTAAGATCTGAATAATCCTGAAAAAATAAATCTTGAAAAAGAAAATAATGGCATACAACACACCAAATTATTACTGTATTTTAAAAACTATCTTTCAGTGTTAATAGCATGGGTGAAAATACTAACACCTAAATACAGTTTTTTAAAATACACACCTATTTCCTTGAATAACTGCTGGGGATTTTGACTTATGAAAATTAATATGAAGTAATAAAGCACTTATTTGAATCATTCTATAATAAAAAGTTTGTGAAATTTTGTAGATTTTTTGTCATCAATATTAAACATGTTTCAGTCTGAATGCTGGTTAAAATGTATTAAATCAAGTGACACAAAATCCAAGATACCAGCAAAATTTCATTTACTATTCACACAAACAGTAAGTGAAATTTTGCTGCTATCTTGGCTTTTATGTTGCTTGATTTGAACATGTTTCATTTCAGACTGTAGTAAAGTACATTAATGAGAATGCATTTCTGGAAAAAGTTTAGATATTAGGAAAATTCAGATGAAAATGTGCTGTTGTATATTTCTCATGCATGGTGTTATTCTCATACAAGAATATAATGTCTCATAAAAATGGCTGTCTTCTATCAGTATTTGTCAGTAGTATTTGATGTCATGATTAGCGGGACTATTGAGAAAATCAAACAGTAAGTTTAAGAAAATAATCATTTCTGTTGTCAATTCATGATAGTAATAAAAAATAAAAAAAATACCAGTAATTACTTTATTTATTATACTTTAATGGTTGGGGTCATGAATTTTTTTTTTTATGACTAAAAGCTGTATTATTTTGACCAATTGTATTACCATACTGAAACAAAACAAATTACAGTAGTTAAAATTATCAGCTGTAAAACTTAAATGACAAATCTTAAATAGGAACTTGCCTTGAACAAGAATTGGGGATTTTGATCATTCAAAATGATGCCTAAATAGTATGGACGATATGGTAAATTTTGAGATTTTACAGGGTGACAATAATTAACCCGTACAAAGTTTGTAGCAATGCTGCACCTGAACTTTTTTACTGTCACCAATTTACATACTATTGTTTAATTCTCCATGATTTCCTGCCCATGTAGATGTACTTTCGATGTAATAAGGGTTAGTTCTTTATTTTTTTAATGGTGTCGAACAAATGTTGTGCAATTTTGGAGCTATTCTGGCAAGGAAAGCATCAATGTGAAATTGTTCGTCTGCTCGGTGTTCCAAAAATGACAGTCTCAGATGCAGTTCGGCGATTCAAGGAGCTTGGCCACAATGGTGACCGTCCCGGACGTGGAAGAAAGCGCACTGTCAACACGTCTAGGAACCGCAAGATCATCACAAAGTGAGTTGACTGACATGCGAAGGTCTCCACGAGAAAAATTGCTCGTGAGATCAGAATCAATTGCGAATCGGTGCGGTTAATGGCGAAAAAGGAACTCGTACTCAAGCCCTACAAGTTCGAAAAGGTTCAGCTCCTCACCGATGAAAACAAGTGCGTGAGACTCCAAAGATCCCGTTAACTCAAGCGTCGGGCCGCAGGTCGACAATGGGAGTGCATTCTCTTCACAGACGAGAAGCTTTTCTCCGTACAACCATCAAAACGACAGGAACTGGTCCGCGGGGGCTCCTGGACGCTCAGCCGTCATCGAACATCACAAAATCCAATGTCAGTCATGGTTTGGGGCGGAATTTGTGCGAGCGGCAAGACACCCCTTGTTTTCGTCGATCAAGGGGCCAAAATCAATCAAGATGTGTACCCCCATGACATTCTCGAGGCTGTGGTACTTCTGTGGGCTCAGCAGCATTTTGGCAGTGCGAAATGGATGTTTCAGCAGGACTCGGCGCCGACACACAGGGCGAAGAAGACTCAGGAGTGTGCAAGGCTCATTTTCTCGATTTCATCTCGTCTGCGGAATGGCCACCATACTCGCCGAATCTGAACCCAATGGACTACAGTGTGTGGACCATTTTGGAGGCCAGGGCCTGTTCTAAGTGCCATGAAAGTTTGGAGTCGCTGAAGCAATCCTTGCGCTGGGAGTGAGACAAACTGTCTCCAGAAGAGTGCGGCCCATCGTTGAGAATTTCAAAACGCGTTTGGGGCTCTGCGTCAAAGCAAAAGGAGGCCACTTTGAAACTGGCTGAATATCTGATTAATACGTAAAGTATTGTCACTGTTATATGCTGTTGTTTTGCTAATTTTCATTTCTTTAATAAATTTACGATACAAAAAACTTGTACAGGTTAATTATTGTCACCCTGTATAACCTCTAGAGTTCCATATTTGTTTTTTTTCCCTCATTTTCTAATAATAAAATTTAGCAGTTAAAGTATTTTATACTAGAATTTTTACTTCTTTTTTGGACACTTTAGAAAGCAGTTTTATATAAATATACTAACAAAATTTTATTAAACATGTGTCAAAAATAAAAGTCATAAAACAATTATAACAAAGAATTCAATCATGCAATATTTATTACTTTATATTAATTACTATAATTCCCTGCAAATAGGTGGTGTGTGTTTAAAAGCTAATTTGAAAGTAGACCCAAGTTACATAATGATGTAGGTTATCTGCCAATTTTAAATTGCAATTCTAAAATTATCCACAGCTTTTCCTTTGTCTAAACTTACAAAGAATGTCTTTAAAGCATATAAATAATCTTTTACATGCTGCATATATACATCTACCATTGAGATATTTTCTGAAATCCCCAAAGACACATATACATTGTCTCAACTTAGTTCTCTCCATTTTCTGTACATTGATCCATGTTTTAATTGTTGATATTAAACATGTATACTCATACTTGTATCTTAAAAGCTGATAAATTTATGATAATTTTCCATTTCTATATAATGAGTATCAGAGAACTATTTAAAAACCACTGTCATTTTTGGCATATGTTAATTCTCTGTAGTAAGAGCTAACTCAAATCTATTATTGGATATTGTAGAGTCTACATGCAACTTTCTTAGTAAGATCAACAATGATCACATTAATAGAAATTATTTTTTTATCACTTATTTACTCTATATTTGGTAGGGCAATTATCATCAACAGAAGCCATACTGGTAGTGTTGGAATCCTGGATTTATTTTGATTCTAGGTGGCTCTTCAAACATCAAAATTACTACAGTTACATTGACAGAAAAAAATTGTAATACTGAAGGATGATGTAAATGTAGTCATAGTTAAAGCTTATTCATGCTGAGGAATGATAGATTTTTCTGATTACATTTTCAAGACCATCAGCCATCACATATCATATCTCAAATCATTGTGTTCTTCTGTAATGTTTATGTAATATTTCTGTATACTGTAAGCAATTCTGTAACATTTTTGGTTAAAGTTAAAAAATAACTAACCATTTCTATTGCGTTTGTTTTTTCATCTTTTTTCCAAAAGAGAAAAAGCCAAAAATAAAATTTTGCACAGGGCACATTTTTCATGTGACCCAATTATGGCACTGACAATGACACCAAAATCAAAATGAATCAAAATGAAGACACCAAAATTTAAAACTGAAAACAAAATGTTTTAAACTTATAAGAACAGTTTGCATTTTATGAAACTTAAATCTGCAAACAATTACAATCAAAATTAAAACATTAAAAATATCAACAGCTTTTAAACCAACATAAAATCTACATAAATATATTTTTACATTTTTTTAAGTTTATGATATATATAATTTGGGAAAATTATGGTTAGAAATAACCATTGAATATAACAATAATATTGTATAAAATTAAAATTATATATATTTATGCTAATATTGATAACTTATGCTTCCGATATTCAGAAGGATAAAATTTTATAATTACTAAAGACTTCCAGATTATTATTTGTTTTAAATGGCAACTTTATTCCAGTTTGAAATGTAACTGTCCTCTAAATTTGTAATAAAGGATGATATGTAGTATTCTTACTCTTTATTCTCTCAGCTCTCCTTCCTCTGCTCAATACTAGCCTCTCTTTTTGTTCCTGTACATTAATTGAGTACAGTATTAAATTCTAGTTTCTTCATTATTTCCAACTTCCAACCCTCTTTGAGAATATTTCTGTGATTCTGACTCCACTTTCCCATTGTATAGAACATCTTGATTGATGAGATAGATGAGTATGCAGTCATTACTAGTGTAAAAGGTATACTACTATTTAAAAACTTATAGCCAGTAAACAGATTAGTTTTATTTCATTAGCAACTTCAGCTTACCATATGGATATGTTGGCAGTTATGCTACCAGGACCTCCATCCAATCCTTCACTTTCAACTAGTATGATTATATCAAAATCAAATATGATTTTGATATAATCATACTAGTTACTCATGATAACAACTGGGGACAACTAAGTGCCCATGGCCTATAATAACCCATTATGGCACTCAGCCAGCTATCACTTTATTCAAACATGATGTGTATTAAAGCCAAATGATTACCATTTAATCCAGTAATTTTTTTACTTTAGTGCCAAATGATTAGCACTGTGAATAACTAATATGGTTATATCAAAATCAAATACATCTGGAACTGAAAGATCTGATGGAGGTCTGGGTAGCATAACTCAACCCCACAACATATCTGCCACTTACCGTGCAGATGTGTTGTGGGGTTGAGTCCTGCTCTGAGCCAATTCTTTTCTTCCAGAATTTTTTAATCAGTATTAGAAATCAAAATTTACATAAAGTTAATTATAATTTAATCCTTTTTCATTCTTCTTAAATTTTACTGAGTATATTTCTTTTATTTTACCATATTCAGTAATATATTATTTATATATATATATATATATATATATATATATATATGTTTTGACATGGATTTTCTATTGCTTGGTTATGAATATCCTCCTTTCTTGATTGGGAGATGAATATCTTTTATTGTGTTTCAATCAAACTTATCCCTTTGCATTTTTGGGAAAAAAGCTAAAAATCCAGAGTTTTTGCAAAGTGATACTGTTGGTTTGTTTGTGTGTTCCATCTAGAGATGGATTTACGTGTTTACATGGAGGTCTAGTGCACTCACAGTTGTGGAGGGCCCCTGTAACAACTAGCACCATGCAAATTCTACTATAGCTTTCTCAACTTTATAAATACTACATAAATTTAGTCTGATATACAGTAGAGCATCGATTATCCGACCCCCGATTAACCATCACATCGGTTAACTGACCGCGTTCTAGTCGGCAAATTCAATGTCCGCTAGTGATGTGGAACTACAATATTTGACTATGTCTTGGCTACTATATTATTATTTTTGTTAAATTTTTGTGTGTTTTAGCTGGCAACACTGGCTCAGCCATAAAAGGGAGGCCAGTATTTAAACCATGCTTAATTTTTTATTTTGTCTTTATTTTGTGGAAAATAAAAAAATCATTTTTAACGATACAATAGCAATGATTATTATTTTAAAAAAATTTTGTTAGGCTTAACATCAATGAAAATTCAATGCAAAGTAGGTTAATAGCGATATACTAATATACAAATTACATGGGATATACATATACTATACTAATAATGTATTTTTTCATACTTTTCAGTTATCCATTTTTTCAGTTATCCGACCAACCCCAGTCCCCAATTGAGTCAGATAATCAATGCTCTACTGTATTTTACTTCCTGAACTATTCCTCACTTCTTTTCTTTTATTTCTCATTTTTTATTTTAATTTTTATCATCTTTTTGTGAAAGCTTCTGGGCACAGGCTCATGATGCCCATCCATAAATCCAGTCTTGGTTCCCTCTTTCCATGAGGAATATTAACCCTTCCTTTTAAATGTGTCCTATTTTTGATGTAAGTTGTTGCCATGATTGCTTCTCTCCAAAAGCTGGTTGATAATTGAGTATCTACAGGGTATCTAAATTATGCTCCTGATTCCAAAAAAGTGTTATCCACAGTGTGCTAAACATAGGACAGTGATACATACACAGATATGGAGGCAAACTCTCAAAAGTTTCTTACAAATCCTATAAATACTCAATATAAGCCCCTCTTGTTACCCTGCAGATATCATCTTGGTGGTCCAGTTCATTCCACATACAATGCAATATACTCCTATCAGAAGATTTTGCCTTTGCACAAACATCCAGTGTGCAGAAATTGCTCCTACCATCACCAAAGAGTCTTCATGTCTGGTGAGTTTTTATTGAAGTTTGTATGAAAGCAATGCTGAACACTTACAAATGACTTTGTGGAATGAAATCCCAGTACAGATTGTATTTCTCTTTGCCTGTCACATCTATAACTGCCACCTCTCTAGCAGTGGATGATGGAACAACATCATGGCATTGTCAAGTATTGTCAGAAACAGTGAAGGAAGAACAAAAACCATTAATTTTATTCTACTACTACAAGTTAATAATGAGAAATGAACTCTTACCCTATTTAGAAGTGAAGTGATATCATAAAGTTATGTTTCAATAAATTCATGAATAGCAAGAATGAAAATCCACACTTTTCACAGATGAAAAACCAAAACTGAGTAATGAAGATTCCATGGGTTGATGACAAGAATGTGAAGTATTTACTCTACTTAATGCTAGTCTACAACACTTCTTTTGTGAAATGAGCTGAAGGTCCTATTTAGGAATAGGGGTGCTTTTCCTCTATATATTGTTATCTATCAATCTCCCATTAGTTATCCAATAGACACCAATAGACAGTTGTATTGTTAATTCTGATCATCACTTGGCATCTAGTGGTTTTACTTTTTATAATATACATACACTTGTTTCTTCTAAATGAAGACATGTTGAATTTTGCAGATGTACACAAAACATGTCATTTTCATTTCTTTTTTCAAAGGATATTTACTATTAAAATATAGGCCTACAGTTTGTAGATGTATAGAGTGCATATACCAGTGGTCTCCACAAAGTGGGGTATGCAAAGTGATACTTGGGGTATGCCAAGTTTCCCTTCAAAATACTGTGTGTGTGTCCTATACAGTCAAAATACTGTAATTCTAATTCAAAATGTAAATTTGTAATTTAATTTAAATGTATGTATATTGTTTAAAATAAATAAATAATTTGATTTTTGACTACACACACACATATACACACACACCATATTTACTCATGTATAAGATGAGATTTTTATTCATTTTTTACTGCTTCAAAAACCTAGGTCATCCTATATGCACGAGGAAAAAATTCTTTGTGTTTTTGCAATAATTTTTACAAACAGTTCATGCTACCATTATAGCATGAATTGTTCATATGGTGTTCATATGCAAGTAAATATGGTGTGTGTGTGTGTGTGTGTGTGTATACACACACACACACACACACCATATATACACCACATAATATACATATTTACTTGCGTGTATGTATATATATATATATATATAATATTATAGGGGTACAACTTATAATTTATAATTATTTTTGTCTTAGAGGTATGCAATCAAAAAAGTTTGGAGATCACTGGCATATACCATGAAACTTCAATTTTGTGCCACCATTTGTTTTCCTCAAAGATTCGAGTATAAAACTAAACTTTAAGTATTGTAAAAAAAAGTAACAATTATATAATACTGTAAGACTATCCCAAGCTTTACTTTGTTAGCTACATTGTTAGGTGTCCGGAATGGTGGAACAGAATGAGTTGGAAACCAGACATGTACAGGCAAAAATGCCTATCTCCACTAAAACCAACATAAAATTATTTTTTGTGCAGCTAGACAAAGCTTTTGCCATTAATCAGATCACAAGTGAGAACACTAAGTACGACTATTTAATCAATTCCCTGGAAATGGAAATTCTATCTTATATCAGTGATCTAATATTTGACCATTTACCAAGGCCCCATTTTCTTAACTCAAAGTTTGACTCCTCGAAATTTTCCAGAACTCTGCTGCTAAAGAGGCTAAAATTCTTCTCGAAGATCTGGCATTAGGGGATCAGAAACCCAGCATTTTACTCCATAAAATGAAGGAGCTTTCAGCAGGCATGATTACCAAAGAATTTCTTAGAAACTTGTGGCTCCAAAGTCTCCCCAAAAATATTCAGACAGTCCTGGCTGTTAGTGGTGATGAACTAGACAAGCTAGCCATCCTTGCTGTTGAGGTTCCCGAACTTACAGAACAAACCCAACTGGCCAGTATCAACTCAGAAGCTGAAAAGCCTGCAATCAAAAATCTTGAACTACAGATTTTAGAACTCACAAGGAGCGTTGCAGAACTTAATGTATCATGTACCACTTGCCTTTGTTATCATAGTAGAGAGAGAAACTGACAAGACCCAAATTTGAAGTACTGTGCTAGTTCACGCTCTCGAGAAGGATGTCTCAGTTGTCAGGGATATTGTTACTACCACAATAAATTTGAATCAGCTGCTAGGAAATGTTTCTCACTGTGTTCCTTTGACTAAACTCGGAAACAAGCGCAGCCAGCCGCAGTTACGGTCTGTGGGTCCAGCCTGGCTCCAATATAGCCATTTGTTTGTGTATAACAACAAAACTGGCCTAAATTTCTTAATTGATTCTGGAGCAGATTTATCAATCATTCCCAACCATATTAAGAATTGGCCTACAAAGGTTGAATTGTATGCTGCCAATGATCCTAAAATCTTGACGCATAGAACAAAAGTGGTTAGAACTTCACATCAACTTAAGACGTTCTTTCAAATAGGAATTCACCATAGCTGATGTGCAGAAGCCTATAATTGGTGCAGGCTTTTTGGCCAACTCATTTTTGGACTCATTCTCAATGTCAGAAACAGATTACTGGTTGACCCCCTGACTTCCCTTACTACATGAGGAAGATATTATACAGGACCAACTACTTCAGTCAAAACTATAATCAGCAATTCCCCAATGCAAGATATCCTCAAGAACTTTCCACATCTCTCTTGTTTTCGGCCTTTTTCAGACAAGGTCAGGCACAACACAGTGCATTATATTGAGACACATGGTCCACCTGTATTTGCTGAACCTCATAGATTTCACCCAGCTCAACTGCAATTAGCAAAGCAAGAATTCCAGCACATGATAGAACTAGGTATATGCAGATCATCAAAGTCCAACTGGGCTTCTCCCCTCCATATGGTGCCAAAGGGCCATAATGATTGGAGACCTACTCTAATAAAGAAAGAGGAGCTGCCTGCTTTTGCAAACTTAGCTCACTAGGAAGAAAAAGGTGTGAGGAAAAGGTTGAAGGAACGGCTCTGAAGGGAGAAGTATAAAGAAAAAGGGAGAAAAGTAAAGGTGAAAAAAGTTCTTAGGACCTCAGAGTGCTGCATCAGAAATTATTAATAACCAAAATTACAACAGTTGACAAAACCGTTATACAATATTATCAATTACAAGAAATGGTTTGGTTACAGTAGTATGCAAAACCCATCACTTATGGGTAGGTAGTTAATAACCTTGATCACTGTAAGGTTACAATAATATTAAAAACTGATTATGATTTTAATACACAGAGAATGTAAATATTAGCTTACTATGATATAATAATACTGATTACAATTTCTATTCGCAGAGAAGGTAAGTGATTTAAGCTATTTACAAGTTCCCTTACAATTGATAAGTTAACATGTCGAACATATATAAATGAAATGAGAATGAGTATGCCTTTCTAATAAATGTTGATTAATGTTTTTAACAAGTTCACTGGCATATGACACGTTAATATATCAAACATTGCCAACATTAGACTGTAATTTGTCAAAACATTTACAATATAATACAGACATGAGCAAATGCAGCTCCGAGAGCCGCATGCGGCACTTTTTGAGTTACATGCGGCTCTTGCTGAAAGTGTTCATTCTGTTTTTTATTATTATTTTTACAATTTTATTTTTATAATTTTGTGAAAATATGTTTATTAAAAAAATCCAATATTTGTTTTATATTATATTTATATTTTTATTATATATTATATTTATATTTATATTATATTTTTCTTTCAATATTTTGTTTATTTATAAAAATTTGTACTCATAGCTCTTACATTTGAATGTGCAACTGTAATATGTAATTATATATATGTAATATTTAGTAATTTATTTCCAAGTTGGTGCAATAAATTAAATTGACATTTCAAATCTATTTTTTTAAAACAAGTTCTCAACCTGAATGGGGGAACACCCTATCCTTCCTAGCCTTACCATACTATCCGCCATGACAGTACAGAACTGCGGCTCCCATGCATTTTGCAAAACCTACATTTGGGCTCCCACTGAACTCTTGCTTGCCCACCCCTGGTATAATACATAGAATAATGTTTGTAGACCTACTGGAGACTATCATGCCCTGAATACGATAACAGTTTCTGATCACTATTCAGTGCCACACATCCATGATTTTGATCAAAATTTACATGGAGCAGAAATATTTTCCAAGATCAATTTGTTTAGAGCCTTCCATCATATACCAGTTAACCCAGATGATGTGCCAAAGACAGCCATTACAACACTATTTGGATTATTTGAATTCGTTTTCCTTCCTTTTTGCCTCTGCAATGCAGCCCAATCATTTGAATGATTCATGCATGAAGTTCTGCAAGGCCTGACTTGTTTTTCGTACCTAGATGACATCCTCATTGCTAGCACTTCATGGGAAAAACATCAGATGCACATGCAGAAAGTGTTTCAATGCTAAGACAAGTACGGACTGCAAATCAATGCATCCAAGTGTATTGTCGCTGTCCCACATGTATCATTCTTAGGATACTTGGAGTCTCCCTACAGCATTATGCCATGTCCAGAATGTGTGTCTGCCATAACTCAACAGAGCAGCTAAAATTCTGCTCAAAGATCTGGCATTAAGGGATCAGAGCTTTCAGCGGACAAGATTACCGAGCAATCACAGACTCTCAAACAACTGAGACGGTTCTTAGGCATCCTGAACTTCTACCATAGGTTCCTACCGCATGCAGCCCATTACCAAGCTCCTTTAAATGACCTACTTAAAGGAACAAAGAAAAACAACCAACATAAAATTAAATGGACTGACAATTTGATTCAGGCATTTGAGTCATGTAAATCACAATTAGCAGAAGCCACCTTACTGCACCCTCTTCGCCAAGTGCTACCTTTGCACTTCACGTCGATGTATCTGATTCTGCTGTAGGTGGTGCCCTTCATCAAGTTACAGCACAAAGTCTCCCGCCACTGGCATTCTTTTCCCACAAGCTGAGTAACTCTCAGCGTCAGTATTCTGTATAAAACCAAGAACTTCTGGTTGTGTATTTGGCTCTTTACAGAGTGCAAAGGAAAACCCTGGCAGACATTGTATACAGTGCAGGAGTCCATGCCTTGCAAGCTCAATGAACTGACCAGTGACAAAAACACTCAAGGCACTTAGGGACTTTGCAAAGAACATTAAAATATTGGATTAGGCTCCATCACTCTTTTTCTTCCTGCACCTGTAAATATCACATAATAATCTCTTGTATAAGAAGTCTAAGTTTACCTCTGTATGTATTTTCCTCTATTTTAATTAACAATCATGTAATTCATGTAATAACTATACTTTATTTTAGTGTATTCTATTACCTGCTGCAAATCTTATGTTTAACATCAGTTATCAATATGTATCTATGTATTTTGTATTCGGCATTTTGTATTTTGTAACTTGTTTTATTTTAATAAATTCCCTGGTGTAGCACATGACCTCCTCTTCCCCTTCTTACTCTTCAATATTTTTACCCTCTAGGCCCCTGCCACAAATCTTTCTCTCATTCTTTCCCTTCTATATTTTCCTTTCATCCCCTTTTAAAGGCTAAACCTATGAGTATGGCCTTTTTCCTTTTCCTTATTGTATTGTATTGTATTGTGTATTTGGCTGTGAAACATTTCCAGTTTATGCTGGAAGCATGACAGTTCACTATTTACACAAACCATAAACCATTAACGTTCACCTTCCAGCAAAGACACGATATATGTACACCCCATCAGCTGAGACATCTTGACTTTATAGGACAATTCTCGACAGACATCAGACACATAAAGGGGATCGATAATGTTCTAGCTGATGCTCTCTCCCATATTGAATCAATTAGTAGCCCATCTACTATAGATTATAGCAAAATTGCAGAAGACCAACAGCAAGATCCTGACTTCAACTGATTCATCACTTGTACTTAAGAGGTTTAAACTTCCTAACAGTGATGTAGAAATTTACTGTGATGTATCGATGTATCCAGGTCACATTTGTCCCTACACTCTGCCTAATTATCATCACACTGCTTTTGACACTATCCATAACCTGTCCCATCCAGGTGTAAGGAGCTCAACCAGATTGGTAAAAGCAAAATTTGTTTGGCCATCCATCAGTAGTCTCGCACCTGCATTTCCTGTCAGTGGTTGAAGATCCAGAGACACGTCACTTGCCCTTTGGGAACCTTTCCTATTCCAGATGCTAGAATCTTAAATATTCATATCGATATTGTTGGTCCATTGCCACCTTCCAACAGCTCATCATATTGCCTCACAATCATTGATAGATTTTCTCATTGGCCTGAAGCAAATCCGTTGCCACATACAGCAGCTGAAGCCACTGTTTCAGCCACTATATCCAGCATCCTGTACTCAGGCTGGATATCCTGCTTTGGAGTACCTGCCCAAATAACATCCAACCAAGGATAGCAATTCGAATCTGGCTTATTCAAATCCCTCACTCAACTTCTTGGTGCCAAAAGAGTTAGGACAACAGCATATCACCAATTGCAAGTGACATGATTGAATGTTTTCATTGTTCACTTAAAACTGCCATCAAGTGGACTCTACCGAAAGATGGACGAAAGTGTTATCTACAATCCTGTTGGGATTGCAAACTGCACTCTGTGAAGTTTGCAATCCGCACATCAACACTACTGCAGCTAAGATGCCTTACAGTACCAGTCTCAGACTGCCTGGAGAATTTTTTGTCCCAGGTTCTCACGACATCAATCCATGTTCTTTTCTCAAAAAACTCAGGATAATAATGGCAAACTTAAAACCAGTGCCTGTAGCATACCACTCCTATCGTAACCCATTTATCCACAAAGAACTGCAGTCATGTTCCCATATATTTATCTGCAATGATGCTGTATGGAAACCTTTACAACCTCCATATGATGGACCCTACAAAGTCCTGTCACATGGTAGCAAGACATTCACTCTATGCATAAAGGGAAAAGAAACTGTAATTTCCATTGAACAAATAAAACCAGCCTTTATTCTCACAGCAAGCAAGTCTGACCTGTTACTCCCAATGTCTCCAACGCCAAGACCAGTGAGGACTAAACATGCCGCAGACAATCTAGCACCAACTTGACAAACTACTACATGCTCTGGCCAACATGCGTCCTTTCCCACTCATTTCATATCACAGACACTAATGGGGGAGTAGCTGTGGCTGCCACCGCCAGAGATCCAGAAGATTGTCTGGCAACACTTCCTAACTGGAGTTGGCTGGCAACGTTGGAGAAAAAGCACACGAAAGTTTGTTGGATTGTCTGGGTGTTGCCTGAGGATGTAGACCAGTGATTCTCAACCACTATGCCGCAGCACTTTAGTGTGCCATGAGATTTTTGAAGTGTGCTGCCACTGAATATCCATACATAAGTGACGTTAGACAAGTAGTTTAATCAGTTCTACCTTCCTAGAGTGCGTTTGGAAATTGTAACCAGTGTTACTGGTATCTGCCGGTAGTTAAGAAAATGTGACCCAAATAACCAACTGCATTTAAAAAGCACTGTTATGATGTCACCGGTTGTCTTGTGGTACTTACCGAAGTAACCGTGTGTGCAGCCATATTTTTAAATTATTAAAAGTGTACTACAATGAAAAAAAGGTTGAGAATCACTGATGTAGACATTCGATTTGGTGGCTCTAACCATGTGTAATAAAGTTTTTGTTATAGTTTGTGTGGTGGCAAATTTGATTTAATTGGAATCTTGCAAACATCTTAGCATTTGACTGCTTAGTGTCAGTATTTAAAGATTGGCTGGATATAATGCCAAATACTTTTTGTTGATGTTTTGTTTCGTGATTTTTATGATTATCTCTCATTTTATATGCACTTTTTGTCTTCCTTCTTCCTTAAATTTGTTCTAGTATTTTGTCTAATTTCCTCTGTTAGAGTAATTTAAAATCATTCTCAGAGTTTCTAATCATTTGGATCAAAATAAGGCCACATTTTCAACATGGAAGTCTTCTGATATTATGATGTACTTTTTCTCTGGTCCTAATGATGTGGCTCCCAGCTTTGATATTTTTCATTCTGTTAATGTGAGAGTTAACTGATTCATTATTCTTCTTATTAATGTTTTTTAATTTGTAAGGAACTGAGTCCGAGCGTTATTTTTATTTTATTATTATTTTTCGTTTTATTATATTTTGTTTGGGGCTTATGTTTATTTAGGACGAAAGTTCCCCACCACTCTCTTATTAGTAACGAAAAAAGAAGATAAACCAACTCACAAAGGAATGAGCGCCGTAGGAAAAAAAATCTCGCGCACTTGCGCTGCCCAGTGGAAATAAACAGTCCACAGAGGAAAAAATGGAGATGGGAATCCCCACACTCACTAGTAAAGAAATACTTACTAAACCATCATAACATCCCAGAAAATTGTGCTAAATACTTTGTAAACAGTTTATAAGCTTTTGTCGGAAAATTAAAGCTGCCAGAAAGAAACTTAATGTTAGAAAACTAAGTATGTAAATAAGGGGAGTAACCTAGCTGAATTGTGACGTCACCTCACAGCATAAAACCAGTACGCTAACCGAAGAAGGACGAGGTGATTTCCAGAGCGAGGTGATTCCTGGTCGAAGTCCAGATTGAGAATTAGGCGATCCAAGGTGGTAAAGAGGAATTCGATTTGACGATAACAAAAGGATTGAGGAAATAGGTTCCTAGTATGGTGAGGTGACAGATAGACATTTAGTTCGTAAGAGATTTTGTTCATAGTTCCTAAGTATTTGATTTGTCGAATTTTCAAAGGGGAATTAAGATTAAGTTAAGCTAAGTAGCTGAGTTTTATTGTCGGGTTGACTTGTTGATTTTCGTTAATAAATTTTGTTTTGGATTATAGACAATTGTACATAGTAAATTCTATTTACTAATTAAATATATTTGAAACTTTTACTTTGACTTGATATTTGTCGTTATTCTTACTAATTTTTTTCAGTGCACGCGTAAAAGCCCAGGCCTGGCAAACTAATCTCGAATCCGCGTAAAGTACCCGTTAGGTTAACGGAAGTTTTACCGGCCGCAGTTAGTGTCAGTTTCCTAAGATACTAAAAATAGTACTTTACAAATTCAGTGAGGAAGGCTTATTGTATTAGATCAAAAACATTATGATTAATTAAATCTACTGCTGGATTACAAGGTGATCTGTTTTATTACTATTTTATCATATATAACAACATTCATTATACAGCTAATATATAAGTAATTTTAAAAATAATTATTTAATATTACTGTAGCTACATTTGAATATAAATAGTTTATCTCACATTGAAATTAAATGATAAAAGGTAACAGAAACAAATCATTTGGTAATACATGTTGTTATATTAAACTTTCTTTAAAAAGTTGTTTAGAGACTTTTTGTTTTATAGCAGTTCCTCCCTTCTTTGCAACAATGTTCCACTGTCAGTTCAGCATCAGCCATTCACTTGATACAGTTGAGGTTAAAGTGCTACAATATTTACAATACATGCTTGGTGCATTCACGGCAAAGCTCTTATGAACTATCATACAATATAAGAAAAATAGTAAATTCACTTTCACATTTACCTCCAATAATGAAGAACCTCAGGTTAATTGTGTAACTGGAGACCAGAAAATCAAGGTTCTACTTTATTTTAACAATATTTTCTTTTATGTTTTTTGTTGTAAAAAATATTTTCAAGTAAAAATTAATTCTTTTGTTGTAGAATTCATAACATTTTAAAATTTTGTAGAAATTTATTCTATTTTTAGATGACTTGAAAACTTGTTATAATAAAATTTAATTTTAAAACTAAGTTAAAGCAAAAGTTTCAAAATAATTTCAAACTTTTATGTAAATGATAGAATTAACAAGTAATCAGAATAAACATATTCATAAAATAAACTATTTTCTGTGCATACCATGATCTAGAAAATTTCCAAGAAAACAAACAACAAATAGTATGAATATTAACTATGCAAAAAATTAAAATTTATTATCTAATTATAAAAAAAATGAAAATTATATTTATTTAAACAAAAATTAATATTATATGTCAAAATCTAATTGTCATTAATTAATATGTAATACCAAAATAACGTTGATTCAGGATAATTTACTTCCAATTTATAAATGTTTAAAATAAATTATTAAATAAATTTAAACAAATAAAAGTTTTCATAACTGTGCAATAATATGTCTGTTTTTATGCCAACTAACTGTAAAGTAGTAAGATATTAATAAAAGACTTAATTTATTAAAACAGTATTACTTAGTTAATTACAAAACACATCTTCTGCAACAGATTTAAATTGTAAAAACAGAATAGGAAAAAAAAAAAAACAAATTTAAATGTTCACAAATTAAAATTCACAAATTAAAAGTAATATAAAAATATATATATACTTACTATAAATTTTTTAGGTTAAATTTGGTTAACCTATGAACTATCTGTGCTTAGAGGTGAGGAAGATGAGATAAAAGCTCTCAAAAATATTTTATTCTAATGTACATTTGACTCCTATGAACTTTCAAGTTCTTATTTTTGTGTTTAGTCTATATATATTTATGAAATTTATTTTTGTTTTATTGATTAATACAACTATAACAGCTTTATTTTTTTTTTCATTTCATTCTACTAACTACATTGAAATATCAATATATTCATGTGCAAAAATTTTTCGAACATTTTTGTACTATTTATTGTTTTATCATTTTTGAAATCTGACAATCTTAACATCAAAATAAACAACAACATATATACATTTCATAAAGACAGTTTATTCAAATTTTTCTTTAGTATAGTCATTTAGATCAAATTATAAATAAATAAAAAAACAATAATTTCTTTTTTATATTAAAATTCTACAGAAAAGATCAATTTTTATCTAAATATATAAAATTACATGTCCTGACTGACTGACTGATTCATCATTGCCCAGAGCAAATCACTGAATCTAAAGAGGTGAAATTTGGTACAGTTACGGTATGTCATGAAAATTCACTAAGAAGAGATTTTTCGAAATCCCCTCTGCGGGGCAGAGGGCAAGGATTAAGGCTTAACCAGAGGAATGGTTTTTACTCTACTATTTTAGATGCAAATTTTTGTTTTTGACAGTAATAACTTAATTTCCAATTGTACAATATTTACCAAATCATCCAAATCATTTGCCCAAGCAACACCAGGCTCATTTGCTAGTCTATTATAATTGCATTCAAAATTATACATACATTACAATAAATAAAAATATTATATAGAGTCAAACAGTTTAATTATAAGATGTTTTTGCAATTCAACTATTGAAAAACCATCTATACTATGAAAAAAAATTCAAACTTACTTGAACTCTTTCCAAAACAGAAGAAATTGCATCATCATCAATAAGATCAACAGTTAGACTGTTTAATATCATTTCTTCAGTTGCTAACCAGTTTTGAAGTTCATTCATCAGATTTCCAAATTCTTTATGAGATGAAAAATTTATTGGTGATGAAGTTGATTGTTGTTCTGGAAATCAAAAAATTAAAAATTATATTAATATTAATTAAATTAAATTTAAATATTACATTTAAATGAAAGAAATGAGTTATAAGATGTTTTAAAATAATAAATCTTATGTAATTTGCAATTTTTATATATTTTACAGAATTAAATATAAATTTAAATATATTTATCTTTAATACTGTAGGTTCTATTAAAGCTACAATAGAATATAACAGAATAGAAGATAATATAAATATAATATAGAATAATAGTTGAAAAAATTAACCAGTAAAATATAATCTGCTGTAAGAGAAAATATGAATCTTATATTAAGATGTTTGCTTCTAGTCTCTTATTTTATATGTTCAGTATAACTTGTCTACTTGGACTTTCTTTTTAATTAGAATTTGTTATATCAAAGGGAGGAAACCTACTCAACCAGTGAGAGAACAAATCTTATTAAAAGCTCCTATAAAGGCTTTTTAATATGATTTGTTGCAATGTATTCCATTCAGCTGAAAACATTTAATAAATAAAATATTTCTGCCAGAAGAATTTAAAACTGTTATTATTGAATGCAAAAGCAGCAGTGTATAAGACATATTATTGCAACAAAGATCATACTAGTCTAAGTTTTTCTAGGATAGACAACTTATAATTAAATTGTTACCCTAAAAAAATTTAATCTGCATTACTGTTATAATTAAAAACTATAACATTATTTTTTTGTACGTTTATGTGACTATATGAAGATTTATGTTGTTATCCAGAAACAAAATCATGTATTAGGATTTATGTTCAATAAAACCTTTGTTAAGAATACATTAAAAGAACAAAATAAAATAAAATTCTAAAGTTACTTGACAAACTATTTTATTAGAAATTTTCATTAATCAATTAGTAGAGTGATTAATTATATAAATAATAATCAATAATAAACACTGATAAAAATACCAAATATAAAAATATATATTAATTAAAATTTTGAAAAAAATGTAAGATTATAATACCTTCTATCACAGCAGTTGTAACAGTAGTATGAAATGGAGGAACATTTTCTATGCAGATATTTTCTTGAGGTTCAAATTCATTCAACTTTTTTAATGTTTGTTGTAAGACTTGCCAATCTCTACTCAAACGAGCAATGTCATCTCGAACACATGGAATTAAAGCTACGCCAATAGTATGACTATATTTATCCAAATCTAAATATTTTGTTTGCAATGCAATAACAGCAGAAGCATGAATTTTCAATTCTTCCATTGATATCTAAAAGAAATAAATACACATATACACATTATAATTATATATATATAAAAGCAGATGAGCCCAGCATTGCTTGGGCACAAAAAATAACAACAGCTAAAAGATTAAGATTATTAGATTATTCTGTATACTTCTAACCCTTCTACCAGTATTATATTATATTATAGTATTTAATTTATATTTACAAAGGTTATCTTACATAAGAGTTTATCACACAAAGTACACATTTTAAAATTGTGTACAGTAGATGAATAAAGAATTTTTAAAATGTGTTACATTGGTCACTCAATGCAATAAACTCTTACATAAGATAACCTTTGTAATTATATAAATCAAATATGTAGTATAATATAACAAACATTAAAACAAAAACCATAAAGAGTCTGGTTATTTCAGCCTATCATTCTCATGTTTATCATGATACCAAATGGTACAAAGTGGCACAATTTCATTGGTCAAGTAGACACTAAATGAAAATATAATATCTTAAATTTATTAAGATATTGTATTTTTACCTGATTTAACTCTAAGAAACTGTACCATTCACAGCTGAATATCAAATGGTAATCTGCCAACAAATCAAATTTCGCAAAAAACAGACCAAATATTTAAACATGGCTGGTAACCTGTTAATATGTAATTTTCTATTCGAATGTTACCATATCGCTGGTCCAATAGAAAGAAGGGCCTGTTGTGAAAGGAGGTCAAATTACTTTGACCAAAAGTAGTCAATTGTTGACCTCCTCCTGGAAGAAGAGGATGGTCAATGACTACTAATTAATACCAGTCAACTATTAATATTTGAAAAGTGATCCATGATAAATAGGCATGTGATCGAACTTGCTAACCTTAACATCTGAAAGGCTTCATATGACTTGTTTAAATAAAAAAAATCTTGTAAAAATAATAGAATAATTGCTTTTATGTGATAATGGTGTTTATATTTTTGCAACAGATTATATAAACTATGTGGGAAGTATATTCTCATAAATATTGCATTTATAGAAAAATTACTAAAAATATTGCATTTATAGAAAAATTATTTATAGAAAAATTATTGCAATTTGAAAAAATTGTAGACCTATAAATTCTGAGTCATATGCCTGTCTGTATGTCTTTCTGTCCTTCTTTAATCTCAAGAAAGGTGTTAGAGAGATGAAAGTCGAGGCCAGATATGAAAAGCTCAGTGGCAGGTGGCTCAGATTAACTATATATAAACTTCTGGTTTGAACCGGAAGTCATGTTACTTCAATTCAAAATTTTCCCCTGAACAGAGTTAGATAGATGACTGATACGACTCCATTGCTAACAGAAAAAGTATGATGTACTGGAGCAAAACACCACTAAAAGATAACATTGTGATGAAAAATTGCAGCCCAGCAGTGTGACAATATCATAATAAATAATTGCATGTTAGAGTTAAGTTTGGTTTATTTGGTTATGGCAACACAACATGTAAGCAATCTGCCAAGGAGGATGCATCCCAAGAAGACTTTTATGGGAAGCTGGACCTTATTTAAGTGTTACTAACGTGAAGAAAACCCAGAAAACTCCACATGGCCTGCCTGTTGGCAATTCCTGAACCTAAAATCGACTTCAAGTGTTCGATGGTTTTATCCACTTGGCGACTGGAGATCATTTTAGAATTAAGAAATTATCATTCAAAAATGAAAGAACCTGAGTTGTTAGATATGGAAAATTAAATCCTTATATACTTTTCACAGGATAACATTTTTGATTCCATGCAGGCAAGTGCTATATGCTACCTATCTCAGTATTTCATGCTATATCATTGTTGCAGTAATTAAGTAAATATAATATATATTTTTAAAAATTATATATTTTTTTATAAGAATTATATTTAGTTCATTATTTTGTTAAGTTTTTACCAATAGATGGCAGTAAGTGTAAAGCCAGCAAATTGAATGTAGATAGAAATTAATTGATTTACAGAAATCCAATATATATTTTGGGGTAACTGCCAAGTTTCGTAGAAATTGGTTGAATGACCTACGAGTGTATGGCAAACAAACATCCTCACTTATATATTATACATATATATATATATATATATATAATTATACTAGTTATTTACTTCATATATCATTGTGGCTGTCTGCCATGTTTGTTTTTGTATATAGTAGCATATAGCATAGGAAGTCCATTTCTTCCTTCCTGTAATTCTTCCTTCTGTTTTCAACCCTTTCCTGTCACATGACATTCACATGAACCTTGCCATTTGTGAGTCCTTGGTTAGAATACCAAAAACGAAACGAAAGGATCCTGCATGAGGGGAGCCCAGTAGAACAGTTGTTAAGGAGAGTCAGTTTTGGGTTTGTCACCAACAAGAGAAGAAGTCTAATCAGGGAGACCGAGCCGGTTGAGAAGTAACCAGGACTCTGAGGCCTAGAAATATAGGAAAGCAGAGATAGACAGTGTAGACCATGTGTGAACAGTGACATTGAGCTAAATGGTATAATCATAAAGAACTAAGTAAGTGAGCCCTTCCATCCAAGTTTAAGGAAACTTTCCTCGGTAATATTTAATATTGAAACTGGTATTATTACCCTGGATGTAAACAGATTGAGCATCTACCATCCATATGGTGATAATCGTCCATGTTATTTCATTATCAGGACTCCAAGTTACCGGTATACTCTCTAACCATTCTTCATTCTTCTATCTCTATCTAGTTCATAAGTAGTGATAGTTTTAGTTTTAAGCTAAATTATAACTAGCTGTAAGCTGAATAAGCTGTTATAGAGAGTTGCCGTAGAAATATCGAGAGAGAGCAGAGAATCAGTGTAAATACAGTTTTGGTTCTCTATAATGGGCAGACTGAAATCTGTCCCCTCTATTCGGTTAATAAATACAATTTGACTGGTATTCGCCTTGTCTTACTTGTAACACATTTCACACCTTTTTACATCATAATTACAATATAAATCTAAATATAAATATATTAATTCAACAATATTTAAATAAAAACATATAGTTATTATTTACATAATTATTATATTATTACATTTAATAATAAAAAATTGTTAAATCTGAAGATAAAAATAAGGCTAAACTTTTATAAGTGAGTGAAATTAAAATCTTTGTAATATTCAACATTGTAAATGTTAAATGCAACCTGGTAATCTGTACTGTAATGTTAAATTAATCTAAGGATTAAAATTGAATTATAAAAAATACTTTAGTTTAATAGTTTAATGCCCATCTTCTTTTATTAGTAATTAGTAAAGAAGTAGTGTATTTTTATTTGTTTAATCTGTGGTGCTCCAATAAAGCAGAATTTTTGTCCAAGTTGTTAACTTGTTGTTAATTAATTATTAAGATAATTCAAGTTTTCAACTTAGTATATATATAAAGAAAACATTTCTGAAAAAGATTTTTCTAATTACCTTGTGTTCTTCTAAAGGTTTTTCATTTAGTGCAAACTTTCCAAGTCTCTTTTCTAAATTTTGTTTAGCAAAAGTCATCCATTTTTGTTCTTTTTGAATCTTATCTAAAAATTCTGTTAATTCTTGAAGATAATTTTCAAGAAGCTGTTTTTGTTCTGGTAACTGTGTTGCAACCTGAATATTATCCAAAAAATTTTATATAATTATTATAAATATGGAAAATTTTAATTAATAGTTATATGTACTTAACTTTATAATTAAGTTATTATAAATAAAATTTCAACATAAATCAATATCAATATGTCATATCAACATTAATGTGAGAATCTGATTGTAAGATTAATAACTGAGACAAAATAAAGAACTTTTTACATTCCTTTGATTTTTGTTGCTAATTGTATTCATCAAATAAAATAGAATATCAGTACAACATTCTTAAAATTATTGAAAATAATATTAGTAGTTAAAATATCATATTTCACAGTGCAATTGTAAAATGTGTTATATCCAATTGAATAAATTTGAATCTCTTAAAACAGATTTTAATTTTTCATCATTGTGTTGGAAATCATTGGGAGAAAATGCTAAAATATTACAGACATTGTAGAATTACATAAAACTGATGCTTTATCCACTGATATGGGAATGATTCCCATATCAGTGGATAAAGCATCAGTTTAAATGATCATGAATTAATAAATGACTGTACTACTGAGTGTCCCACTTAAAATAAACTTGACTGAGATGATGAAACATTAGTGTTGTAAATTTTATAAAAAATTTTTATGTAAATTATGTAAATTTTACAAGGGATAGTTGAAATGTAAAGTGTATAAGACCAATCCCAGAACAATAGGAAAACTGAAGGAAAGCATTTGCCTAAGCATTAAAGCTATCATCATTTTATTTAAGGTCTGAACATAATTATACATACACATAGGTGCTTAGATGCACAACATCATGACTTCTGTATGTTTAAATAATGTTAAGTTTAAGTTTCTAACAAGCATTGTTTGTCCAAATTCATTTGTATTGTTTCCAGTGAATGGGACCAATTTTACATGTGACACCCCACATATTTCATTGCTTCTTTTTATTTCAATCATTTTATGTTTTATTTATAATTACTTCATCTATTAAATTTTAATTTAAAATGCTGAGATTTGATAAAATAAGTTAAATTATTATGAAAAAGATTCAATTTTTAATTAAATACTTTAAATATTAAATTTGAATTAAAAATTTTATTAATAATGTAATCTATTATAATACTAAAAATAATGTACATACTTTGTAAAAATTTTGCTCAAGAACATCAACTTCTTCTGCTTTTAAAAGAGCTCCAGCTAAAAGGATTGAAAGTAAATTACTTCTTCTTGAGGGTATATCCAATTCACTTTTCTAAAAAATATTTAACAATTCATTTCTTAAAGATGATGTTTCATATTTTCATTTCATAAAAAAATAAAAATATATATAACTAATTTGATATAGCTCAAATTGAAAAAAAAATCTAATTTCAAATAATTTTCAAATTTTCAAATTAGTACTTTCCTCGTAGAAACTTACATAGAACTTTCTGTTATTTTGAATTTATTCTAAAAGAATTATTTTGCAAAATTCATTGTTTAGAATTTATTACTATACATAAATAGTAATAAATTCTAATCAAAGAATTTTGCAAAATAATTATTTTGACATTAATAATGAAATCCAAAAATATATAAATTAAATATAGTCTTTGAAAAGATTACATTATCTTTCTATGACAGCTAAACAAATTAAAAGATGCTGCCAGAAAATGTCCACTTTGTTTTTTGATTGTATCATGCATGTCATTATACTGAATTTTTTGGTTAAAGGTAATATCATAACTTACTAATATGTGATCATAAAACAGACATTAAATAAATGAGCAACATATGAGGGAGTAGGATTTCCTGAACACACTGCTGTACTGTCAATACACCTTATACTACTATAGGGATGGCCAACTGTCATATGAGATGACTTCCCAACCAGAAAACAAACATTGCAAGCAGTGAGCTGCTTGACAGTAAAGACAGAATGAAAACACTCACCAGTGTTCCTTCTTACACTAACACAACGGTCATCTGTTCCCAAACAGAACCTAAATTTGTTACTAAAGTCAATACATTGCCAAGTCCAAAGCAGTCTATGCTTCTCTGTTAGTTAAGAATGGCTATTCTTAAGTAAGTAGCAAAGCCCATTAAGATGTTCTATGCTCTCCCTCTATCATGCCCCATTGTGCAAGTCACACCAAACTTTCAGTGTATGATACAGGAAATACTAACATCTTTTTAACCTCTCATATCTTGTCTATGTTCTCTGTACATCTCATCAGAATTATTTCACACCCTACAGGCATTCCGTTATTAATTTTATAAAAATTCCGTCTCTTAATATATACTTAATTTTAGATTTAAGTTTACCCCTTTTTTATTTTAGCACATGTTATACTGTCCTAATGTGTATAAGTGTGGAGCCAAAAGAATTTTTAGCTCCATTTTTCTCCTCCTTTTTTCAACTACGTGTATATCTTCTTAGGAATCATGTTGGTTTAACTGTCACTATCTCAGGACTGAAGAGGAGCATTAAGCCTGAAATGCATATCCGTTCACACCAATACACCACCCTTTTACCTCTGAAAGTGTTTCCTGTGTGATATGTTCTCAACGGCAACATTGCACCAAGAAAATGCATATAATAGAGAACAACAAGCAACCAAGATTTACGATATATGTAGTTTCAATAGTTTATACTATACTAGTAGCTTGGGATGCTGCCTAGTGGGCATTCTAGTAGCAGTGGTGTCATTCCGTGGTATAAATAATAAATTCATATTACAAATAAAAATAATTATATACTGAATTTCTCATGGCATACCATACTAAAGCGCAGTCAAAAATGCAAAAAACTGCATCTAAAATAGTACAGTAGAAGCCAAGTTCTTCAGGGTAATCTGTAACTCTCTCCCCCATGGGAGGAATTTTAAAAAATCCCTTCTTAATGTGCATTCTCATGGCATACCTACTAAAATGCAGTCAAAAATGCAAAAAACCACATTTATTGTTATTTTAATATTGTTATGCAAAAAACTGAATTTATTGTTAATTTAAATAATAGCTAGGGTACCCCTAGTGGCCATTCTAGGCATACCATTACAGATAAACTGACACACAATCAATGGCTTATATTATTAGATAAATTCCTAAAGACAGATATATTAAATATTTGGAAATTATTACTTTTATTTTTAATTTATTTTCTATCATATAACCAGAGATAAACCAGAACATTAGATCAGCATTAATTTCAACTGAATTAATGCTAATTTTTAATCATCATAATTTTCTGCCTATAAGCCATAGACTTTGTTAAAAAAAATCTTCAAATTCCATGATGTGGGTTATAGGTTGCTGCTTATAATCTGTATCAATTTTTCCATAACAAAAAAAAAATGACTAAAATCATTTTACTTTTTTAAATTTTAATTAGTTTTCTTGATATGATAAAGCATGACAGAATATCTTTCTGTTATTTATGTGTTGGATAGACACAAAAGATAAAGTTGCACATGGACCCACTCATTCCTGCTCATGAATGAAATGTAATATTATTTTAATGTCTGTCAGCTTCAAATAAATGTCTTCAAGCCATTTTTGGATATATATGATGATGGCATCAGTATCTTTAAGCTAAAACTTGGAATAAATTAATTAAAAATTTTCCATAATTTAATCTGAATTAATCCGGCATTTAGATTTATCTTATCTAAAACTTTGCTAGCCTCTATGATATATATTACAACTATAATCTGTTTTAGGCTTGATTTTTTTGAAGTAAACCCGTGTATGTTTTCATTCCAATACTTTTTATTTTTTTATATAATTTGATGATATTGTATAATTTTAAGTATATGTTATTGACGTTTTCTCCAACCTATTAACCAGAGTAATACTTTTCTATATTTGCTAACGCTTTCGATGCCCCTCCTGGGCTCTTCCTCAGGTATTTGATAAACATCGTAGTGATTTGGTTGTCAACCTTCGCACTTCCCCATCCGACAGTGTTCAATTACGTAAGACTCCAAAGCGCATGCGTCTCCAAGCCTAATAAAACTTCTAACTGTGAACTGCTTATCCTCCCTTCTACTATACACTCGAAACACAAGAATAAACAAATAAATTTAATTTAAATGCTGTCGTCCATTGGGAATTGCCACGCTGTAGATAGGGACATTTCTTCCTTAAAATTAATGCTCGTGGCTCTGCTCTAAAAATGTCAATAGCTTCCAATATTTTTAGGTGATCATGATGTGAGGTGGTGAGAACGATATGTGCCTTTTCAAATACTGCCGTGATGTCTGGGTCTGTTACATACGTTGCAAGGGCTATCATGTACTTATTTTGTAGAATGTCCGATTTATGCTCTTTCAGACGCACCTCTAACGATCTTTTGGTTGCACCTACATAAACCATTTCTTTATTATGCCTGCCATCTATTATAGGGACTCTGTAGACGCCTGGTAACCCATTGGGATTCGGACGATCTTTTCCATTCCTTAGTAGGCTAAAAATGGTTCAACATCTCCTGTACGCAACCCTAATCTCCCGTTTCTTGGTAATCGAACACCGTTGGATGGGGAAGTGTGAAGGTCAACAAGCAAATCACTATGATGTTTATCGAATGCCTGAGGAAGAGCCCAGGAGGGGCATTGAAAGCATTAGCAAATATCGAAAAGTATTACTCCAGTTAATAGGTTGGAGAAAATGTTGAGTATATCTTCCTGGTGTATTAGAAGTGGAGAATATTTATATGTTATCAATTCCCATAAGATTTGGCTTAGTTAAGTATTATTTACCTTAAGTTTTAACAAAATGTCTTTGATGGATTCATGGTCAACTGGATGTAAGGTTTCACCCATCATAGTTTCCATTTCATCCAGCCAAAATGTAAGTTCTTCCATTTCTTCTCTAACTTCTGCTAATCTGATGCTATCTTTTTCCAATCTATAAGTTGTAAAAGTATAAAAGTTACTTTAGCATTCATATTGAAATTAAATTTAATATAAATAATAAATTTTTAATAAGTGAAGATTCAATTTAACTTTCATTGTAACTAAAATAAAAACAAAAAATAATTTAAAATTTAAAAAGACATGAAAATGAATGCTAAATTTTTATGTAAATTTAAACAAATATATATACAAGGTGTTTCAGACCATCTATACCACAGGTTTTTCTAGAAAACTTTAAAGTTTTTACAGAAAAATTTTTTACAGTCAAAGCCCATACGAAGAATTGAATGGCAATATTGATATCAATTGGAATTGAGTAAAAAATAAAACCAAACTGGGCCTGACTCTGAATTTGGATATTGGAAAAGTGGTCAAATTGAGTTTTGTTAGATGGCACTTTTTATAAGAAAAAACTTTTACTATAAAAATTAATTAAAAAAACACTTCACACCCCTTATACTTACTCAACACATAAAATTTAATCAATACACAAATATTTTCAGTCACTTTAAGGGGGACTTCATTAGCCATTTTTTTTACATTGAACAAGATACAAAATACTTAAAAACTGAACATTCCATATGTTCAATAATGCATTTTTACAAATTATTCAATATGTGATCAGCTGCTGTTCCTAAAAAAATGTTAACTGACTCAAACACAAAAATAGATATAGAAAACAAAGTATTATAAAATAAAATATAAATAATAAATTAAAAACGAAAAATATTAATAATATTAAAATAAGAATCCAATTATCATTACAGGTTACAAAGTCTTTGTTACATGACATGATGAAATTTCTGAAACTTTTTAAATTATAACTGATTACAATAAAATGATATATAAATAGATGAAATCAATATTTATATTACTGTTAATTTCATTTGACAATTTATTTTTCACATTTCACATATCTAAAAAAGTTTTAAATTGGTTTTTCTATTAGTTTGACCATTTTGATAGATATCAAAAGTATAAAAACAAACTTCACCCGTGACTACCGGTACATATAAAGTCTAATCCAGCAACTTCAACCTTTAAATTTCCGGTACAAACGACGAAAATTAACAGAAAAAACTAACGTTTTCGAATCTCCATCGAGATCTTCTTCAGGTTCGTTAATGGAATGTCATGAGAATAGAACTCTTTTGAAGTTCAAAAAATCGAACATCTCCAGCGTACGATGACGATGCAAAATATAAGATGTGCTACAATTCGCTGTTTAGGTTCGGCAATACCACATATCTACAAAAAAGAGGGGTACCCATGGGGAGCCCAATTTCGGGCGACCTATGTGAGTTGGTTATACGGCAATTAGAGAGGGATGTCGTTCCCATGTTTACACCTGACATTATTTTGTACCGTAGGTATGTGGATGACGTGATTATCATATGGAAGGGCGAGCCGAAGGTCGATGATTTTTTGCACATTGTAAATAACAACCCGTTTGGTCTAACGCTCAAGCTTGATCAAATATCGGACACCAGAGTGCATTTTTTAGACGTCACCATTCAGCGCGATATAAACAATATTGAGACGCGGGTGTACTACAAACCCAGCTACCTACCTATGTACATACCCGCTGGGTCTGAGGATCCATACCCTTATAAAATTGTGGCGTTCAGGGCGTTAGTAAATAGGGCATTCACCCATAATACTAAAAGGGAAGACACGATCGCAGAGCTAAAACACATTGAAGACATTGCCACTAGCCATGGATACAGAAGTAGCCTTATCCGCAGTTTAGCTCGTAATTGTTGTAATACAAACACAGCGCATCACACCTCCGCAGGGCGGAGTGAGTCTAACTCGAGCCCCGACCAGCACACGGTTGTACTATACAACAAAGACCTCCATTCCTTGTACAGGGAAATAGCGCTAAGGAAGGGCACCAAGTTAGCGTACACGAGAACGCCATCTATCTATTCGCTTCTCAGAAATGCCAAGGACAAACCGAGCATTTTAAGGGCACCGGGGGTTTATAGTATCCCGTTAAGAGACCACAGGTTCCAAAGGGACCTAGTATATATTGGTTCTACCAAGAGATCCCTCCAAAAAAGGGTTTCTGAGTATAAGAATGACGTTGCCAAAAAAAGGCACACCACCGCCCTGTCGACGTACGCCACAGACCCCGATGTAAGGGCGGACTTCGATAACGCCACCCTCATTAAGAAGTCGTTCAAAACGGACCACATTAGGGAATTGGAGACCCTGGAGATTTACAGAGCTACCAAATTGGGAAAATGTATTAATTACAAAGACAACAACATTTTATCGTACGCGTGGCGATACATCTCGGAGGTCAATCCACGATGGTAGACATGTTTTTATTTCCTGCATTGATAATTTGCAACGTTACGATAGTAGACTCAGGTCTATTAAATCAATCTTATATTTTGCATCGTCATCGCACACTGGAGATGTTCGATTTTTTGAACTTCAAAAGAGTTCTATTCTCATGACATTCCATTAACAAACCTGAAGAAGATCTCGATGGAGATTCGAAAACGTTAGTTTTTTCTGTTAATTTTCGTCGTTTGTACCGAAAATTTAAAGGTTGAAGTTGCTGGATTAGATCAAAGTATATTAAACAACCAATAGTAATTTGTTTAATTACTATTGATTTTTATAAACTTGCAACTAAATTAATAAGACTAACATATATTTTTAGCAATCATATTGAAAAATTACTCAATCTTAATCTATATATTAATAGAAAATTTTAATAATATTAATGTTATGGTCCAAGTGATTAATAGGGCATTATCAAATCAAATCAAATCAAATCTTTATTGTACTAAGGAAAAAAATCCTTGTTACAGGGAGGTTATTTTAAACATGAAAAACCCATAATAGCTTGTTGCACATCTTATGTTATTTTATTATAACATTTAATTTAACAGAAATAGAAAAAAATACATAAAAGAAGTTATAGTTGAATATCATTAGCTGAATATTAATTAATAACATCATTATTAATAGGGCATTATTCATAATTACTGGTCATTATGAATAATGACTAAAATGGGTGTGCAGTCTGATAAGTATTGATTAATTTATCAAATTGACCAGTCATTATAAATACTACTATCAATAATCAAGCATCTTTACTACACCCGTAAAGCTGATACATGTAAAGCCCAATACATGTAAAGATGTTTGATTATTTATATATGCCTTGCTGGGGTTTGTAATGGCCAGTTGAGTGCCTTGGGTAGAACATTGTGAACGCTGAATGCATCCCCAGCTGGAGTATTAACTGTCAATGGTTATAGCTTATATATGCTGGAAGAAGAGATCGGCCAAAGGTCCGGGTAGCGTAACTGGTAACGTGTCTGCACAGATAGCAGAAGTTGCAGGTTCGAATCCCACTTCGGGCCGATTCTTTTCTTCCAGTAATTCTAAATTATTATTTAAATTATTTAATTAATTGTAATTATTAAATTTATTGAGAAATGGCACTTAACGTCTACCTCTAATGCCAAATTGTCTATTAAATTATTAGTATTATAGCCATTTCTAGCCCAATTATATTCGGCTTTGGTTGGTGTATAGCAATACTGCTATCATCAAGTCAGGCAAAGTGATAATAATACGTTGAGGAGTGATCATTCAACATATGCTAGCCAATCAGCACTTGCATCTGAGTTGCATATGCGTATTGTGTTTAGTACTGAATTTTAAATTTATGTGACCAATAGTTAATCTTGTGCGATATTTTAATTTGATTAAAAAACTCCACTTATTTCATTTAGAAATATTTATTTTTTGTGATTTATTTCAAAGTATTTTAAAAAATCTTAATCTTTTAAAACTAAGTACTATTAACTATATTAATTAAATGGTAAAATTTTACCTATATGAACCGTCATGGCGGCAGTCGCGATTGTTTGTGCTCCTGACAGACTCCTCCCAGAGGGGAGATGCTGGCAGGCCACCGATTGTTTAACGTCACTATTTATTGATACATACTAGTTATTGATACTTATGTTCAAGAACTACCATAAATCAATAACATTATTCATAATGCAATGCCCATATTAATCACTTGGTCCACAACATTAACAACAATATACAACTTTAATAAACTATAACAGTTAGCAATGGTATGTAATTATGTAATTCTTTTTTATTCACTTGAAAAATTTAGACTTATTTATAAAAACTACTTAATTAAATAACCTATTTTTAACTTTATATTAGTTGAATAATATATAATGACCTTGTTCTTCTCACTGCTAATTCCCCAACAAGAGATTTCCATCGTCTGTTCAAAGAGTCTAACTGCTCTTGTAAAAGAATTGCATCTGGAGGAGAACACTGTTGGCCAATTTTTTTGCCACTACTGATGACATTTTCTAGTGCTATCATTTTATCCGTAACTTGTTTCTGAAGTGTCTAATTAAAAATATTAAAAAATTGAATATATGTAAAATATTCATTACTGAATGATAAGTTAATTTAAATACCTCTTGATGTTTGCGAGCCTTTTCATAATCCAGATCTCCATTTGGTAATCTGCTATGAGCAAGAATGGTTTCTGCTTCAATTATCCATGCTGTAAGACTACGAAGTCTTGTTTCAAATTCTTGCCAAATTTCTCTTGCTTTTAACCATCGACTAACAATAATAATGCATAATTTAATTTTCAACTTTTATTATTTGATATTGTTATAAAATTGTAAAATTATAAAGATATTTTTAACTATCAGAACTGTAAAAGAATTAAGAGGGAGAAAGAAAAGGAGAAAGGAAAAATCGTTCGATCAGGAATGAATTGAATGGTCAACTTTTGTGTACATCACTACTACTACTGTATTTGGCAACACTAGCATGATGTGAATCAGTTATCTATTGTCGTAAATCTGGAAAATTTATAGGACAAATATTTTCCGTATTTTGGTCTAATAAAGCATTAATATAGGCACCTAATTACACTCAAACCTGTTTTTGTGCAGTCTTTTTTTGTGCGATTTTTTATTTGTGTGATTTGTTTTGTATGATTTTTTGTGCGCGGTATATGAATTTCAATCAAATTGGTATACTGCACAAAAATAATTGCACAAAACACATTGCACATATAAAAAATTGCACAAAAAAAAGACCACACAAAAACAGGTTTGAGTGTATTATTTTTTACCTACTTATTTATTTACCTATGTATTACATATTTTATTTTAGAATTTACTATTAGTTTGTTTAATTGGGACAGCCACTTAATTCAGCCAAAATGGATTAGTCCCAATGTTTCCCAATTAAGTAGAATCAACTGTTTGTGTGTATATATATATATATACATACATACATACATACATATATATATTATATATATATACATTTGTGAGAATCTAGAGTTTAGGAAAAATACTTTAACCAATTTACTAAAATAATATTTTTGAAATTAATTTAAATTAAATTTTATAGAGAAATTATCAGTTTTTGACTTCCTCTGACTCAGGAAGAATGACAATTTAGTTCCTCCTAAAGGGATAGTTTGAGTGCGGTATCTCACTCGACTATCTACAAGACTGCCTGACTTCCTCCTCATGTTGGGAAGCGTGGCATGATTTTCCAATAATGCTATTAAATGAAAGATGGTATAAAAGGTGGAAGGTCATAGTCCAACTTGCTCTTGTTTTGATACTCTTATGCAGCTATCAAGACTTTAGCCACCATTCTTGTCTGACGTTTGCACCAGACATCAAATGTTTAGCCATCATTCCTGTTTTGATGCCTTTACCAGGTGCCCAAGACTCTCCCAGTACAACTTCTATGTGTTCCCAAGGATTCTCCACTATAGGTAATATGATGAATTTATGTAAACTCGCTCTCAGGATAGACTTAGAGATATAGATTTAGATATCCTCACGAATTTGATGGTAAAGCTTGATCATTTGTGTTTATCATAGTTGTCATTTATTTATATTTATAATAGTTATAAGTTTGTATAATAAATATATAGTCATCTTCTAAACCATCTTTTAGATTGATTTATGTCCAATTCCATCAGCCTATGGCCCGCATATTTTACATAACTCATAAAGTTAAAATTGTTCCAACTAAAATTCCAGTTAAGTTATATTTATATCTTCAACCATTCAGAAGATAAAATAATAGAATCACAAGTTGAGATGCATAATTATCTTAACTGGTGTCAGGACTGATTAGGAAAGATTTTTATGAATCTTCCCTCCCAACTATTTAACATCCTGAAATATAGCAATGTCTACAAATAAATTACTTTTCTTATAAAAAGTATTAATTGTAAAATGAAAAAGAATATTTGTAAAATTTCCAATTATATTAATAATGTGGAAAAGGAGTTAACTAGGAATCCCTATTTTCACATATATAATAATTTGGCAAGTAAGATTTTAGTTATAGATATAAATGAACTCATATAGTTAATTTTGAAAATTATAGTTCACTATCTATATATGTTAACATAGAAGAAATACATTGATTTTTATAAAGAAAAACACACCCGCATATTAAAGAAGTGAAAATGTTTTTATCATTAACTACTTTATCAAGTTACCTGTATCTTTCACTGTATGAATGTTTTATTTTCATCCATTCTTCATTAAGTTTATCTAATACCCGATTAATTTGAAGAATATCTGCTTCATCAGCTTTTTCCAAGACTTTTTCTTTTTCATTTCTTAAACTATCAATATTAGGTTTCAAAGTTTCTAAAGCATCTTTAACACCCTTCAAAATAAAATAATATTTTAATACAAATTATCTTCTTTTAAATATCTAAAACTTTAAAAGTAAAAATGTTTTCAGTCTCAAATTATATGCACTAAATAGAAATATAGCACTCTCTATAAATAAATTACTTTTCTTACAAAAAATTGTAATTGAAAAATGAAAAAGAATATTTGTAAAATTTCCAATTATATTAATAATTACCTTTAATGCATCCTCTTGCTTTCCAAAATCTTCAAATTCTTTTCCAGATAATTCAGGTTGATTCAGCTGGCGATTAACAGATGCTATAGCTTCTCTCAATTTGTTAACTTTGGCAATGAAATCAGGTACAACTGCTACAACAGGTAGCTCCAAAGTAACAGATGCAGTTTCAGTTTGAGTAATCACTGTTTTAGTCATTGGAGATTTAGATAAATTTAAAATTGATTGAATCTGTGTCCAAATTTGAATAGGTGACTGTACAATAGTTTGTAAAGATACAGCCGAAATACCAATATCTTGAGCTTGTTGAGCTGTTTTTTGCAAAGTTGATAAATCTTTATTAAATTTTTCCAAGTCATTTTTAATTATCTGGAAAAAGTTTAAAATAACTTTTAAAAAATTAAACAAATAATAATAATAATAATAACAAAACAAAAAATAACATCTGTTTGAATGAGTTTGTAATTGCAATTTAAAATTAACAGTGACCCATGATGAGTCACTGTTAATGTTAAATTGCAATTACAAAAAGTTTTTATGCACAGAAAGTTATAGTAAATTTTTTTTATATAATCAATACAGTGTTTTGAGAATCAATTACCAAAGACAATTGCTTTCATGAGTTATATGATTATTTTTAAAAATTTTTAATTGTATTTTGTTTTTTGTATGAATTTTTGATATAATTGATGTTCCATTAATTAACAAATACAATCAAGGTAACCTTGCCAATCAGAGAGATCACTTTCATTGGCAAAGCGACCTTGATCAATGTGACAATTGTTTTTAAATGGTCATTACCTCCATTTAAATGTTTCTAAATTAATAATAAACTTTACTCTACACACTACATTAATAATAATTTCAGACGACATGGTGTAATAACATCAATGGCACTTCCTGTTGACAAGAGATATCAAAATTGCCAACAGTGTTCATGTGTCGAAAATATGTGGTATAAACCTTTAATTGAGTAAGTGAGCTTATTGGTTTATTTAGAAATGTTGTAGTAAATAAATAGAAATGAGTAAGTGCCAATTGTTTATGGAAAGTTCAAATTTTTGCATGTTAAAAGTAGCCCTGTCACTTTTCATGATCAATATAGCCCCAAATAAGTCAATGTTATTAACTTTGATCATCATGTGTTGACTGTGCTGACCTATTCTGTATGCCAACCATTTAATTTAATTCATTAATCATTAATTTTTATCAACAGGCTATTTCTTCAAAGTCCAGGTGTAAATGACATCATCAGTCATGGTCCAGAAGAATAAACAGAACACACCCTCCTGACTATATTTGACAGCATACAGATTGCATAATTTGGATTTGGCTATAAAAATGTGGCAGCTAGCCTCTGGATCAGATATCCATTTTGCATCACATACCAGATGCAAATAGAAACACAGGGATAATTAGAACATTTCACAAGCAGTTGTTTCTATACTGAAGGCATTCAAGAATAGATGGCATGGAGAGGAATGGCAACAGTAAAAGGCAGAAACTGATAAAATGACCTGATGAGTAAGGTACCAGCATCAGTACTACTGAAGAAAGTAAAAGACAACAAATTTCAAACCAGTACAGTATGATGCTGAAGATGATGATGCTAATACCATTCGTACCATGAGTAAAAAACAAGAGCCTACCACCAATATCTTTGTCAAAGATCCAGAAGCCAGTGAAGAAGCAGTATCAGATGTTTGGAAAGAAACAAATCAAGCTGGTATTGACAACAATCATTTAACTCTTCAGAAAGAAGACTGTCCATCATTTTGTATTTCAAGCAGAAGATGAATGGTGTAATTAAGCAAAGCCTCTGGCAGAGGTCAGAGACAGTAAAATTTTTTAAAAAGCAGGGTTTCATGGTTTAATCAAGTAAGCTTCTACAAATGGATTTCATTGATCTGAAAGCAAAAACAACTTGGTAATCAAAGCAACCCCTTGTCTAAGGCTACTTTGATCATACTATCTTTTTTTAAGATCCCACTTTTGATTTTTAGTGTTACTGCCAGCACATACACTTACAGTACATGTCATGACTGTCCGAATGATCTCAATCAACATAGCATCAAAACAGTTACTGAAATTTGAAACAAAACTAGACCCACTATGGTACAGAGTTGACAGAGCAATAAAAAAATTGCTTTGAGAAAGTGCAGATGTCATTAACATACTTTCATCCCTGATATGACTAAAGTTTCATGTACAAATGGATTGGCATACAAATATAAACATCCAAACCTGATAGTTATATATTAAAGCCAAATGATTGCCAAATCATTTTGGGATATATTTTACTATTATAATTAATTAAATGCAAAGCAACTGACATACAAATTCTTAGAAGTAATGTGAAATTTTCCCATTTCTAGTCAAAACTTGTATTACAAAATAGTTGCAGCTCCTGTAAGTACCTATGTAGTGACTTGCAGCACTATGCAACAATCTCTCACAGAGGATTTCTGTAGAATTTCATTACACTGATTGCAGTCAGTAAATCAAATAATTTGAATACTAGCAGTGAGTAAAAAAAATAACATAAAGACTAAAATGACAAACAAAAATTGCACTCAGTGAATATATTGATACAAAACAAGATTCATTTTGAGAAATAGGAAAGACTCAATTTACAAAGTGTAAAATACACTTCTTTCAGAAGTAAGACATGATTGAGACAAATTCACTTTGCTACAAAAACTTTTCTGTCTAGTTAGCGGTCCCCAACCTTTTTATCGCCGCGGACCTGTCAACATTTGATAATTTTACCGCTGTCCACTGAGGGGAGATGGCCCGCTGGAGGGAGATTTTGTGCAGGTGCGATATTGGTGCAGTTTTAGGTGACGTCTCTCAGCTCCCGGTTAACCTCTGAGGGGGGGATGGCCCGCTGGAGGGAGATTTTGCGCAGTGCCGGTATTGGTGCAGTTTTAGGTGACGATCTCTCAGCTCCCAGTTAACCTCTCTTCCATTGAAAGTCGCACAAACCCAAAAAAATACACCACAGTAAATAAAATGGAAATAATTTAATGTCCTTGGGTGGCCCGGTACCTATTTGATCCATGGACCGGTTCTGGTCCGCGGCCTGAGTCAGACAATCACTCTTCCTTGCATTCATTACTAGAGCTAAGCATTCCTAATCTGAACAAAATTATTGACATTCCCATTAGTATACACTATTTCAGTTTTGAAATTTAGAATGTAATCTATAAATGTTGTATTAGCTGTTGATCCAGTTTCTGCTATGATAATTAGATTCATGGAGAAGATAATATCTATCATACAAGGAAAACTACTTTTTTTAAAGGTGTCATTTTTATTGTTTTCAACAGATAGCATTTCGAGCAGTGCTCCTCATCAGTTTGTTCTAAAAAATAGTACATTAATATGAACATGTAATAAATAAATATATAAAAAACATAGTACAGTAGTTTTTAAATAAATTTTTTTAAAGATGTAACTTACTTGGTTAATGTTTATAATATTTTTAACAAAAAAGAAAAATATATTTAAAACACTGTTATTGATTTATAAAATCTAAAAAAAAAGGTTATAACATTATACTATGAAATGATTACAAAAATATATCCAAATTAACATGAATTGTAGTCACCTGGATGAGTATAAAATAAAAATGAATAATAGTATAAATTACATAAATGTATAAAATAATATATAAAAATTAAAACTTTGTATACTATTAAAACCAGAATGTAAAAAATTGGTGTAAATAAAATAAACATTGGTAAAAATGGAAGGTAAAACAGTAAAAAATGAGTAAAACATTAGAACACAATAGCCTTACACTCTGGAAAGATGTGGTGTGAATGTTATTTATGTGTACTAAGGAGTGACCTCTGGTGATAATGTGGTCCAGATTTAATCATCAACTAAGTTACATCATTAAATTATTTTATGAATTATTGTATTATGTTTTTTTTATATATTTATTTATTTTAACTACACATCAATGTAGTTTTCTAGAACAGACTGATGAAGGGTGCATTTTGGATGCACCCTTCATCAGTCTGTTTAAAACAATAAAAACAATAAAAATGACTATCCTTTAAAAAAACAAATTTCCTTTGTATGATAGATTTGTAAAGAAGATAATATCTAATTATCACAGAACTACATAATCTATGACACACTCCTTTTCCTTGTCAGAAGCAGAATCTGTGATGAAGAGTTATGCATGAAGTTTTGTAGTGACCATTGATAATTTTAATGTCAAGATTGAAAGATCACTCAAGTTTTCTCATGAACAACGATTTTGCAAAGATTCTATCTAATTATGATAGCTAATAGCGGTTGAGACCAAAGTTTTAAATGCAAAAACGTGTATGTTGGACGTTCGGTGCCTGCTTTCCTGTAAGTCTAGAAGTTTGACAATGGCATTTGGAATGTCGAGCATGATTCCACTGACTTTCCAAATGCCATTGTCAAACTTCTAGGCTTACAGGAAAGCGGCGCCGAATGTCCGATGTACATGTTTTCACGTTTAAAATTTCGGCCTCAACTTCACTAATCTATCTAATCCATTAACTTCTAACTTCTAGTTACTTTAACTAACTTAACTAAATTTAACTCCATCAACTAACTTCTAGTTACTTTTTCTGTCCAAATAAGCAATATAAATAATGAATCTCAATTAATCTATAGACAGATCATCTTACATCTGATATGAGAAAGCAGAGAAACAATTATAAATTTAAACAATATTGTACAAATTTATGTATATTATTTCATATAATTATATAAATCATAAATTATATATTAATAAGTTACATAACAGTATTGAAACTATACAAATATAAACATCTACCAAAACACAATGCTTTAGCAAATATATTTTGAAAATAATATTATTATTTCCAAAATACAGGCCAATTATTTACGGCAATTGTGGGTGTCTATTTAGTATTGAAACTATTATATAAAATTTGACAAAGATATTTTGTTTATTTTATAGTATACATTATTAATTATATGTATATATAGTACAATAAAACTAAAAGTTAATAAAATAATAAAAGTTAAGTACTTTATGCTGACTGCTTGGCAATCTTTCTAATCTTTGCAAAAATGGCACTAATTGTGTTGTAAGATATTCTGATTCTTTTTGTAATTTTTGCCACAAACTGTATTGATTTGTTAATTTCTGCTTCAGTAAAATCATTTTTTGGTGTGTATCATTCCATTGTCTCTCTGCAGCTAAATATATATCTTGTAACTTTAACATATCTGGTGGTCCTAAACGATGCTTTAATTTTTCATAGTCACTTTGTAAATGTTCTATTTTTGTTTTTAATTCTTCTTCATTTTCATTTAAATTCTGAAACAAAGTAAACTTTTATTATTATTGTCAAAATATAACATTATTATATCAAACATTTCATGTAATATACTAGCATCATTTTTTTATAACTTAACTACAAAAATTCAATTACCTTTAAAACATTTTTAATTTCATCTGTGGAATGAAAGCTTGTCAAGTTTGATTTCTGCTTAATTTCTTTATCCCAATTTTCCAGAAGAATATATATTTGTCGAGTTTTTAGTTCAAATTCTTCCAAACATGGTGTTCCAGGTTCAGATTTAGGGATTTGAACAGGAGATGCTCTTAACTGTGTCACTGTTGACCTTTGTATTTCAATAACAACATCTGCTTTCTGTTTATTCTTTCAAAAAAAGAAAAAAGAAAAAAATTGTATATTTTTATCAGTTCAGCTATTAAATAATGATGAAATTTTAATGAAACTTTAATTCAGTTAATATGCAAACAAATTAATCTTAAATAAATAAAATAAAATGTTTTCAATTTAATTTTTTAAATTTATTCTATTTTTCACTGAAAGGTAATAAGTATTTACTAGTATAAATGTGGATTTTATAATTTAATATATATTCCTTTCAAGTCTCATCTTCACATATTTAGGAAAATAAATAAATCCAGAAAGATTTTTATCACTTCTTAAATAGCTAAAGTTCTTTATCATTAACTTAATTAACTAATTTTACAAAATAATAAAGATGTTAAAGTATCAAAATAATTTCCTAAAGGTCAGATTGAGTTCTGAGACACTGCTCTAGATATTAAGATTAAAATAAAATAGATTAAATATCCCATAAAAATTATGTATATTATTATTAAGTTCATAACAGCAATTTCTTTTCAAAAAATTGTTTAAATGAAATAATTATTTTATTTTTTAATCACTTTATATTCTGTTAACAAGATTAGTTCAAACTTGTTAACAGAATATATGAAACTATTATGTTAAACAAAAATATTAAACTTTCATTTCTCTATATTCATAAGTTCTTATGTATTTCAGTAATCACAATTTTTTTGAATAATTTAAAATTAAATGTTAACTATTATGTGATCATAGAATTCTGAAATTTACACTCTAGTTTGTTAAATTGAAATTTTACTGAAAATACTAAAAGGCAATTTATTTTGAGTAATTAAATTCCAATTAATCACTATTTCAGATAAAATTATAATAAATTCAAAAAAATAAATTTCATTTTCTGAATTAATTTTTACAGCTATATTTATTATGAAATTATGTACTAATTCTATAAATATTGAAATAATATTAATTTTCAAATTAAGTAATCAAAGTAAAATATAAACCTTCAATTTTGATAAAATGTTTTCCCAACGTTGATTTATTTTGGTGAGTTCAGGTTCAACAATTTCTTGAAACTTTTTACTTCGCCTAATCAAATTTACAGCAATGTCTCGTATATGATCTACTTTATCATTTATTTCATCTACTTCATTTTGTAATTTCTGAAAATTAAAAAAGAGGATTTTATTTAAATATAAATAAATAGATATAACTCATTAAAATTATAAAATTTATAAGTCATTTATTAAAACTACTCTAAAATATTAATCAAACCAACACCCAACTTTTGTTCCAAATGATTCATCTTTGTAAATTGAGGAGGATCTCCCTTCAGTTTGAGATCATTGCAATCTTATTTGTTTTTGTAATAAGAAGAAATATTATCAATTATTCTTCTGGCTACAAAAGTGATTTTTATAAAGAACAAATATTTGACAGAATAGAAAAATATATTAACAAAATTTGATGTTCTCAAATAGTATTTTTAAATTAAAAATTTTTTTTCATTTATTCTTTACAAAGAAAGTATAATTAAAATTTCTTTGATTACAAAAAAAACTCTTCAAAATGAACAGCATAACAATCTTTCATTTTAAAAGTGAAATGCTGATCTGAATATTGCTTCCATATACTAAAGTATCTCTTAGCAAAAAGAATATGAAATATGTTTTTAAACAAGAATATAAGTAATAAATTAAAGTCTTTAAAAAATTGTGTCAATTTTTTTTTATAAAAGAATATAATTTAGTTTAAGTTTTAGATATAGATGCAAGAAACCAAGTAAATTATCTTAAACATTTTTTCACAAAGATATTTAAGATAATTTATATAAAAGTAATATTGCAATGTATAGGAAAATACTTCATTTAGTGTAATAGTTCAGTTTATAATATGCACTAGGGAATTCCATTAATGCATTATAACATAATCACTGTTAGCCTAATACTGTATAAGGGAATTTATGAAGTAGTTTTAAAAATAAATTTTAACAAAAAAGCAACATAAACATAAATGATAGAAAGTCACAGCCATTTTTAAATTCAATTTATTTTATTACAAATTACTTTTATTACACTGCATTTCCATTTTCTTCATCAGAAATGAGTTCTTTCCAAGATGACTAAATGAGTTCTTTCCAAGATGATTAAGTTTAGCTTGAAATAATCATTATCTTATGCAATGTATTACAGCAGAACCAAAATAAATACCCTATAATTTAGTTTAAGGTTTATTCAACTTTCATCTCATGTCACAATACTGAGAAGAAAATTTTGTTCCTCAACAGCAAACTATCCCAGAAATTTCATGATGATACTTCTTTTTCATGTTTATAATCCTCTGACTAATTGAGGTATCCAAATAAAATAATCTTGGAATATTCAAACTCTTCATTTCCTCTTCTAATATATGGTGACCAATTCTTACTGTCGCTCTGATTTCACTTTTTTATCTGTTTTACCTGTTCACTCTGATGAATGCATCATCTATTTTTGTTGATTTTCTTAAAGGCAACTCCTGGGCAATCATTACAGGACTGATTTATGATGCCTCTGTTAACAGCCTTGAATATTTAACAAAGTGTCTGGCATTGACTAGATATTCTCCAAAGAATAAAATGTACGAAACTTGCATAAGTGAATACTCTTGTAAGTTTCACATATTTCAGTCTTTGGTGAATATCAGGTCAATGCCAAACAGTGCAAGAGTAACACTCATGCAAGCTTTTTTATATGCTTGTTTTAGTCTTTGATGAAAATCTAGCTACAGAAATTTTTTCCTTAACAAGAAATTTAATTACTATATGCTGTTAAAACAACATATCATCACTTACCACTTTCTCACATCACATTGTTATAATACAATGATGTAAATGACATCATTTTATATTACAGAGTAGATGGGAGATGTCACTATCAGACAAAAAAGCTCTTATACTGAGTGAACAGCATAGATAGAAGGCTTTTCTTACCAGACAAATATGCATTATTCTTGCAATATGATATTGGCTATTACTTTTTTGATACAACCACTCTATTTTAATATTTCAATTGTTCATCATTTAAAACATTTTCTTGATTTAATTTAAATTAATTTTAAATGAATTAATTATAACAAATAAGAAAAATTAAGAATTTATTAAATATTAAATATATTATATTACAATAAAACCTTGATTTAACAGACTAATTCAGGCAAGAGGTTGTCCATTATAATATATTATAAAGTAGGTTTTTCTGAATATATGTCTTAAAAAAATTGACAAATTAGTTAGTTTATTTGTTTTTAATTATGTAGATATATTTATGTAATTAACGTTAAGTATGAATGAGAAGTTTAATTTCACAGAGAAGTTTTCTATACATATAATGCTCATGTCAGTGATTCTCAACCACTGTGCTGTGGTACTTTAGTGTGCCATGAGATTTTTGAAGTGTGCTACCACTGCGAATATCCATACATAAGTGACGTCAGACAAGTAGTTTAATCAGTTCTACTTTCCTAGAGCGCATTTGGAAATTGTAACCAGTGTTACCAGTAACTGCCAGTAGTTACCAAGGCATTTAGAAAACAAACGTACTACACCTTTTAAGTATCCAACTGGCATTTTAAAAATCACTGTTATGATGTCACCAGTTGTCCTGTGGTACTTAATGAAGTAACCATGTGTGCCACCAAATTTTTAAATTATTAAATGTGTACCATGACGTAAAAAATGTTGAGAATCACAAAATCTAAATTGAAATAAACAAAAAAACCTTTTTTTTTTTGGAAAATGCACTTTAATTGTATTTAACTAAACTAACAATGTTTCTAAAAAAAAAATAGAAAATTTAATTTGACAAAAACACAGAAAAAAGTTCCTATTTATTTGTCTTCAGAGGATACATTGAGACACTCCTGTTGTAGCATGAAGTTAAAAGTGGTTACTCTTGAATTTGAAAAAAAAATAACTCCTTAATTACATATAAAAAGCATTTTAAAATTAACAAAGAATTAATTTTCACATATGACATATGGATCGGGAATTTTGTCTGTTAAATCCAAAGTCCATTAAATCGAGATTTTACTGTATTTTTATTTTTCTCAATAAATAAAAATACCATCTGAAATTAGAGAAAATAAATGTAATTAAATATTATGAAAAAAACATACTTGATATTTTTTAATTTCTGAATCAGAAATTTTTTGTTGTTGTGATAAATTTTCTATTTCCATCAAAATCTTTTCTGTAGATTCTAGCCAAGAATTTAATATTTTTAATTGTTGAAAGAATTCTTGCAATTTATCATTGCCTTGCTTTGTATTTCCCTTAAAAATAAATAAGTATATTTTCAAAAGTGTATAAATTTATTAAATTAGTCTATTAAAAAAATTTATCCTTAAAATTATAATTACGACAGAAACAATAGACCAATGAAATAACAAGGGTCTTATAATAAAATTTAAAACAGTTTCACAAATGAAATTTAGCTATTATCAATATGAAATTCTCTATCAGATTTATTTTATTGTATTACAAAGAATATATGTTACTTTGAAAAAAATGATTATTGAATTTTTCTTAATTTTTATCTATTATATGAAAAAATCTACTATTACATGTAAGCTATTTATATTAAATTGAATAATATATATAATAGTACACTTTTACCTCAAAATCAAAAGATGTTTTCATTTGTTCATCTATAACTGACCATCTCTGTTTCAATTCATTAATTTTTTTGTCCAATTCATCACATGTATCAGGTTCAGCAAGTTTCAAAATGGTTTCATATGAATTTACAATAGATCCAATAAGTGACTTCTTTTGTTGCATTTTTTCTGATATATACTGTTATAAAATATAAAGTATAAATAACTTACGACATATCAAACTCTTAAATATTAAATTAAATGTGATTACTATATGTAATATTTGAAACTTTGAAACTAATAATGTTTATAAATTTATATTTGAATTTTAGCAATAAGATCATCTCACCATTCAGTGTCAAAATTCATGGCATAAATAAATATTTATGGTGTTTGTTTTAAGTTAATAAAATATTTAAATTCATTGATCAAATATAAATCTTTATCTTTTGTGGCATGAAATATATAAATTTTGTGTTTTTATAAACAAACTTTCTATTTCTTCTTAGATAAAACAGAAAAAATGTAAATAATATATTTATGAAAAAATTTCAGAAAATGTGTGCATAAACTTTTCACAAATTATTAAATATTAAAATCAAGTGACAGATAATCCTTAAACTAAAAAGATTTACAGCTATATAAAACTTTGTTTAAATTTTACATAGCTATATTATTTCATATTAAATATTATGATAATATATATATATATAATATATATATTATGTATTATACAGTAAGACCCCATTTAATGCTGATTTGATATAATGCGATCTGCTCAAAGCCTAAAAAAAAAGCTCAATTTACGCCAATTTAAATTATCGCGGCCTTTCATGGATTCGTATATAATACAATTATTTATGAACACGAACCAATCAGAAAAAGGTGGCAAAAAGTTGTACTTTCTTTAAATCTATGTTTCTTTGGTACAATTTTGGAAAAAATATAACATCATGGATGCCATAAGCAATATTGGCTTTGCTTGGCAAGAATTAATTGATAAATGCACAAATGAAATGTGGAAGAAGTTATGGCTGAAGGTATCCAAGAATTCTCAATGAGAAGAACCTATCATTAGGTTGACCAAACTCAACCTAATCAATACAGCAGGACTAGGAGATGGAGATGTAGATGAGCGGGATATTAAGGAGTTACAGCAGGTTTCTGGTGAGAGCCTTACCAACAACGACCTTTGAGAACTGGCAGAACAAGGAATTCATGTAGAACTGGAAAATAGTGATTCTGAAAATGAAGAACCCAAAGCATTTTTCTACAGATTTCCTTAGTGAAAGTTTGGTAATGATAACTGAAATTGTTGATCAAATTGTAGTGAATGATCCAGATTTCGAAAGAAGTGCAAAAGCAAAACAAGGTGTTTTGGATGCAGTCTTCTGTTACCGACATTTGCTTAAAGAAAAAAAAATGACAAATGAAACTACACAACTTTATTGCAAAAAACAAGAATTTCAGAAAAGTCAGGACCTTCATCACAAAAAATGAACTTTACATTTCTGTGCGCATATGCTTGTGTGTTATTTAAAATATTTTTATATTAATTTGCATAATAATATAACTTAAAATTAAAGTAAAATCTGTTTATTTTTGGTCACGCGTTTACCTATTCCTATTTACTCTATGTTAAAATGACCTTGTTTAATGCTGTTTTGTTTAGCACTTTGTTGTCCAGGAACGCATCCCCCGCATTAAGTGGGGTCTTACTGTATTATGATATGATGATTCTATTATAATATTATATTATAATAAAACAGTATCATTATTATAATATCATATTTTATAGCAAAACCATTGGAAATTCAGCAATTATGAATCCAATAAAATGCCCTATAAATTCTTAGTATCCAATTAATAATACTTTCATAATTTAATTCACTACTACTCTCAAATTATCATACTACACTACTAGTATGGTAATTTTGAAGTCATACAAAATAGATAAATTTATGTAAAATATAAAAATATATAAAGTATAAAAATTTTTAAATATGTTTTTACTATACTAGTAAAAATGAAAATGTTTAAAAATTTTAGATATGATAAACTCAAAAAAGTAACTACAAAATATATATTCATAAAATACATGAAAAGCAATAACTAAAAGGGAGTTAAGTGATAATTAAGTAACTAAACAATATAAATTTGATATTTTTAAAAATCTTTTGCTTTCTATTAAATTCAATTCATGCCATTAGATGCACTATTTCATAATGCATTCTTTAATTTAAAAAATGTTTCAATAAATGAAATAACTAATAGAACTTGCAAAATATGATGACAAAGCTGTAAAAAAAACAGTCTCCTTTATTCTTTTTTTACATTCCATGATTAATACAATGATAACTACACTAACCTTCCATTATTTGATTACTGAAACTCCAAAACTGAAAAAGTTCCAATTATAAAGGTATAAAAATGTTTTTTAAAAATTATCAAAAATTTTAAAAGTAATAAAGAATTAAATTAGCATTTTTATTTCAAGAACCACATTTATACAACTTTACTTTTATCTCCCAATGAACTTTTTTAAAACCTAATCAAAAGTGTTCATGAAATGAAAAATTTTAAAAAACAATCTTTGAACCTGTGCTTAAATAAACTATCAGGTTTATTTGCTAGTAATTGCTCATAAGCATATTCATTTAATATGCATACAAAGAACTTTGCAGTAAGGAACAAAGAACATGCATGTTACTATTAATAAAGTTATATAACAGCATGGTTTAGTCTAAATTAAAAGTCTTAGTGTCAAATATTTTGTATCTCAAATCATGCACATTTAATTAAAACAAAAATTAAACCACAAACTTTGAAAGTCAAAAAATAGCATTTAAAAAAATGATATATATTCACTTCAATAAAAATATATTAAAAAATAAAATAAACAGAAAAATTCAAAATTACTACAAATAAAAATCAAATTATATGTTCATTTTATCTCTATTATTAACTGATATTACTTTTTAAATATCTTATTATTGGCATTATAATGTTAAATGCAATTATTATTTTTATGAATATTTATAATAAAAAATTAAACAACAAAATAGCACAGCATGATGTGTGCTAAACAAGTTCAGCAAGAAACTTGTTTAGCAAGAAATTTGTCATTCTATTCTAAATAATTAAATTATTAGTATTCATGATAATGCATATCATTGAAATTTTAAATAACTTATGTTTGATGTTCTATATCATACTTATTTCTCCATTTTAAATCAAATTTAATAAATCAAAAACATTAATTAAAAATTAGTTTCTTATAATATTTTTATTTTATTGTTTTTCATAAGCAATATTTTCAACTAAGAAGTTAATAAATAATAATGAGCTTAATTATATTTTTTCCTTACCTTTATAATATTTTTGTCAATCGGGCAATTTTTTTTTCTTTTCTCATTTAATAATTCACTTTCTATTGAATCCAGTATCTCTTCTAATTCTGTAATTTCTGTTTCAAGCTTCTTACTGGTTTGTAAAGCAGTTTCTAATTTGGATTTATTTTCTGTTACCTATAAATTAAAAAGTATAAAATTAAATAAATTTTTACTCTTAACTGTTGAATATTCAAACTGAGCACAAGGTAAAAACAAATTTTGTAATTCATGTCACATTTATTATTAACAAGTAATATAAAAAGAAACTTTTTAAAGTAAATTCCTACTTAGGTCAACAAAAAAAATTTTATTTTAGTTACTTTTTATTAAATAATTACAATTAATATAAATATGTATGTGAAGGTTCGAATATAAGAATAACGAGATTCGATTAAAATTTTTTATTTTATTGCCAACCGCTTTTCGACAGTTAGGGTTAAATCAAACACAGAAACAAAAAAACGGAAAAACACTGACAAATTTTCTCGTAAAAATTAATCATAAACTATCGTTCCCATGGTAATACTTCCTTGTAGAAGATGAGTTAACTGTTGAACAATAATTATATCATGTAATTCACCATTGGTCAAAAGGGACTTCCACCCTTGACGTACTTCACAAAATCTCGAACCCAAGATCCCGAAATAAAAGGAAAAACGAACGAAGATGACGCTGAGAGGGAGAGAGAGACAGAGTTTCGACAACTGATAAGTGTGTGTCGTGGATTATCATCTCCTGCTGTTGAAGCCGTCCATTTCATCTATCTACAGTCCATTGACTCTTATTTTCAAGCGAACTCTCATTCCTCGGACTTTGTGCAAATCTCAGGATCACAAATCTCCGGATCACTAAGGTATTTATCCTGCTCGCAATGTTTTGTAAACTCTCTCTCTCCAATCACTCGAGACGCGGTTTAGTAATTCGATTCGATGATATAAATACTTCCAAATATGTTAATTGATGTAGTCCCTATCAATCACAAAAATAAACGGGTATTTTTGTTTAATATTAGAAGAGTGTGCGTTTCTTCCTCCATTACCCTCATCATCGGCATCTTATGCTCCCGAAAAACGCGTATCTATCCGCGAGAAGTTTGATAGATTGGTGTCAGTTCCTGACGTAAACCGGATCTTACGATCCCAAATCCGTAACTAATCATTGACCGCTCGAGCCTTAATCATCCTTTCGACAACCGAGGTCGGACCTCAAGGTCTTGTGCCGTTAAGAGGTAGAGAAGATAGGAATCATCCTCCATCTCCTACCCTCGGTTAACCTCACATGTATATACATAAATATCTTATATAAGAGAAATTTTTGTTCGTCTCCTGACGTTGTTGGTCCGAAAAGTGAATGAGTAGTTCAAAGTTTGCTTTTTTCTCCTTGCGCCCTCTATCGGTCCGAATCTGCTGACGGGCACCACAGTTTAAATTTAATTAATTAATGAATTAATATTTGAAAAAACTGTATTAACATCAAGTGTCATCCACTACAAGTTTAAAAAAATGTATTTGAACTTGAGTGGATGAATAGAAAGTATTTTATTAACGATTGAAAATTTGAATGAATGAACAAGATATAGGGAGAGTGTGAACTAATAGTAGGAATTTAAAAATTGAATACCTTCGTAAAGAGATTATAACAAAATAATTCACATATTGCACATTAAAATAAAATAAATACACCAATTTGTCCCTCTTTTTTTTAATGAAATTAAAATTCTACATAAAACAATTGATGTTAAAATAATATTCAAAATTAATATATATAAATATACCTTTGCTCCAAGCTGATTATAATGACTTTTCAAATGATCTAACTTCTGATTCAATTCTTTTGGATTATCAGTTTGATTCTTTTCTACAATTTGTCGTCCTTGATGAATAGATAATTCTACTTCCATTTTTATATCACTAAGTAGTTTATAAAAGTGCTATATAAAAAAAACTTTAATATCATAACTACATAATATCGGTTCAAATAAACAGATTACATAGTCTTTCATGATATCTATTTAAAGTTGTATTAACATACTAATATTATGTATTATTTATCTAAAATATTAAGGAATAGACATATTGCTTACCATACATTGTTCCAACTGATCTTGAATGGCAGTAGATTCATGACAAGTTACTTCCATGATATGCAACCCTTGCTCTATTTCATCAAGCATTTTTATTACTCTGTTTAACTTAGAATCAAAATCTGATGGTTTTTGAAATCTTTTAAACTGTGATAAAATTTCCTCATACTGTTCCTATATGAAAATAATTATAAATAAAAATCATCATTAAACAGTAAACTAATAAATGTTCAATATTTCTATATTTTTTAAAGTATATTATTTTTTATTAATAACTTTATGAAAAATAAATAAAACTTGTTAATAATAAATAATATATAATAAAAATAATGATAAAAAATAAATAATAAAAATAAATAAATGTTGAAGATAAATATAATTTTAAAAATTTATAAAAGATTTTAATCTAAACGAAAACTATGAAGCTGAACTTAATCTTATAGGAACTGCATTTGTACAAATACCAACTCTAAAACTATCTAATGCAGTAAAAATTTCTTTATTCAAACGTTCTCAATCATCTTGAACAATCTTCTTTAGGAAAAATTATATTCTAAAAAACAAATGCCTAACAGTTTTTCTTGAATGTATTTGATTTACAAAATGCATTTGATAGAACAAATTTTTGATTTTGAAAGCTTATAAAAGCTTATATTGATAATAAATAACTTAATAAATAAATACATAAAACAAAATGAATAGGTAAATAAAGATATACACATAATAATATTTAAAATGTCATTCAGTACTACTATGCAGCAACTCTTTACATGCTCTTGGTATTAAATTAGTGTCCTTTAACTTAATTGCCTGCTACTTCAACATAACTTTGTAAATGTACCAAGCTTCTGCATATTTTATATAAGTTACATTGAAGGAACGGCAATTAATTTCAAAGATGTTAACATAATATTGGGAGTGTGAAAAGCATTGCTGCATAGCAGTACTGAATGATGTTTTAATTATTATCATTTGTATATATTTATCTACCTATGTATTTTATTTATTTATTTATTTATTTATTTATTATCAATATGATCTTTCAAAATTAAAAATTTATTCAATCAAATACATTTTGTAAATCAAATACATTCTAGAAAAATTGTTAGGCATTTGTTTCTTTTAGAATGTAATTTTTTCCTGAGGGATTGTTTAAGATGATTGAAAACATTTGAATAAAGAAATTTTTACTGCATTAAATGATTTTAGAGTTGATATTCATAATGCTGAAGTTAATCTAACATAAAACTTTTAGTTGTTTAATATTTTGTTTAAATTGATAAGGTGTAGTGAGGACCTACTTTATAGGAGAATTCACTTATTGTAATCTCAATATATAATCTGATGATAATAACTGATTAATAACATTAAGCAGGATCAGTAAATAAGTAACATTCTGGTTTTATTGATTAACATTAAAACAATTAAAACATATATAACTTGAAAATTTATTACATATAATCATTATCATTAATTAATGGCAATTCATCTATTGTTGTTTGCCTACTGATTTTTGGTGTACCATCTTTAAAAGTGGCTAGAATGTAACTGAAATCAGAAATGTCAGCAATTGGAACTATCATACTGTGAATTAGCAACAATTAAAATTATTAATGTTTAATATTTTGGTTTGATTTGATTTGATGGCATAGTTTAATGCTGTAAAGACTTCTTGAGCCAAACAATGCCAAGCAGTTGGTAATTCTAAAACACACAAACCGTACAGGCAATATATATATGACCAACCACAATAGCACTTAAAATATAAATAACAACATAAACAAGCTTGTTGGCTCTTGGTTGTTATGTTTTAAACTATTTTTGTCTTTGAAATGAAATTTACTTTAAGACAAAACTCATGTTTATTGGCTCTCTCTTTTCTGTTGCTTTATCAGAAATTATAATGCAGAATATAAAATCTAGTATTTTTTTGTTCCAATCATTCTTCATTTTCTGCTGATGTATCTTAAATTTTGATTTGACCTGAGAATTTGTAAATTTTCTAGATTGTAAAAGATAACATTGATTTAAATTATGATCCCAATATCAATGAAGTCATTGACTATTCTGACCCACTACTGCATTCTTTTTAAAATTTATAAGTACTTAGTTACATTGTATAGTAATATGTGACGTATACATCTTAATCTTAAAGACTGTATGTAATGTATAATATTAAAGCTACAAGAAATTAAAAACATTTTGTCATATCAATAAGAAAATTAATAAATATAATCTCTCTATACACCAGAATTTAAAATAATTAAAAAATTAATAATTGCACAATTATAGAATTTGATTAGATTTTAAACAATAAATAAAGAGCATAGAATGATTCAATAAAAAATTATTTAATCATAGGATAAAAAATATTGAAACTATACAATGTCTTGCTATTTAATCTTCATTTAATATATTAAATTTATTTACAATTAATTAATTCACAGAGTTAATGGAACATCACCATAATAAAATTTTTAAAAAGTAAATCACTTTAAATATACCTTAATAAGAGTAAGTTGTTCTTCTAAACGTGATGCTGCTTCTGTACGACCCTGTGTCTCATAATGTTTGATATGTTCATTCAAATCTTTAATATCATTTTCCTTATCAGCAAACTCTATTTGTAATTGCTGAAATAACAATTAAACAATAATTTCAATATATCTATCTTCTAAAACAAGAAAATTATAACAAAAATTATGTGAATAATCAATAGTTTATTACATCATATTCTTTTGTTAATTCATTAAGTTTTTGTAATTTATAAATATAAGTCTGAATTTAGGTAATCATATTCAATAATAATAATAACAATAGGGAATGCTTTATTCGCAGTGTAGTTTGACAATATTTTTGCTGTGTGAGTATGCTGAAAAAAGTTGTATAATTAAAATGATAACTATATTCTACAGTTGTAAAAAGGATAATTTCAGAATTATACAGTTATTACTATTTACATCTGATATAGAAATCAGTCCCTGACCTTTGCAGAGATCTTCACAGAAAAGGGGTCATCCACCATTAACATATTCAAGAATGAATTCAACCAAGGAGGACAGAATGTTAATTCAAACAAAATTAATATCATTTTCAAGAGTAGCTTAGAGGAATATGTGTATAGGAAGATCAAGATATACAAGTTTCAAATGATGAGGTTGCTGATGCAGAATCTGCTACTATTAGGAGACTTGAGTTGAGCTGGTCAGCTGTTCTAAAACTGTTTTTAGAAACATTCAGCTTTCAGTTTCTAATTATTACTTAATAACTGACCTTACTACTAATTTGGTTAAGGATTCATCTAATTTTGCAAATAAGACTAATAAGTTGAATACTTTCTTTTCTAAATCATCAAACCCAGAGGCTAACACTGATATTTCAGTGATAGACCTCTGGAATAGAACTCTAACTTGATATATACTTCTAATGAGATTACTGGGCAAATGATTTTAATACAGAAAGTTTTACATTTTGAGAAAGGTTGTTAATTGAAAGAATAATTTCAAAAAATGGAGATCAGAGTTAAAAATTTAGAATTTCAATCCAATAAATTAAAGACTGATAAGGAATGCATGTATTTTAAATAGGGAACTAAATAAGAAAATAAGACTGATAAAGAATGCATGTGATTAATTAATAATTTCAATCATAATAACATTATATTACATTATAAACAACTTTCTTAGGTGGGTAATTATAAAAATTTAAAATTTCTTCTTAAAATGTATTCTAAATATGATTATAATTCTAAAGCTGGTCCCTTCGATAGGCCTAAAAACATTTCTTGAATTAAAAAAACTATTTGTTTTCCTTAAAAAATAACTGTTTTTATTGCATTGATATTTAAACATGATAGCATTACAAAACTTCACAATAAAATCAAATACTTACAGAAACTTCTTCTGGAACATCTTGAGCTGAAATGTCATTATCTAAACGATTCTGTAGTACAGTATCAATATGAGAAATCCACCCTTGAAGATTTAAAATTTTCCTTTCACACTGTTGTGCTTGAACAATACTGTTTTCTAAAACTTGTTGACGTTCATGGCCCTAAACATTTTATATTTTATTATTATTTTAATAAACCTTTAAAAATCAGAAAAAAATCAAATAAAAACTCTTTAAACAAAAATTTAAAATATTTCTGAAAGTGATGATTAAATACCCAAATCAAATATAAAGACAAAATTCTGAAAATCTTAAATTTTTTTTTTCATTTTAATTTTAAAAATTGTTTTTATTTTAAAATTACTCAGGTTTAACAGAATTTCAAATATCAATTAAAACAAAAGATTTAAAAATAATAAAAGTAATTTATTTTATTAGAACAATTATTTATTATAATTATTAATAAAATTAATTTCTATTTTTACCCTTAAAGTTAGTTCTTTCCATTTATGATTGACTTTTTGAAGTTCTTCTTTAATGTAATCAGTCATAATACTTTGATCTATCAGAAACTGACCAAGATTTTGAATTCTTGGTATCCTATCTGGTGGATGATGTCTTAAATAATTCTCCAAATCCTATAAATAACAAATTTTATAATAAAATAAATATTAATATGTGCTTTACAGATATTAATATATTTTGAAATCTAAAAAAAATTTTGAAAAAGTGCACTAACATCTAAATTTTCAGACATTTCTTCTGCATCAGCAGCAGATTCAGGAGATCGTTTCAATTTCTTTTCTAATCTTTCTAACCAATCTCTTTCTGTCATCATTAGATCTGGTTTTTAAAAGTTAAAGTTTTAACAATATTAATTCTTCATATTTTATATTATTTACACAATATATTATTACATTTTGACAATTTTGAAGAGTGACAAATTATTCAAAATAAAAAGTATTTTTATTTTCTAGATATTTGGCATAAAATTTTATCTTAATCATTTTTCATTCCGAGAATTTTTCATACCAAAAAATTCAGAATCAGAACAGATATAGTTTATTACATCTTTTAATCTCATTTTTTTTAAATGTAAACATATTTTCAAGTAGAAATCAAGTTTTTAAAATTAATTTTAATTCATTTTCAAAACCATTTTCTTATTAAGAAACAAAATTGCAAATAAAGTTCATTTATTCTGATTACACATTACTCAAGATGATTTACATATATCATTTACACCCAAGGTGTCTGTAAATGATTGATACACTTGCAAGAATAAAATAGAAAACTACAAAGTATACTCACAAATAACAGGTAACTCGGAGATTTCAAAACGGAAGTGTATCACCATATTACCTATCCTACACCAGAATTTGCTACTTTCAGAAATTGCATCTATCACAGAGAAACTTTAGCATAATTAAGTAAGCAAAAACAAATTTATGCATCAGTGTTCAGCAGGCCTTCAGAAGACTGTTCCTCAAGCACTGATACAAAGATATGAGTGAAGAGGTTGTAGAACACTGTCAATGAAATTAATTATCTGGATATGCTGAAAAATTGATTTAAGCTGCAAAACATGACATGTTCATCTTCAAAAAGATGGAGTGCCTCCTCATTTTCACTGAAATATCTGCAAATTCCTAAATGTCACACTACTAAATCACTGGATTAGGAGAGGTGGAGTTGCAGATGAAGACATCTCCTAGCTTTCCTGATTTCACTTTATTTGACTTCTTTCTGTTGGATTATGAAAAGAAAAGTGTTTGTGCCACTTCTATCAATGAATATTAATGAATTTTAAGTTGAGAATACTAGTAGCTATCAAGACAACTGACAAGAACATGTTGAAAAGAGTATGGAATGAGCTAGATTAAAGATTGACATTTGTTAGGCCAAAGATGGAACTCATGTTGAACATCTTTACTATGTGTAAAACTTTCAAAGTTGTCATTCAACTGGTTACAACTGTTGTAATACTTATTTTGGTATAAGAAATTAAAAATGTATCAATCATTTACAGACATCCTGTATGATATATATGTTAATATATAGAAATATACACATGAATATATAAGATTTCAATCTGATAATAAGATATAAATCATCTCAAAAAACCTTAAACAGAATAAATGACGACTCCTTGAACTTTATCATTAACATTAAGAAATATTAATCTGCTAATAAAGTCAACAGTATCAAAAGAATCATTTTCTGTAAATACATCAAATGAAATATAACAATAAATACTAACTCTCTTAGGAAACAAACACAGCTAAATATTTTATACTTGATCATAACTAATTAAAATATTAATAAATGTTTCTCTGCCAGAAAAGTACAAGGGTTGTCCAGAAAATATAGAATGTTTATGCATAGCATTCTGTGCAGGTAAATGACTGCCATCGATTCAAGGTCAATTTGTTCTCTGATGTAACTTAGTGCACACAGTTTTGATAACAGTGGGCTTATATCATTACTGTTTTATCAAGAGTTAAAATGTGTACGAAAATTGAAAACCCCATCAAATGCAGTGTTATTTTGTTTTCTAAACACAAAGAAATTTTGTCCTATAGAAATTCATAAACAAATCACTAAAGTGCATGGTGATCACATTATGAACAAAGAAAGTGTGAGAAAATGGTGTTTAATGTTTAATCAAGAAAGATAATGCATGACAACACTCTGCAGCAGCCACTCAAAGATATGCTTCAGAAATTTGACTGGAACCTTTTCGATCACCAACCATATAGTCCTGACCTCATCCCCAGTGACTTTTACCTCTTTCCCAATCTGAAAGAGTTTTTGGTGGATTTCGAGTGTTTTGGAATGGATGACAAGGTAAAAGAAGATGGGCTGAAAACTGGCAATGGATGTCTAGGATGAAGAAATCCAAAAACTAGTGTTGCGCTACAAGAGATTAAATTGTAATAGTGACTATGTAAAAAAAAACTATTCTAGTACTAATTGCTTAACAAAACATTTTTCCTAGTATTACTGTTTTTCCCTTTTTATAGCCATATGTTCTTTCTTTTCTGGATGTCCCTCATATTTATTAATATTTTCATTAGTTTACCAATCAAATACTTTCTAATACAGTAAGACCTCGCTTAATGCTGCTTCGATTAATACTGATTTGATATAACACAGTCTGCTCAAAGTCTAAAAAAGCTCAAAATTTATGCTGATTAAAATTATCATGGCACTGCGTTGATTTGTATATAATATGATTATTCCCAAACACAAACCAATCAGCAAAAGGGAGTAATTCATCTATACTTCCCTTTAAATCTATGTTTGTTTAGTTCAATTTTGGAAAAAATATAACATCATGGATGCCATAGGCAATATTGACTTCACTTGGCAAGAATTAACTGATAAATGCATAAATGGAGTGTGGAAGAAGGTATGGCCAAAGGTATCCAAGAATTCTCAACTAGAAGAGCCTATTGTTGACCAAATTGACAACCTAATCAATACAGCAGGACTTCGAGATGTAAATGAGCAGGATATTGAGGAGTTACTGCAGGTTTCTAGTGAGAGCCTTACCAACAACCTTCAAGAACTGGCAGAACAAGGAATTCCTGTAGAACTGGAAAATAGTGAATCTGAAAACAAGAACCCAAAGAATTTCTCTATACATTTCCTTAATAAAAATTTGGTAAAAATAACAGAAATTGTTAATCAAATTGTAGCAAATGATCCAGATTTTGAAAGGAGTGCAAAAGCAAGACGAGGCATTCTGGATGCGATCTCTTGCTACTGACATCTGCTTAAGGAAAGGAAAAAAAAATGCAACAAATCTCACTAGAAGACTTCATAGCAAAAAAATCAAGGATTTCAGAAGAGCCTGAAACTTTATCACAAAAAATGAACTTTACATTTCTGTGTGCATATGTTTATGTGTTATTTAACATATATTATTATGCATATTAACATAAAAATAACTTCAAAATATAGTAAAATCTGTTTATTTTTGGTCACTGGTTCCCCTTTCCCTATTTACTCTGTGTTAAAATGATCTTGTTTAACACTGTTTCATTCAGTGCTTTGTCATCTAGGAATGTATCCCCCATGTTAAGCGGGGTCTTACTGTACTTTAATTTTTGTATAAGTAGATATTGTTAAGCAAATCATCAGCTATTTTTTGTATTTAATTTATGACTTTTTACACAGAAAAGTTAAAAACAAGAGAAAATTCAGGCCATTATTTCAGTCAATTAATATAATCTAAATTTGTACCTATGATAAAATAAATTTAAAATATTTTGTTAAATTGTTTTCTTTAAATATAATGAATGCAAAATATACATATATGCTTACAAAATATGTGCATACTATTATATATAATCAATCAATTTATGTTAAATTCAAAAGTAAAAACAACAACAGTTATTAAAATAAAAATATTTTTTAAAAGCTGTATAAATATATAATATATAAATTTTTATAAATTAATAAATTTGTTACATACTATGAAATTCTGCATATTTAGATGATGCTTGTTTATATTTTTGATAAAATTCCTGAGCTTTTTTCATTATATCATTCCACTTCTTTTTTAAATTTGAAAATTCTGCAATCATTTCTTCTGAATTATTAGTCGATGACTTTGAAATACTTTCAACAACATCAGATAATTGCTGATAAATAGAATTTTTTGTTTCCAGTTTTTCTTTAAAATTCTAAAAATACATATAAACATAATATATATTTTTATATTAAAAGTATCTGAATAGCAAACTATGCAAAGTGATTCATTATCAAAATTTATTATACAAATATATTTCAAAAATGCTTTTATCTTTCTTATGTAAACAAAATATAAATTCATAAGAACGTGATTTCTTAAATTGTTAAATTTAACCAAATTTTATCATCTATCAATATTTAACATTTTTAAAATATTTTTCTTTTAATATTATAGATAGTAACTAATATGGATTTTAGTGTTGTGTATTCTTGATCAGTAAACATTTTCAGACTATTCATCTACCATGAGCATGACATTTGAAGAAAAATTTTCTTGAATGTTCAAATAGTATCTTCAATGAAAAAATTGCAATTTATCAGATTAAGATTCTTTATGATATAATTTCAAACATTCCAAATACAATGTAAAAATTCAGTAAGGTATTCAAAAGTTTCAAATAGAGCATAAACTACTGAGTCTTCAAAACAAAGATTCTTATAATCAATTGCATCTTTTGAGTGCAGTGTGAATTTAGAGTTGCCAACTCTTAATCCCAGCTGACCCAGAGATATGATAAAAGAACAAAATTCAAATTAGGCAATAAACAATATTATTATATACATATATATACTTGTGATATTGTCATATGTAAATAATCTTAAACATTTTTAAAACATGTCCTGATCTTTTATCTAGAAATACAATTGTAAGGCATTGTATGAGCCTGTGAGTAATGCATGGGTTGAAAGAATATTTTCATGTCTTAAAGAATGCATGTCTTAACAATGTTTAAGACAGGTCCTGATTTTTCTGTAGTCTCTGTTGATTCTCTTAAATTTGGTAATATATCTTTAATACTATTTATTTCATCATACAATTGGTTTTCATTAATATTTACATTTAGTAACTCAGATAACTTTAATACATCTTCATATATCAAATCATACTTTTTATATTCAATAATGCTATGGGAACTTCAAAGATTTCTATAGAATTATTAAAATTATAGAATTTTTCTATATATAATGAAGTTCTTTTGTAAGTTTCTTGAATCTCAGTATAAACTTCTGTTGTAGAGGAATAGAAAGAGTTTAAAGAGAGCTGAACTTTACTCCAAAAAAAATTATAATTAAGGCTGAAATATAATATATTTATTTTTTCTAAAAATTCTATAAAATGTTCTGGATTAAAACTGAAATACCATATATCTCGGCGGATAAGACAATAGTTATTACATAAAAAATGGCCCCAAAAATCCGGGGTCATCTTATAGGACAGATACAAAAAAATTAGATTGAAATTTATATAAATTAAAACTATTATAAAAAGACAGGCAAACTGTAATTATTTACTAGAAGAGAGTAGGGTATGTGCACAAAATAGAATAGCCCATAGGATGTTTTTGTAAATAATCAAGGTCATTACTCGAATGCCTGAATGCCCGAATTAGTGCACGTTTGCAAAAATTGCCAGATGCAAGAAAATAAAATTTGTTTATTCGAAAAATTACAAATAGGACATAATTCCATATACGCTATACAGCATTATTATTCAAATAATGATTGCTGATCTAAACTAAATTCATAGGCCATTGATAGTTTGGGTGTTGTCTTATAGGACAGATATATGCTAAAACTATAAAACTTCGCAAAAATTTATACATTGTCTTATCTAAAGGTCATCTTATCTGCAGAGATATACGGTAATTGAATTAATTAAGTAATTATAATTATTCAAGCTAATAAATGAATTTTGTAAAACTGGATTATAAGTAGACTCATCTTACCAACTGTTAATGACATATCTTCCTGTAATCTAAATACACATATCACATTAAATGAATTAACCAAATTCTAATTTAATGTTCTTCAAAATTTAATATTTCACTAAAAATTAATAATTCTCTATCTAAGTTGCAATGATGTTACATTTATAATAAATTATATAATGATTTTAAAAATTTGTTCATTTATATCAATATAATAGAATTACTATTACACATATTATTTTCTAAAATTTAAGTAATTTCTTTTACAATAATATAAAAAAATAATAACCTGCAACTTTTTAACTTTTTGCTGCAATTCAATTGAAGTCTTTACCACTGAATCTTGATGGAGCTCTTTTTCTGCATTAATAACCCAATCAGAAAATTCTTTAATTCTTATAAGTATATTTTGACTTCTGTTTAATGCATCTTGTAAAGTCTGATTTTTTTCATGTGCCAGCTTTACTATCTATATTAAACATTTCAAATAAATTAATAAAATTTATTATATTAATTATAATTTTCATAAATTTTACATATATCTATTATTCCTATAGTTTAAAAAAAAAAAAAAAAACAGTTTCAAATGAAAGGATATAAATGTATATATTATTAGAGTCTATTTATTATTTTCAGAACTACAATAGTTCCATATTATATATTTAGACACTAATAGTTCCTGAATTAAATGATGTATACATAGGATTATACCATGATTTATAAATAAGAAAAAATTTAGTTTAATTTCAAATTAATCTTATAAAATTTTAAATTATTTGTGTAGTTAAAATATAATTATATTCACTTTTTAAATTCAACTTAACAATGTAGATTAAAAACAATATAAAGCACAAAAGAAACTGTTTCAACCAAATAGACTGCTAGTAAAATATTAAATTTTTATAGTTTTTCAATTTTACTTTTCCTTTTTTTGTGTAATTTTTATACTTAATTATATTATAAAACTACAGTTTTTTATATAACTGTCATTTCAATTCAAATATAAAAAATACTGTTTTAACTTTTGCAATTAATATTTAAAATTTTAGTCTATTTAAAGAAATAAACTTAAGATTACTATTAATAACTTAATAGTAATCTTAAGTTCAAAGAAATCTTCATTAAGTTCATCTTAAATCAAAGAATTAAATATTCTTTATTACTTATTTTTCTTTTATTTTAAATATTTACATTAAAATATAAAAAATAATATTAATTTTTATTACCTTTTCCCAATTGCAATTCAACTCAGAAAGCTGCTTTCTTAATTTAGTTCCAAACTCTGTTTCTGCATTTTTCAATAATTCTTTTCCAGATGAATTAATGCTATCCAAATTTGGCTGTAGTGTTTTGATATCCTCTTGTAAAGCCTATAGAAATGTATTTATTTAAGAATATAATGTTTATTTTTTGATAAGAAAATTATGAGTTTTTATTTTTTAATCCTATTTATAATATTTATAATGATATTTTTAAGTTCAAAAAGTAAAATAGCATTAACCAGTCTTATGATCAAATAGTTATCAGTTATCTTATTTCTTGAAAATAGTCCTTAATAACATTACCATCATGTCTAAACTTCTAATGTAAAGTTACTTATAGATTTATATCTATCAGTATTTCTAAATCAATCAATCATACAAATACATAAATCACAAAAGAATTTGACTTATAAATTTTTCTAATAAATACGATATATCAATTTTCTACCTGAAATTAATTCATCTAGTAACAATTACACTATCATAATACAAAAATAATATTAGTTATAAACTCTAAAAAAATAAACATTAATAATCAAACTTCTAAATATTAATCATAAAATTTGATAATAAAACAGCACATAATTAAAATATGTGGTAGATTTATATCTACTAATATTATAAATTTCTCATTTACCTATTAGAAATTTGTAATCATCAAATTCCATTAAATTCAGTATCATAAACATATTAAAACATATCAATATACTGCTTACTTAAGGCAACCAAAATAAAATGTTTATTCCTCAAACTGTTTTGGCTTTCTTGAAGCCATCTTCAAATATTGAAATGAGAGTAGTTACATATTCTAAAATGGAATACATTATGAAATTATTTAATTTCAAAAATTTATAATTCAAACATTAAAATTTTCATTTTCTTTGTAAAATAATGAAACCAAGTTTACAAAATTTAATACATTTCAGTGGATTCTTTCAATGATTTAATAATTAAAATAATAAAACTTAATTATGAATAAACAGTTAATTTGATGTTTTTTTAATTAAAAAGATATCAATTGTTATTACTTTTCTTTTCATATAAAAACACTTGAATTCTGTGATTTCTGACAATTTAAAATTTTGTAAAAAGTTACTAAAAGAATACTAAATAAAATTTAATATTCTTGTATAAATGTATCTTCTGTACATATTCTATAACAACTGAATCAAAATTTGAATTTTTTATTACAATTTTTTGTATCATAAAAGTTCAGCTGTAGTCACTATTGGGACAAAATTCTAAACTGACATTAGAATTAGTAGAATCAGGAATAATGTTGCATAACATCAAAATCGCCACTTGGCAATACTTTTATTATTAAAGTGATGACAAAAATATAATATTGGCAATAAAAACCCTACTCCATTTATTTCAACATTCAATTACGAATTAAATTACAAAGCATGCTTCAGAAAAAATAGCAGAATGTCAAGCTCCTGTACAATGAGAGAAGTTCCATGTACCATATACCTAGAAATGGCATGACATCATGCAGAAAAGCAGATTGAGAACTGAAGGCACTATTCATGTAATGTTACCCAGCATTTCCAGATTTGAGATTTTTTTATTGACTGACAGAAAACTTGGGAAATTTTTTCAGATGATATTTTTTCACTTTGATCTTTTTTCAGTGGACTAAAGCATAAAAATTTTGGCATGACAGAATTTGTGAAATACTGTTTAAGCTTTGTGATCAAATGTGTTATTCAAAATTATTTATTAAAAAATTATTCAAAAATGATTCCTATATCTAAGTGACAACTTAAAATGTTACTTTTGCTTTGCAGACTCCAAACTGATAAGGTTACCAGCACTTGCATTAATTAGTAAGTAAAACTGATGGCAATAAATAATTTGAAGTGGTAAAAAATTTAAAATTGCCAAAATGGTTGATGATTTTTTAAAAATTTACCAGAGCAACCCGTGTAGAACATAAGTTAGCTATTACATACACAGAGTTAAAACTGCATTCTTAAACTGCAACTTAGGAATTATTTATTTATAGTTATAGTTTGTAATGCAATATAATGTAAAATACATTGTTTACATATATATTTATTAATGGGAGAATAAAAAAATTATGTAATAATTATTTTAAAATTAATTAATTATTATATCTGTTCATTACATTTGTTAATTTAATAAAATAAATTATTTAAAATATATATTATCAAAATTTAGTGTATGATGATAAAACAATATTATATTATTACAGGTCAACATGATTTATTTCATGCCATTTAAAGCATGAATTACATTTTGTAATTAATTTTGATAGATTATGAAATAACAAATATAATTATCAGTCATTAAAAAAAATAATTTATAAATCAATTATTAACAAATAACAACCGATGAAATATAATAAAATAGGGGATTATCCCTGTTGCAGGGGGTTGTACAAAATTGACTTATAAATTTTCGTATTATTAAAACATTAACTAGGTTATTAATATTTAACCGATAAAACAATATTATATACTAACAGTGCTCTGTTCCAATTGTGCTTGTAATGTTTCAATATTCCCAAGAGCAGCATCCTCTGCATTTAAAAATACAGTAACTTCTTCCATCCAACTTGACAATCCATCCATTTCTTCCTGTATTAAAACATTATACAAGTTATTTTAAATAAATTGTGTAAATTAGCACCATCTTTCAAACTAAATAAATAAAGCTAACTTTCTTCAAAAGCCAAATTTATTTATTACAATCAAAATGTTTTCAATTTAATTTTGATCATCTTCAGCTCAAAATCACAAATTTTTCAAAACAAAATGTATATTAAAAAGTTAACATAAAGTGAAACATAACATTAATATTGATATTCAATTTATATTAACTTCATAACAAATATTCTGTTTCCAAAAATTTGTGATATCAACATGAAGATGACCTGAAATAGGTTGAAAACATTTTGGTTGTAATAAGTGAATTTGTCTAATCCAGCAACTTCAACCTTTAAATTTCCGGTACAAACGACGAAAATTAACAGAAAAAACTAACGTTTTCGAATCTCCATCGAGATCTTCCTCAGGTTCGTTAATGGAATGTCATGAGAATAGAACTCTAGAACGTTAGTTTTTTCTGTTAATTTTCGTCGTTTGTACCGGAAATTTAAAGGTTGAAGTTGCTGGATTAGACTTTATATGTACCGGTAGTCACGGGTGAAGTTTGTTTTTAAGTGAATTTGACTTCCTAAAAAAAACAGCTTCATTTATATAATTTACTTTATAACATTAATTCTTATAGATAAAGTAGATGCCACTTATTGCTTTTTATTTTATTTTGTAATCTGTTTTATTTCTTGTAATTATTATATCAATGAGATTAAACAATTTATAAATTTCATTTAACATATGAGAAATGAAGTAAAAAATGAACATTTGGATATTATAAGTAAATAAATTTTTTAATAAAAATACTGTATAACCTGTAATTGTTTCAACTGAAATATTGTAGTCTCTAATTTTCCTTGAATTTCCTCAATTAAAGAAGTAACATTTGACCAACGTTCATTTAAATTATGTAGTTTCTTTTCCATATCTGAAATCCAAATTGCTCCATCTTCACTCTGTAGCAGTTGTTCAGCAGTACAGTTTACATCTTGAAGATTTGCTTCTTCTTCAATAACTGTTGTTTGAATCTCCTAAAGAAAAATAAAAATATTTATTATTGTATCATTTAGTTTACCTGTTTCATGATTACAGTTCTTGAAGAAACTTGGTCGACTCAAAATAATTATCCAAAAATACTTTTATAATCGGTGTTTTTTTAAAAAAGTTTTTTTAAAGATTGATTCAGAATGAGTTTTCTACATGTATTTAAATATCCTAAATTTTATTTGGTTTTTATCAAATAAATTAAATTATATTATTGTTTACTCAATAACATAATTTGAAACTTTAGTTTACAGTATAATCTTGTTAAATATAATTTTATTGAATTTCAATATGTAACTGTAAACAAGAATATTCATAAACTTTTAATAAAACTTTTTATTAATATTATTGTTTTTATTTATGATTATTTTATTTTCATGTAAAGTAACATTTAAAGCACTTATGATACTTTTTACATAAAAACAATGCACACCACTCATACCAATTACAAAGAACAAAATAAATTGTTTTGTAACTTTGGTATTTTGTGAAACTGTGTCCTTTTCGTATTTGACATATTAAGCACTAACTTTATAGTGTATTTTGAAGACACATGGCAATTTTCATCTTTATCTTTTAGTTGGTACGGTACATCGTTTTTTCTGTACGCGTTTCGGGCTGTCTTCGCCCCTCTTCAGCCAACTTGTACTTTCTCTTTGTGTCCATAGTCTTGATGTTGACTTCTTTGCATTTTATTTGATGAATAACAACTAAATAAGATAAAGATGAAAATTGCCATGTGTCTTCAAAATATACTATAAATTTAGTGCTTAATATGTTTTGTAACTTATATGATGTAAAAAAAATGGCTCTTTCACTTGATGAAGGCCCCTTAAAGTGGCTGAAAACATTTGTGCTTCCATTATATTTTAATGCTCTGAAGTAAGTATAAGTGGTATGTCTGCTTTTAATCAACTGTTCCAGCTTCTGAGAGTGTTTAGATAAACTCTGCTTTTTATGTAAAATCAATTAACAAATTAATGAAAAATATTTTTATTCATAATATATTTTTAAATCAAAATGAACTTACTTTAAATTTTTGTAACTGTTCTTTCATATTTTCTAAACTGGAAACTTTCCATTTTTCAGATTTTAAGACATCTTGAACTGATTTTAACCAATTATCAAGTGCTTCTACGGCATCTACTAATTTTGAAGGTGGTGACTGTTGAATTGCTTTTTCTAAATTACTTTCTAAACTATCTGAAATTTTCATATAAAAATCATTTTCAGAAAATAGAAATTCATTTTTAGTTATTTGTTAATTTTAAGATATAATAAAGCTCATTAAATATTTAAGAAATTTATTTTATTTCAATACATTTTTGCTAAAAACATTACATTTTGAAAATAAATTGTCATCATCTTATTTATTATAGAAAACAAGAGAATAGATAAAGCTATCCCCTTTATCTGCTAAAAGAGTTCTTAAGATCAGAGATGTATGCATTCTCAACTATGGAAAAGTGTGACTAGCATTAGACTCTTATCTTTTTCATTTGGGCTTAATACTCCTTTGAAAGCATATGAGTAAAAATTAGCCAGATGGAAACAGAAACTTAAGAAAATTCCAGTATATGCCAATACACAAATCTATACCATTCCGCACACCAATCAGGCATTATATTGCATAAGCCATAATATTGTTATAATTATAATTATGCAAATAAATAAATAACAAATAATTATACATTATTTTGCATAAAAACATCAACGAGTCAGCAATATCTAATCTTTAGCATAATATATAATTTATAATATGAGCTAAGTTAATTATATAACAGGTACATTGAGTAATAAGAGATCTATGTTCAATGAAACTTAGTAATATAATTTCTTTGAAATAGCAATTAAATTATGATTCTAAATAGCATTTCAACTCAGAATTTCACTGTAATGTGATCAGAATATGTACCAGCAAAAGTTCAAACATATAAATTTATTGGTCCAGTCATATTTGGAAATCGTTGACAGAATGAAATTCTGAAAATACCTAAACTGGTTTAATCAATTTAGAAACAAACATTAATGTTTTTTACTGTTTATTTGTACACAGACTATCTGGAAAGTAGATTAATTACAAAAATATTCTTATAAAATATTGTTAAACTTAATGACCATTTCATTACTAAGAGAAAAAATGTAGTTGAAAATTAATTTAAAAATAAATATTTGTATATTATATTTTATCTATTACCATAAAAATAACCAATTTTATTTATAACTTTTAAAACTTAACATCTAATATGAAAGATGAACCTATAAATCAAGTTATGCAAAAATCAATATTCATTAATATTGATTTGAAATCAATATTCATCTATTTGAAATTTTATCAGTCTATTATGAATATATAATATGTCCTTATAACAACATCTTCTAACCTGATTACCGATGTTAATAAACACTTCACCCTCAACGAACTCAACAGTTTGAAGTTGTTCCAAGGAAAGGCGTTCTGAGTTTGGAATCCTGTTTTTTGAATTAACCTGAAGCAGACCTCGGGTGAGGCTGAAAACATTTGTTCCCAAAAATTAAGCATTACCAAAGAAAAAGGTTTGTTGAGGGTGAAGTATGTCCATATATTCTCATTCATTTATTTTTATTTATATTTCTTACATTGAATCTTATCAAAATCTTTCAACCATATGATATTTAGCACTGAAATATTAAACATTTAAAATCTATTTTAACAGTAAACAATACATACATAAACTTTTAGTAACTGACTCCCACTGCTGAATAAATTGTTCCACTTCTTTAAATAAATCTGATGAGGTAGTAATTGAATGCATTTGAAGATTTCTTGATTCATCTTGTAAACTGGTAACTTTTTCTTCTTGATTTTTAATTGAATGAAGTCTTAACTAAATGCAAATAGATATAAATTTTAACATTATTCAAACAATAAAATAGTATTTGTAATTTATATACCTTCAAACCTATTCATCATGCAAAAATCAATATTCATTAATATTTGAAGTAAAACATTATTCAAATTTTGTAAGTAAAAAAACAACTAGAATTTATATAAATTATATTAATCAAGCTAGCTTTCATTATCATACAATAAATTCTAAAAGCTATCTTTAGAAGTTTAATAACAAAAAAAATAATAAAGTTTTGAAATTCCTAATTTCAAATGTAAGCAAAGGTAACACTTAAAACATAATTACTATACTGGAAAAAATGTTCATAGTACATTTACTTCATAAAATTATTTTAGGTTTTTCTATCACATAAAAATATAATTATGTAATGCTATATTGACATTTTTTAACTTGCTCCAGCCATATTATGAGATTATCAGGAATTTTGGACTTGACTCTCAGCCAAATTCCCAATATAACAAGAATCGAATTCATTCACATTTAAATGTCATTAAACTAAAAATACATCAGTCAATCAGAGCAAATAAACATTGTGAGAACAATTTTAAAGCTTGATTAAAATCATAATAATTATGCCCTTGCTTTACTTTAACCAGAAACAATGTCTCCAAATATAGACCTTATACGGCATTCAACTAATAAACAGTGTGAAAAAATTCCAACAGTTTTTGCTTATTCCTTGAGTTAATAATTTCTATACCTTAAATTATTAAATATTGATTATATATTGAAATGTACATATATCTTACTAATGTTAAAGTTATAGTTACCTAAATGCCATAAAATACTCATGAAAATAGATGCTCTCAAATGGTGCAGTGAGAAATTAATCTATATAATTATGTCAAACTTTTAATTATGCATATATATAATTAGACAATTTAGCTATAAACATATTTGCCTTATTTAAAGTCATCCTAGTTTATCTTTCAATTCTAGTCAATATTTTCTAAAAATGCTTTTAAAATTAACATCTAATTTATTAAAATTTAGTAAATATAAAAATTTAAAATTTTTAATCATATTAGTATGATAATATACACACACACACATACACACACACACACATACACACATACTGAATAATACATACAAAGATCAGGTTGAAAATGTTTGTAAGACAATAAATATTGGTTCTCAGAAGTGTAAGGTGTGTGTGTCAAATTATTCAAAGAATCTGAGTGTTTATTGAATAATACATACATAATAATAAGTGCATCAATATTCAACACTTATGTAATTAGTAATGAAGTATTAGTTAACAAAAATTCTCATTATTTAAACAGTTTCATTTAATTTTTTTATATAAACAGTGTGTTCATTATATTTGATAATTTTATTTTTCACATATAAAATGTTTATGCTCTATTTTATATACACAAACACAATTAATATATTATTTTTTAATAACTCATGACCATAATAGAATCATTTAATGAATATTTATTTTTACCTTGCATTGTTCCATAAATCTTCTTAACTCTTCAGATTGTGAAGAATGAATGATATGTTTATTGGATTCTATCCAATTTGAATGAGAATTTAAAAATTGTTGTAAAATTTTTAATTCATTTTGCAGTCTTTTTATTTCCATGCTTTTCTCTATTAGTTGTTGTTGTTTAAAAACAGCATTCTGAAGATCTTTCCATCTTTTTTCAATTTCTTGTATTACACTATGTACAGTTCCAGTTTCTTCTCTCACTGAAAATTATTTGAATATCAAATTTTATGATAAATACAAATATAACTCCAGATTTCAGATTAATAAATAAATAACTACCAGTAGTTTTATTTATATATTTATTAAAGCAATCAATTTTAATAGTATAAACATAATAAATTTATTACTAAATTTTAATCTAATTTTTATCTCTTTGATGAGTACTCTGTTATATATATGCAATACATATGGTAGGCTTTGTAAAGTGAACACACAGTAGAATCTTGTTTTAATGAATCACAGAACAACAGATTTCTCAAAATAACAGATTTTTTTCCAGGTCCTAACCAAATCAATGTAACTTACTTTCTTTTAGTAGATCTGTAACTTAAAATAATGCAATTTTTCTAGCCTTATCTATCGTAAATTATGTTTTTCAATGTTTAGTTAATATTTGGGTGTTTCCAGTCATAAAGACCTTCCTGACAAGTTTCAGCATAAACAAACAGGCTGTTCATGATATTACTAATATCAAGTAATTGTTGTATTCAATATGCAGAAAAGTAGCATCAAAACAAGCCGATATGGACAAGATTTTTAACAAATTGTGAAATTGACTGAAGTGCTAATGAGCATACATAGTTTGCCTATTTTTGTGCTTAAAGTATAAAGTTTCTTTCAGCTTTGTTGTATATGCATACAACATAATATGCAATCTTGTAATTTATGTGTTTCTATAGAATAAAGGAGGGATCTCAAGAGACTGAATAATTTCAAGCACAGATATTTCTTATATGGCCCAATAAAACATTACTTGACTTGTTACCACTTCAACTGAATTCTTAGTTTGTGTTAGGATAGAAAATGAAGTGTGCTTAGCTTAAAAATTAATTCTGGGAGGAGAGGGAGACACTAGTAAACCCACTCATTAAAGGGCTAATAAATTATTCATTTTTCATGCAAATTATAAGTCCTTGATTTTAATGAAGAAATTATGTATAATATAATATATTGGCATTTTAATTATATGACAGTTTCAGTTCAGTTTTATAGAAATACAATTTCACATATATAAATTAATCAATATACAGCTGTAATATTTTTTAAATATTAGAACTATATGATTTGTAATATTATATTATCCAAAATAAAAAAAATCAAAACTGTTTACCAGATTTCAAATCATCAATAACTTGTCTTCCTTGTTTCAAAACCATTTCTACTTCTTCTTCATGAGAGGTTATTTCTTTTTCAATATTCTATATTTAAATAAAATTTTTCAGCTGATAATACTTTTATTTAATTTATATAAACACTTCATACCTGTAATAATAATTGTTGTTCATCAATAGGAAACTTATCCCATAGAAAATGATTCTGTTCCTCTTCTGTTACACCTAAAGTTTCTTCAATTTTATCAAACCATTGTGTCAACATTTCCAGATTATGTTGCCACTCTTTAACACGAAGACTGTCTAAACGTCGTTTTTTTGCTCCACCCTTTTAAAAAACTTACATATTTTAGAAAGAATTAAAAAAAATAGATTCAATACAATTTTTAACTTAAAAACTTTATCATTTTTCATTATTTCTGTATTATTATTATTTCATTATTTCATAGTATATCATATATATTATTGCTATTTTCTACAATGTAATGTAATGTAACATGTTAATATGTTTACATTATTTAATCATAACATACACATAAAAGTGTACGTGTATGACAAGAGGACTTTAGAGCAAATAATCTATTAAACAAATAGATGTTAAAATCGTTGTGCTGGATTGAGAAAGGAGTTACTTTATTTTAAATATTCTCTATTTAATAACTTGTAGAAAATATACTCTATTTTCTACAAGTAATTTATTTTTTGATAAGTTCTGTTACTTATTGAATATACCTATATCTGTCTTGTATTCTGTAAATATCTTGAATGGATATGTCTGTGAACTATATAATGTCTGGTCTGTATTGATAGAAATATATTTACAGATAAAACACACTGTCAGAGATTGTTCTGTGGATATTGTTTGTTGAAATATAATACATATACTGTCTGTGGACATGTATTTGCAGTACAATAGTTGAGTGTATATTAATTTGTGTTTACATGCAAATGTTTGATGTATTATGCTTGTTATTTGATTATATCTATGTAAATAATCTGTGTGTGCTATAAGTTTGCACTCTACTGTATTATTTCAGGCATGATATGATATCTTTTACATGTGCCATCTGTAAGTGTTATATATCAGATACTTTCTATAATTTTTATGCATATGTGTATGATCTCGTATGATAATCCTGAATCTTTCAGCATCTGAAGAAGGGTACCCCTGAACCAGGCAGTAGTCTAATACAATTTTGTCAATGAAATCCTGACTAATATCATATGGATATCAGTTATGGAGCTCTTTCTGTATTTACAAATATTCATCAATATCTATATTTTTTATGTATTGTGTTTTGTCCATATCAGTTTTATGAAGTTTTAGTGTTGAACTGTTCCTGCCTGCTAGAGTTATTGATTTTTGTAATTGTAATATTCTTTTTTCACAACTTTTGCAGTGATATTTGTTTATAAGAGATTTTTTACATCAATAACAACTTGCAATATCTTTGTATGAGGAAAAATTATCTTTCTATGACAGATTTTGGATAGTGATGTTTATTCATTGCTAATGTTGTTCACATTTTCTTATGGTGTTGTCCTAATTCCATATGTGTCTAATGTACAACTCTCAACTCAACTATAGTTGTGGTCAGGGCCGGATTTTAGGCGATTGGAGCGATTGGGTCCAATCGGGCCCCGCGCTTGAAGGGGCCCCGCATCACTTCAAAATTTATATATTTAAAAATAGTACATGTTACAAAAATAAATATCTAGGTATATTATTATTAAAAATAAAACAACATATTTCAATATGTAAATTAACAGTTAATTAATTTTGTTATTTAAAGTTTGAGGGGCCCCGCAAAAAAAAATTCAATCGGGCCTCGCACCTTTTGGATCCGGCACTGGTTGTTGTTACTATTTTAAACTGTATATTTTCTCTGTAGTTACTGTTTGAAAATGGTTACTGTTAGAGGACAATTATTATTTCCTTTGCACATAACTAATGTCCACTATTAATAAAGTTTTTAAATATTTATTTATGAAAGTTTGATTTTTTTTAAAAAATTATACTTGAAATGACAACGGATATCTTTCTTTATAATGAGTGTTACTTTTCATATACCAATAATAAGAAAGTAATTAAAAAATACACCTACTGTATATTGTATATTTTGCATATTTTATTTTCTATTACAATTTGTTTATATCTAAAATTTATTTTTATGTAGGTAGATATCAATAAATTTTAAATATAAATTTATTGATATCTACCTATAGGAGTTTATGCTATTTATTAATTTTACATTGTTTCCCTAAGTTTTCAGAAATCCTCAAATATTAGTGGCCTTATTCAAATAATAACCATCCTAAATAGTAGATACAGCTACTATTTGAAGAATGTTATTATTCAAATATAGGACACTTGTACAAGTTACCATTTTACCATTTAAACTACAGAATAACTATAGTTACTTGCAGAATAAATTTGACCTTGTCATGAAAAACTGCACACATCTGAACCTTAAAAGTACAATTTCCGAATAGTTTAACGCAGATAAAACACAAATGTTTTCAATCTACATAGAAGATCCTCTTCTTGACCTTGTCACTAATTTAAAGAATGAGTTACATTTGTTTCTTGAATTACTTTAACTCATCAAATAGCAAATTAGCTAAAATTTCTTACTGCCCAGTCATGTTATTAAAAGCAACAGTACACATGACTAAACAGCAAAAAATGAGTGTTGAAAAGGTGAGACAGATCAGAGTAGATAAAAATATATATTAGTTAGATTTGATGGATACCATATACAATATTTTAATATTAATTATACAAATTGCTAGGAATATAAAAATACTGTCTATTATTTCATGAATTATAATGTAATTAAGTGACAATGTATTTTAGAAAAGTCAAACATTTCTAACTTAAAAATTCCTTTATTCTCTTATAAATGTCTGATAATGACACTATAAAGATAAGATACTGAAAGCACTAACAAACAATATACATTTTATTTTATCAAGTTTAAATTATTTTTTTATGTTTAAAAGAATTCTTTTTATATTCTTATAACTAAGAGAATTTTATAATATGCATCACTGTTTTGGTACGTTACAAGATTTTTTAACATCGTTCTCTACTGTAAAATGTAGTATATTGTTAATTGCAGAAAATCTTAAATTAACCTTTAGAATGAATAGAACCAAAACACTGCTCAAAATACATTTTGAAAATAAGACTACTTAGATTTCTGTCTTAATTCTTCTGGGTGAAAACAAGGAATGTTTAATACTATTAGAAATTATACATAAAGAAGAGAAATTCTAAAAGTATGTCTTTCACAAAGTCTTTGAAAAAGAAAATGAATATATTTTTAAATAATACACTAATTTCAATCATAAATATTTCTTATTGTTTAAAAAAATGTTTTTAATACTTATGTTCATATTATATTAAAATAAGTTCTGAAATAAAATATTAAGTATTTCTTATTAAAACAATAACAATATTCTTATGCATTAATCAAAGAATACTATTTAAGTACTCTAAGAAATTAAACAATTTAAAACTTACTTCATGGGATGATAGGAAACTTAAATTATCTTCATGTTTATTTGATACATGTTTTCTGTATTGATTGATGACTGAAATAGTTTTCATTGTTTCGAGATCACGTGTTGCTTCATGTCTTGCATACTAAAAATTAAAATAACGAATAAAAATTTTAAAATAATAACAAAACATTAAATTATTGAATTTTAATATATAAAAATTTAAAACAAAATTGAATCACATTAAGTCACTAGTTATAAATTAAAAATGACAAATTTTATACTTAGTTACTAACAACTTTTGCATTGAATATTGCACTAACAAGTATATTATTTCGTAGCTACAATGTCATTGATTACAGATTTAAATTTCTATGCTAAATTTTTCCCACTTTCCATTTCATTTAAAATATTGTAATTTCCTATCTATAATCCACACAGTGTATAATTTACAGATGTAACTTTTCATTAACAGGAAGATTTATTGTCATATAATCTGTACAAGTTCACATTGTCATTTAGCTGAAAAAAGCAATTAAATGATTATGTGCACCAAAAATGAATTGAAGTAATTTGTAAGGAATTTAATAATTAAAATGAAATATTCAAATCTAGAAAAAAAGTTAAACAATTCCTTTTAAAGTGGTACAACAAAATACAGTTAGTCCCCAATTTATGACCTTTTCACTTAGAACAGCTAAAACTGGCATATTAAAAATTTATTTTCAAGTCCAAAAAATCAGTCACACTCATTAATGGCATGATATAACAATTAAATGTTATATGATATTGTAAGGGCAATATATACACACTATATAACAATAACTCAGGTTTGCACAATTAGTGCTCAAAAATCCAAAACAAAACTAACTTCCTAACAAAGCTGCTCAGTCCAGGATTATTATTCTAATTTCAAATTTATAATAAAATCAAATAAATAAAAATTAACAATAAAAATAAAATCAATTCCACAAGATGACACCTCTGAAAACTGCATGTACTAAACTACAGTACTACTACTCAGACCTTTAACATGCAGTATAATTTTAATTTTCAAATGTTTTCAGTCACCTTAAATGACCTCTTCAGGACAGAATTATATTATATTCAAAATCAACAGTTAGCACAGAAGTATGTAAATACATTAGAGTGGCATAGCTAATTGTAATGTCACACCAAAGCATATAAAATCCCAGCAACAATGAAGATGAGGTGAAACTTCTGAGCACAAGTGAAGAAGAGTTCCAGAGCAAGTGACAAAAAGGATTTCCTTGAGTTTTTGGTTGATGGTTTGGCGGTTTAAATCATAATAATTTTCTTTTGTTATTATTAATCGAGTATTAAAAAAATAGTTCGCACCGGTTATCGGTTTTAGAAGGTATTTAATTTTTTACTCTCCACAAAAACCAACAAAGTTAGAGTTAAGTTAGAGTTAAGTTCCCCAATTGTTGAAAGTTTTTGAACATTTGTTATGGTTTTGTTTTGAATTGGATTAATTATAGTTCTGAATTTTATACTTTTTGTGTAGTTTAGTAAAAAACATGAAAATTCATTAATGATAATATTCTCCTGTAAATAGTTTGTTTGCTCTTAAGATATTTTGTTTTTCATTGATGCATAGTCAATTAATTTGAGACTTTTGCTACACTAATTGTGTTCCAAACTAATCTGTTTGCATTATTTTTCCCATTTTCAATGTCCAGGCCTGGTAACAAACTGACCCTCATTTTTCATTGTTCTTTGTGTAATGCTGTTTCATTAGGTTTTTTTCTGGGCTATTGAATGGTGCATTACAATTAGACATTTTGTGACTACAGGTTTAAACAAAAGTGAGTTTACAAGATCCTGGATAAACTAGAAAAGGTTGTGACAGCAGTAGAAAGTCAGGTTTGAATAAACCAAAGGTGCAATTGGACAAGAAAAGCAAGTTCAAACAGTCAATACCAAAGTTGGTCTGTTTCAATTCATTGGCCAAAAGAAAAGGGGTATCAGACAAAACTATGAAAAGTATAGTGCTTGTCATGGGATATGTGGTGATAAGACAAAAGTTTGCATCAGAAACAAATCCAGTTCAAAAATGGAGGTAACGGCAGCAACTGTCCTTTCCATTTGAAGTCACCAGAAATGCTCCTTTTACAGTTTATATAATCATGGAAGACATCCATCCTAAAACTTACTTTGTAAAGAAAAGACAAATACCCAATGACAGAAGAAATTGCACCACAAAGAAACCACAAAGTTGCAGGCCTTACAGTCAAACCAAAAGGGCCATTAGAGCCATAAACCATAAAACTTATATAACTGAATAAATGAAGAGATTGGTCCCTTATTGGATAGGACTGAAGTACTATCTAAACAACAAAGGATGCATTTTTTGGTCTAATCTGGCCACTTCTCACTATGCATCAGACCCAAGCAAAGCTGATTAAGTTGGACATCAATTTCGTGCCCAAAGAAAACAACTCTCCAAATGTACTCCAACTCTAATTGAACAATTTTTGCTTTATCATAAAGGATGGTCTATACTAATGAATGGCATGCAAAACCAAGGCAGGGTTTGATTAATAAAATGAAAAAGTTGGCAAAGTTCCATACAAATATTGGTCAAATTATGTCAAGAGTTTGTTCTAGGATTCACAATTAAACAAGGCATCCCAGTACTATTTAGCCTTACAAATTTGTTGTCAATATATTATGCAATTCATATAAGTAGTCTTATCATTTTACATTAAGTTTTCAATAAATTATACTTCATAATGAATGTGCATTTTCCAAAATACCTTAATTAATTTTTAGTGAAAAACAGAAACAATTCAGAATTTAACTTTAATACAGATTCAATGATAAAAAAGTCTTTTACATGTACTGTACATCAGATAAAAAATTAAAGTTGTAAAGTTGTAAACCATATGATTATCATTATAATTGTATGGTTCTTCAGGAAATACATAAAATTAAAAATTTTTACAAAAGAACAAAGTCATTACAGTAGAGAGTCATTTATCCGAACATCAGTTATCCGAACGCTTTCCAGTCAGACTGTGTCATGCTGAATCGAACTTTAATACTAGATTTACTTCTAAAGTATAATTTTTTTGTTTTTATATTTTTCAATATATTTATTTTGTTTGTACAAAATTAAAAAAAATAATCTTTAATGATACAATAGCCTCGATTATTATTATAAAAATTTTCGTTAGGCTTAAAATTGATGAAAATTCAACACAAAGCAACACGCGATGGAGAAAAATTTCAACATCGGACAGGTTAATATATTTTTTCGTACATAATCGGTTATCCGAACAACCCCAGTCCCCAATTGATTCAGATAAACAACTCTACTGTAATTCCAAAAACAGAAGTTTGAAAACTGTGTTTGGAATACAAACAGCTTTGTTCTTTTGTAAAAATTTTTAATTTTATGTATTTTCTGAAGAAGGTCAATCAAAAGGATCGAAAACATTAAATGATTAGTAAATGTTAGTTACTGTATATTTAATGGATAAGTGTTTGTTATTGAAATAAGAATGCTAATATGACATACAGTCATGTAAGAAAATAAAATAGCAATATAAGTGGAAGTATGAGAGCGATCTCAATTCAGGAAAAAATGCAGAATTGAGTGCATAGTTCAATTAGTACAAAAATCAGAATTTTCCAGTCAGGAAAATTGAAAATCTAATGATTGAAAGCAAAAGGGAAAGAAACATGGTACAAACAATACAGGTATAATATAGTATATACAGTATTAGGTAAAGAGTTAATACTGGATAAAAAAGAATAGAAAAAGATGACAAGATGCTGACTCTGAACTTAAATGAGAAAAGATGTAAAATAAGAAGTGTGATTTTTAATTTTAATTAAAATTAAATCATACTGTAATATAATAACTGAATAATATGATTTAGCTTTGCAATAATAACTTTTATTTGAAAATTTTTAATTTATATATCAATAACTTTAATTCTACACTTACTTTTTTACTTAAATTTTCCATTTGTTGTATTAAATTATCCCAACGATGGGCTAATTTTTCTAATTTATGGGTTATTTCCATCACAGCTAAACAACCACTTTCTAAATTTGTCATAATTCGTTGAGCTCTTTCTGTTATCTGATTAAGAAGTTTGTGTTGAATATCCATATCCTTTTCAATACTCTATAAAAATATTTATAAAAAAAATTTAAACTCTGAAACAAATTCCAAAATAAATTCTTTTTTTAATTAATTGCACTATTAAGTATTTTTGTAATCTTCAAATAGGAAAAACCAATTCAAAGATAATATTGAATAAATTAATATAAAATAAATATGTGCTATAAATTTTCAATGTTTTCCTATCCCAACATTTAACTGCCATGATGTAGCACTGATGTATGTAACAGATATACTGCATAACAGAGTTTTTAAACTTATTTTGTGAATACCTAATCTCAAAGTACATTTAAAAACATCATCATATTATTTGCATATTCAACTTCAAATCATAATGTTCTAATGTAAACAAAATATAATTATCATACACGTTAAACTCATGAATTGGATAAAATTAGGATTAACTGGCTTTTGGTTAAAGCAAATAACAATCTATTAATTTTGAACTTTGTCTATATAAAGCATGGTTTATCTGAGTCACAAGTGGATAACATTAATATTATCCAAAAATGGATAGCTGAAGCAAGAACAATTTGAATAAAGCAAGGATATAATTTAGGATTTCACTTTGCAAGATAATCTAAAATCTTTCCATTACAGATTAGATGGATAAAGAAGAAATTTTATTTTTAAAATCAACTAGAATTTTATTATTTATCTTTTGCATAAAAATGAAGTAAATGTTGCCAGTTATTTCCCCAAAATAACCCCATATTTAGCTGAAAACCATATCTTTAAAGCTAAAAACTGTAGATTTAGTTTTAAAGTAACAAAAGGAAGTACACAAAAAATACTTCCAAAAACCTTTAATACGCAGTTAAAATTATCAAAAAAATCTAATGTTTTTGTGGCATATTTGCAAATACAGTGAAAAAGAGCAAAGTATTAATTTTAGAGAATCCATAGAGTCCCATTGGCTTGGAAAGCGGCCAATATGCGTCTGTAAAAGAGCAAACTGAGATTGCGCAGCTTTGGTTTTTTAAAAACATTCTAAATTGTATGTTTGGCAATAGAATTTTCCGAAATAATGGTTCTTGTTCGATCCTGAGGATGGTCAATAAAGTTGACCGAAAACGTTAGATTGTTTTGATAATTTTAACTGCATATTAAAGGTTATTGGAAGTACTTTTTGTGTTTTATAGTAAATGCAGTTGGAGTGGTAGTGAAAAAGAAGTACTTTAATTTGAAAAATACTGATAAGGATGTAGATCTTACATTTTGTATACCAAAAGTTGATCATAGTAATAATTACAATTGAAAACTGGATAAAAAGAGTCTCTGGTAAAGCTTTTAATGTTTTTACATGATCTTGTGTGAATTCAACAGGATTTTTAAGACGCCTATTTTTGTGCCTGTCTATGTAGTCCTGGAGTTTACAGGATTTTTTAAGAAGTTTATCATAGGCATGAAAAAAAATCACCACATAAAAAAATCATTGTCATATCACCAATTGGCTTAAAATTTGGTAATAAATTGTCAGACATGGCAATATTGCCTGTCCCCCACTATTCATGTATTGAATAAAAACAATGTTCATGATATAAAAAGGCAACATAATACAACATTTGTATTTCTTGTAATATCAGAATAAATAATTATAGTTGAAATGTTAGAAGTCAAAGCCAACCACTGCCATATGCCATCAGGCTATATAACAGCTACATTAATAATAAACAACCCAAACAATTTGACCCCAGAGAAAGGCATTAGATGCCCTCTAGAGTCAAATTGTTATGCTATAACATTACACTATAACTGACAATGGTTATAGCATAATGTTAACTATACTGGAAAAGGAGATTGGACCAGAGGTCTTGGTAGTGTAATTGGCAACACATCTGCATAGTAAGCAATAGTTGTGAGTTTGAGTCCTGCTCTGGGCTGATTCTTTTCTTCCAGTTTAATCTAAATTATTTAATTAAAATTATAATTATTACATTTATTATGAGATGGTGCCTAATGCCTCCCTCTAGGATCAAATTGTTTGGATAATTTATTATTAATGTAGCCATTATATAGCCCATGGCATATGACAGTGGTTGGCTTTGTTATTATAATGTATTGGATTTTCAGAGTGTTGTTTGTTTATATGTTAGTCATATGTTATATGTTTGAAGTCATATGATATTTTTATAAGTCAGTAGTTCATAAGTGTTAATAATTACAAATAACTGTAAATAAACTAAACAACAAATAAATATTAACAATACATAAATTAATAAAGAAATAATTATAAATTACATCGACTAATATTTTATAAAATTGATTCACATCACCTTATTTTTTGAAATATTAGCCTGAATATCATTAAAATAAAATTGGCATATTCTTATCATATTTACACACAAATAAGAGCATGCTTTTATGTGAAAATTACATGTTTTTGAATTTTTAAAACTTTACTGCTGAGCTTATAAGTGCATACCTCACAAATGTGAACATACTCTTGTGTGCCAGCTTGTTTTGAGTTGCTTATAAGAGCACTGCAATACTGTGTCAAGGTAAATTAAATATAAATGTACTGATATAGTATATTCAGTGAAATCTGTGTTAGCCATTAAAAATAAAGAGCAAAAAAAAAATATGCTTCCAATACTATAAAAGTTTTTTAAAAATAGAATTATTTAAGGTATTTTGCAGAATATAGTGCTGATTTTGCCCCATTTATAAGAGCATGCACTCATATGTGTGGAAATATGATAACTATTTTAAATAAGTGATTTCATTAAAAATTTTATGCTGTTTTACATAATTAACACTTTTAACAAAGTTCCAACAGAACTAATATCAAATAAACCATAACTAGTAACAAGTGAATACAAAAATATAAATAAGACTATATGAGTGACGTTCTTATATTATGTAATGTTGTTATTCTTAATAAAATCTAAGAATGATTATAATTGTTATTTTGTTTCTTGTTTTAAAATTAAAACAATAGTTTTGGAACAAATAAAAACAATTACTTTATTGGAGTATAATATTTAACATCACAAACATAGTCCATAGTCCTTTCATAGTCCATCCTCAGGGATTAATGCTGTTGCTTCTGAATTGCTTAAAAAACTCCTTAAACAAATTGATCTATTTGTTCTAACTATGATACTCTTCCTGGCATATGGCAAATCAATAGTGTAAGAGCAAATGAGAATAAAAAAAGTTTAAAAAATGGTCTAGCAGAATAGCATTATCTGAAATATAAAAAAATGAGAGATAATGTCTTTGTTATTTATGTGTTTATGTTAAAAACTTTTGCAATACAACAGATGTAATAATAATCTAATGAAATCAAAGATGATTTGTTCTGATTTGACATTTCTTTCATGAGGCTGACAGAAATCTCTTTTAGAAACTTCTTTCTATAAACATCTAGTAATGATAGTTTTATGAAATTTAAAGTGGCCTAATTATGCTAACACCATCAATAAACCAACAGTTTTCTACATTTATAAAACACAGAACTTTCTAATAGTATTATATCAATATAATTTCATTAGAACTGACACCCGACTTCTAAAAAAATGAAGAATACTCTATATTTTTCTGTTATGTATTGAAAAAAATTTTCACACACTAAACCTTAATAAATGTTTTCAGCTTTTTGAAAAACCTCTATTTTAAGGTTGCATTAATATAGAATAATCGGAATACATATATTGGAATAAAATCCAAATATGACTTTTAAAATGCCATAAACATTGTTAAATAAATATATTGCTGGATTTTAAGGTTTTTGAACATTTATTTGAACTCTATAATCTTATGATTCCTTTAAAGATTTTTACAATTAACACTTCATATTTCTTAATATATATATATATATATATAAATAACAACTAACCCGTATATTATAATAACGACTAACCCGTTACAAAGCTATACATCCACAAGAGCCGAATTATCAGGCTAGAGTTGGCTATAATAAATAAATAATTAATAAGACAATTTGGCACTAGAGCTTGGCGTTAGGCGCCATCTCTTACTAAACTTAATAATTAAAATTAAATTAAATAAATAATTTTAATAATTTGGAACTGGAGGAAAAGAAATCGGCCCGAAGCGGGACTCGAACCCGCAACTTCTGCTATCCGTGCAGACACGTTACCAGTTACGCTACCCGGACCTTCAGTCTGATTGCCTCCTCCAGTATATATAAGCTAACACGACGACCATCGACGGTCATTACAATGCCGGCTGGGGACACATCAAGTGCCCACGTCCTCCCAAGGCACTCAACCGGCCATCGCAACCCCGGCAAGGCATATAAATATAAATAAATAACGACTAACCCGTTACAAAGCTATACATCCACAAGAGCCGAATTATCATCGATGGTCGTCGTGTTAGCTTATATATACTGGAGGAGGCAATCAGACTGAAGGTCCGGGTAGCGTAACTGGTAACGTGTCTGCACGGATAGCAGAAGTTGCAGGTTCGAGTCCCGCTTCGGGCCGATTTCTTTTCCTCCAGTTCCAAATTATTAAAATTATTTATTTAATTTAATTTTAATTATTAAGTTTAGTAAGAGATGGTGCCTAATGCCAAGCTCTAGTGCCAAATTGTCTTATTAATTATTTATTTATTATAGCCAACTCTAGCCTGATAATTCGGCTCTTGTGGATGTAAAGCTATATATATATATTTTTTTTGCTTTGATTTATAATATAATAAAAATTATATGTTAATAAGTTTATATTATATTTTTGATTATTTATTTTTAAGCTATTTTAAATTCAATGTCAAAATGAATTTGGTGTTAGTTTGAAAGAACAAAAATTTTATAGTTAAAATTCCATATTTAATTATAAAGAAGTTACTTCCTTCAAACCTGAATTGAGTGTTACATATTATTAAATTGATTTTGTACAGTATCCTTGATTTAACTGACTACAGTTTTCAGAAGTTTAAACATGCCTAGAGAAAAATCATATTATAGTTCTAAATGTAGAGTGCATATTGAAAAGTTTGGAGAAAACATTTTTTCAACTGATAGCACTGTTCTTCTCTGCTAGCCTTGAAACAAACCTGTTGCATGTGAAAGAAAGACACAAATGCTTCAACATATAAACACATAAAGCTTTGCATAAACAAGAATTGAATAACACTGTCATTGTACAGTCCAATGAAAGATAAAAACAGTAACTGTTTAAACATTTAAGCAACTCATACCAGGGTGTCATAGTTTTGTTATGACTTATGCAAAATGCTGATTGCTGCCAACATTTCATTTAATAAGCTCACCAGTGATGTGTTTAAAAATTTCCTTGAGAAATATACAAATGAAAAAGTACCAGATAAACTGACTCTTCAAAAAAACTATGTCAGTGAATTGTATTGGGTCATTGCAAATGAAACGGCCATTTTTTAAAATTTAAACTTTATGGCCTTGTATCAATAGTTCAGCTTTTTTCCATGTGAGCAGTGCTGTAGGTTTGCAATTGGACACACATAATATGCAAATTAAAAATGTAATTTAATTTATATTGTGAGTTCCACATATTTAAAAGTTCTGTACTTTTACTGATGGGATGGAAAAATAGGAAATTATTTTTTTATATATTTGGACAATTTTTTGCAAGGAAAGTCTTCAAGGAAGAGGATGCAATAAAAAGTACTTTTAATGAATTTTGGTTCTCATTTTCATGATTTCTATCCAACTGTCATTAATACATTTCTAGTGCATTGAGAAAAGTGTATTAATGTTGATAGAGATAATTTTGAATATGTAAATTTTAAATTAAATTAAACATCCATTTCATTTGCAACAACCTAATACAATAAAACCAACAAGACAATCAGAACAAACATTGAAGAAAAAAGTTTGTGGTAATACATTGATGAAACCACAATGCATCTTGTGATATAATAGTTAACCTGCTTGATAATGCCTTTGAAAATGCAGATGTGGCAACTAAAAATACATATTTGCTCTATGCTATGTTCACAGAAGCAACCGATCATTTAACTGCTGTGAAATGCATAAATTATGAACTAAAAATTTTGTGTCCAAACAGCACACCTTATGACAGAGTGCTTCTTTTCATATCTGTTACTGCTATATGTAGCCATAGCTATATGCTCAAAGCAACCATTGTGCTGAAAGTGTTTTATATCAAAATGTTCCATATAAGCAAGCACATGCATTTAGCAGAATTTGTGAAACTATTTGTGTGATGTTTCTTGGTACCAATAAATAGATTACCAACTGCATAACAGTCTTCATAAAAGCTCCAAATAAAGATGACAGAAATTTTTAAGAATGTTTCCAAATATGCCTAGTCTATCAAAGCCCATGTACCAACATGTTAAGATACCTGGCTATCTGCTTTCATCTACAATGCTGACAATATTCACAATGTACACCAAGTTGTCAAAACTTTTAATCCTGAGAATGTGCTTTTAAGAAATTCTGGAGTGTCTTTGAAAGTAATATCATCAAGCAAAAACTTGCCTATATTAAAACCAATTTGTGTTTTATTAAAGACATGATTACTAAGTTGGAAAGGAGACTTCATCTCAATGAATCAATAAATGCAGTCAACTTGGCAATTAACAAAATTAGTAGTCTATTATGTGTTTTGTACAAAATGCTTACTTTATGGTAGCCAACTATTTAAATTTTTTATGAAGGAACATACTTCAGCTTCTTAACATACACAAGTCACTGTTCCTACCTGAAGCTGTCCAAAAACAGGACAAAAACATTCCTTTGTGAAAAATTTAAACAGTTGGCTACCTGAAAGTAAGCATTTATATAGATAATAATATGAAGCCAGAAACATGAGGTAATATTTGATCAGTAGTCTACTTGGATGTGTAGGAGCCATTTTGAAAGAGAAATTAAAAAATATGCTAGATAGGAATCTCAGATAAAAATTACTTGCAGCATAAATGATGTGATTTTGAGTGAAGCAATATCCAAGAAAACTTTTCATTTAAGTTCTAGGAAAATAGCATCTCTTATGTATGCCCAATTACATTTTGTGATATAGCGAAATCATTTTCAAGGTATAAAAAGTTGTTAGACTGAACATTATGATTTTATATTCTATAAAATTGTTTGAATTTTGAACAATTCAAATTCTTAACATTCAAATTGAAAACTCAAAGAAAGTCTTTACTTTGGGTTTTCAAATTGTTTAATAGATATGTTTATGTGAGTAAATGATTTTTCTATATAAATGTACTGCATTTCTTAACTTGTTTTTCTTTAACAAAAATTAATTTTTATATTTTCTAAAGTTTTTGTAAATAGCAATTAATTTATTTGCCTCTGTATAAAAAAAACAAAAATAAATAAAAACAAAATGCAAAATCAAAATATTATTGATTTATTTTATCAAATATTTAATAAGTTTATATGATTATTTCAATTAATTAAAAATACTAAATTTATATTCAATTAATGTAATATATGATTAAATGTAAATATTTCATTTTATAATTAAATGAAGTTTTCTGCTGAGCAACAAGATCAATGTAATTAATTTAAACAATAAATAAGTGAAGTTTTATACTCAAATAAATTTCAATATTAAATTGATAATTAAAATGTTGATGTATGTATGCAAAAGTGCAAAAGTTCAATGATTTCTTTTTATCTAAAAAGCTGTCTTTTATTAAATAATAATTTATTTATAAACGTCTACTGAAAAATAAATGTATTTTTATCAATTTAAACATAATAACTAACTGAAAAATGAAAATATTTAATATTCTTAAATTACTAATATTAATAAAGCATAAAAATGATAAACTTTATTTTTAATAATAATGTGACTTATTTAATAATTGTTTTTTAATTTAAATATAACAGAAATTTTTTTTTGCATTTTACCATGTATTTTTTTATTTTAAAAAACAAGTATTTGAATTAATACTGAAAGGAAGTTACTGCATATGTATAAAACAAATCATGATTTTTAAGAATAAAAGATTATTCTTGTGAGTTATAAATAATTTACTTAATGGACTAAAAGATTTATAAACATAAAAACTAAAACAGAAAAATATATTTTATTAATAGATTATTGCAAAAAATGCATTTTTTGTCTGTTGATTCAATTTAATGCCTGTTAAATTTCTTTAAACTACACATTTTTAAAACAAAAAAACAATTTTAATATATTTGTTGTAATTATTATTATTAATGTTGTTAAACTTGTTGTTAATTATTTTTCTTAATATTTGGTATTAACAAGACTCACTGTTATTTTATTTATTAAAATATATTACTTAAAGTATTGTGAAGCTTAACAAAATACATATGCAAAAATAAAGATTAAGAACCCAAATGCATTTTCTACAATAATTTCTTACTGAAAATAAATATAACTTTTAATGGTTCTTTTCTATTGTTATCTAAGCTATCATTCTGGTTAAAAACAAGATCATACTTATTAATTAAAAATTAATTTTTAATTTTAATTCAATTAAAAATATCTAGCAAAATTAATTTTTTTAAAAATTATCTTTGGAAATTGGGCTATGATAAATATATGAATGGTGTCAATTCATGTGTAAATACTATAGCCCTTTTCACAGAAAAGATAACACAATATATTTTATTAAACTTTCTAATAAAACTACAAAATTTTTATAATTAAAGATATTTACTTGCAGCTGTTTTACATGATCAAGAATTACAGATGAATCAGAAGAATTTGAATGTTCCATATCACATAACTGCTGTTCTTTACATTGCAACCACTGAACAAAACATGATTCTTCTTCTTCTAATTGTTGCCAAGCAGGTGTAATTGATTGAAGTTTATTACTTCTTTCTTCTACCCAACGACAAACATGAGCCCATCTTTCTCCTAAAGCTGCTAATTGATCTTCTAATGCTGCATAAACTAGATAATAATAATAATTGTTGTTATTATAAAAAATTCTTCATAAATGTATTAATAACAGTAATAATAATATCAAATTTTAAACACATAAAATTATACAAAGCACATTTTAAAAGATAATAATTATCATTGATAACTAATAGCAAATATAATAATTACACAATTAGTAAAAATACAGTAGAGCATTGATTATCCGACTCAATTGGGGTCTGGGGTTGATCGGATAACTGAAAAAACGGATAACCGAAAAGTATGAAGAAATACATTATTAGTATAGTATATTAGTATATCCCATGTAATTAGTATATTATTATATCACTATTAACTTACTTCACATTGAATTTTCATTGATGTTAAGCCTAACAAAATTTTTTAAAAATAATAATCATCGCTATTGTAATCGTTAAAAATTATTTCTTTATTTTGCACAAAATAAATACAAAAATAAAGAAAAAAATTGAAAATTAAGCCTGGTTTAAATACTGGCCTCCCTTTCAAGGTCAAGCCAATGTTGCCAGCTAAAACATGCAAACATCTAACAAAAATATGATTTTTGTTAGATGTTTGCTAGATGTTTGTTAGATGTTAGACATAGCCAAATGTTGTAGTGCCACATCACTAGCAAACACTTGAATTTGCCGACTAGAATGTGGTTAACCGATGTGACGATTAATCAGGGGTCAGATAATCGATGCTCTACTGTAATTCAAATATCATATCCCATTATAAACTTCTTGCTCATAGACTACAAGCACGATGTGATTAATTTACAAAAATCATTCAGTAAAAAGAAATACAAAAAAAATACAAGTTCTCATCTAAAACAAATCTATACTACAGACAGACCCTAATATCTATTTTAAAATAAATCTCAGTTCCTATTCCAACAAATAAAAAGAGATTTTAAAAAAACATTATATTACTATCAACATCCATTATAAAATTATAATTATGTTTTCATTTTATTATAAAAGTCATTAAAATTTACTTAATCCAGTTAATTTGAGTCTTACTTGATCTTATGATCTGTCATCATGTTTTACTTTCATACTTATTACACATCCAATTGTAATTGATATCTAATCCTTAGGTTTATGTTAAGAATGAAAATAAACGTTCTTACTAAATTTACTTAGTATTAGAATTCTAATGCAAAAAATATTGATTCTATCTGCTTCATTTTTTTGGAAAAAATTTCCCCATTGAGAAAGAATTATATTTTTAACACCATCTGTTGAAGATTGCATGCATAACCAAAAGGTTACAATCAGTCAAATATTTCTTTTAGAAAAATCAATAATAATGAAGAATTGGAAAATATAGAAACACCAGTAAAACCAAAACTCCAGCAAAAATTCATGAGACATTTAATAAAAAAAGTTTTCAATACCTTTAAGCTATTATTGTTAACAGTAGTGTTCAAAAGTAGAACAAAAATTCAAATGCTGATTTTTAAATATTATGAAGGCATCATCTGATTGGTCATTGGTGTAATGATGTAAAGCAGAGGTAAAATTATAAAAGAACCTCAAATAGGAATTGACTTGTAATTATTTTTAAAAAGAAAATTAAAAATGATATAACTAAATTATTCATATCTAATGCAATCTAATGAAATATTTAAATTTGTATGCCTGGACAGATATTTTGAAACACATGTATAACACAAGATTAACATTTTAAATAGTACTACAAATTCATTTGAATGCTGTTCTGACAAAAGTACCTGGCAAATAAAAACTTCACTTGAACTTAGCTGAATTAGGAAAATGATCAGAAACTCAACTATGAGTGCAGATGATTTAGTAGATGCTTCAAGAAGATTAAAAAAAACTTACAGGACAAAGAAGTGAAATTGAGGAATGTGACTAGTTTCCATGCATTATAACGATAAATGAGGAAAAAGGTTTTATTAAAAAAGTTAGAGAAACAGATAAGAAAGAAGATTACATTAAATAGAAACAAGATAGTTTTTGATCTACTATGAAATATTTTTCATTGCATAGTAGAAAAGAAGACAGCTGGAGTGTATGAGATTTTGTTGGAACAGGGAACAGAATGGAGTGGTATGAACAGTACATAGTAAAAGAAATAAGAAAATCATTGTAAAAGTGAATTAAAAAACAGAAGAATTTGAAGACAGGAAAATGTAACACAAGGTTGTTCCTGGAGGCTCTAAGTAAAAGTTATTTTGGGAGAAGTGAAAGATGTATTTGAGGCTGAGAGATATGAGGAGAATCTGAGTAAGGTCATCAACAGCCAGGACACCCAAGCATTATTGACAACTTATTGAGATCACAACAAAAGCTGAAAGCTAAAAACTAATATTATTTGAGACATTAAACCTGTCAAAAAAAATGTACATGAATTAGAATTGAATTATGACTACAAAAATATAAAATTTTTGAGTCTATCTTACATCCTTTTTTACTGCACCACAGAAGTAACAGTGTATTGGCTTGAATAAACTTCATTAGAACAAATGGTAAATTATAAATCTTCATAATTCAATTTTATCATATCGATTTCATAATTCAAAATCATAATTCAATTTTCATATTTCATATTTCAAAATCATAATTCAATTTTAATTGAAGATATCCTGGGTTGTTCATGTTATCACGTGTGCTTTTGTACATGAATTATTTGTCTGCATTCATAGACAACTTCAATGCAATGCATAGTGTAACTATTGTCTGCTACTGGTGGTTTAGATTTGAATTTATTAAAGATTTTTCCAATTTACAACAATATTAAAATGAGAATAATAAACAACAATAAGGAATAACATTATCAGCAAATAGAAGTAACTAATGGCATTTTTTAAATTTTATATCACCATAGTATTACTAAAATTAAATTCTGCCAAAATAAAAAGAAGTTTCATTATGTTCTTTTCAAATTAATTTAGTTTGAATAATGTAAGAAATAATCATAACAATGAAAATTATACTGAGAATTATAATGATTAAAATCAAAGTTTCTAATTATTATTTTTAATAAATTGTAAATCATTTTTTCCAACAAAAACTTATAACAACAAGAAATTAACAGGATAAAAATTTACCATAAGATTTCTACAATAATTTAAATTTTAATTAATTAATTAATTAAGTGCAAATAAACTTTAGCATGTTTTTAGTTTTTTATTTAGATTTTAAAATATGAAAAATTTTATTTTTACGAATGTTTAATAACTTTTCATTAAATAAAGTAATATTTTTCTCTATTTCTCTATAAATAAAAATAACAAAATTCAATATCATACCATTATCTGTACAATTTTCATCTACCACAACCACCATATTAGAAAGTGAGTTAACAACTTCTTGTTGTTGCTCCACATCTTTCTGGATTTTCTATCCACATAAAAAAAAAATTATATTTAAGCCACAATTTATAGTTCATAATTATGAAATATATTTTGATTGCTAAGAATGTTTTAATCAGTTAATCTTAAAAACTGACTAAGTCAACATTGATATTTTTAAAATTAAGTTAATTACTTCTTAGAATTAAAATTATTATTAAGTTTCTTATTAATAATCAAAATAATCAATTAAACTTTTTAGTTTTTAATTTAGAAATTATAATTTCATAACATTACATATTATTAATCTATATTTCTAATGGAAACTTTATATCATTCCGACATAACAGTAAATAAAAATCTTAGACTTTTTTTTAACATTATTATTTAAACTGTGTTTCAGAAAATCTGGCAATTACAAGCATAATTTATGATAAAACTGCCTTTCTAAAACAAAAAACAAAAAAATAAAAAAATGTTAGTATGTTAATTTAAAAAATTTGCTAGAAATTTAAATTATAAAATTTTATGTTTGTAGATTAAAAACCAAAATAAAAATTATAAATTTGAAACAATATATATTTAATTTTTCCACCAAAAAATTATTTATATTATAATGTGCAAAAATTAATCTAGTAAAAAATCTTCAAAGATCATTGTTCTAAAGCAGACCTGGCCAACTTATAATGGGTATGATTTACTTTTAGGAATTAAAAGTACCTGTAATCTAGCACTACTTTTATTCTTTTGTAAGAAGTTTATTTCATTTACCACCTTATAAAATATAGTTTTATTTATTTATTTATATACTACAAACTTATCTATTTATGAACAACAAATATTCAACATACATGCATGTCTCTGCTAGTTAATATGACATCGGTCACTGCATTTCAACAATCAACTGTTGAAATATTTCCATAAAAGTTATGTTTTTTCACATTCTAACAGGTCATATTATTTATAATCAATCAAAATGATACCATGATTGACTTTTTGATCAGGCCTGCTCTAAAGAATCTTAACAAAAGTTTACTTATATTAGCTATTCATTATTTTCACTTCAGACTGGTATAATTTTTTGTTTTTTGCAACTGAAATAAAAGATATTGCATGTTGGTAAGACTTTCATATAGTCTTTATTCTTATTATTTGTAATTATTAGAGAAGGATTTAAACTGCAGATAAAACAAATTTTGTATTTAAATTTACATAATCTAATAACAAGACAGAATTCTCTGTTAATGTATTTGTCAAAATATAACTGGTTAAATACAGAAAATTTAAATGTAAAATTGATATTTTTCTCATCAATTCTGATTCTGTTTGTGTTCATTATTTTGAATTTATGTTTTTTGTTTAGAAAAATAACTATTGGAACAGAAAATAATGAAAATATGCATATTGCTTTTTTACATATATAATTTAAAAACCTTTATCTTTACTTTTATAACTTTAAAATTATTATTGATCAATCTTTTAAAAGACAATTAAACAATATTTTTGAATAAATAACAGCTGTTTAAAATAAAATTTTTATTTTATTTCAAGTAAATTAATATACAAAAATAATTTATAATTATAAAAATACAAAAATACAAAAATAATTTAAATGTCTTCATTTTTATTTACAAATAAATATTACCTTTTGTTGTTCTATTTGCTGTTTTATTGCTATTAAATCCGGTCCTATTGGACCAAGTCGACTTATTCTATCTTCCATGTCATTAAGCCATTTTTTCAAATTATCTAGTTGTTGCTGTTGCAGTTCCATTAACATTTCATGAAGTCTAAATTTTAATAAAACAATTTAATACAATAATAAAATCCCAAAATACATATTATCATAAAAAAAATAAAATTTCAAAAAGTTTTATAGATAAATTAATTTTAAATAAAAAAAAATCTTTTTAAGTCAATAAAATTATTTTTATTTTTAATTAATTCTTAAAATATATACATTTAAAAAATGTTAAAATATAAACAAAGTAAACATTAGAAATCTTGATAAATATTGCAGTATTATTGAAAAAATTTATCATAGAAAAATACAAGTTTTAAATGTTTTGTTTTTTTAATTAGAATTCTGAATTTCTTCCTTATTTCAACTTATTTTAGAAGAATAATATACATATATATTATTTTTATTTTATTTTATTAGAACATTTCATTATGTGGAAATAATCATTATTAGCTACTTTTAATTATCTTTGACTATTCTATAGGAAACAAAGATTCTTTAAACAACAAGTTCATAAGAGTGAATTCTAAAAGCCAATCTGAAGCTAAGATTTGCAAAAATAAAATTACTATTGTTATTATTATGGTTGTGTTTTTGATTTATATTCTTGAAAATAAAATATCTTAAAATTATTACTAATTGACTGCCAGATTACATCAGGCTATAGTAATGTTACTAATTACTAATTGGTAAAGTAATTCAGTCCAAAGTAGACATTAGATGCCATCTCTTGATAAATTAAATAATTATAATTACATTGATATTTAATTACAGCCCAATATAATCTGGCAATTGTTTGGCATTAATCTAAAAATCAAGTTAATGAATGTTTATATTTGTACCTTAAAATGTTAGCATTTTCATATTTTTAAAGACATTTTAATTAAATTGTGAGTTTCTTACAAGACAAATTATAGATTTAAAAAAAAAAAAATACTATATTACATTTACACATTATTAATTCATTAATTTTCTTGTAAAATGCCATTCTGATTTCTCAATAATTCTTCTTCTTATATAGAATGCAAAAAACTTGTTTCTTGCATTCCATGTAATGAGAAGAATTCTGATTTGATTTTGAATTTTGAAAAATCTGAATAAATATAGAATGTTATCCAGAAAATTAAACAGTGCAAGTTTTTATTCTATTATTGAATTGTTGAAAATTCCGATAAGTCATTAAATAAGTTCAAATTCCATGCTGTTGAATTCACTTACACTAGTTAAAGTACCATATTTTTGCAGATTGTCTGGCATGTCAATCTATCCAGGGAAAGCATGAAATCAGATATTTTGATATGGTAAAAACCAACATGCTGGTTTAAGTGAGGTTATACATCCCTCTACAGAAGGCAGGTGAAACTCAGATGACTATTTTTATTCTAAAATTGTGAAACTGTCAACAATAATTTTTGATTTAATATCAAAAATTACAATTATATTTTTAATTTCTGCATTTTGTCTTCTTTCTAACCATTTAAAATACTCAAAAAATAGCACTTTTGGCATTCCATATGTTTATTTTATTGTAATTTGATCAATAAAAGCAAGAATAAATATATCATATTTTTGAAACTCACTATAACTTATCTCAACTTAGTCTACTAACATCCACTTTGTGTGAAATTTGAGAGAATCTTTGAAGGTTAAGGCAGATTGTCAGTGCAGAACACACTGACTACCACCACCACCATCACCAATAGTAGCAGTAGTAGTAGTAGTATAAATAAGCTGCTAATTGTTTTATTACTATGTAAACAAAAATTCTCTTCTTGGTTATAAGTCAGTCAAAATTACAATGTTATTATTTTATTGTACTGGGAAGAATGTTTTCTTTAACATTTATTTAACAACTAGTTTTGTTAGATCTGATTAATTTTATTTTTTAGTTGCAGTTTAATCAGCATGCTGGTAACCATGGGGTTTCCTGCCTGCTGGTCTCTACCAATTATATGCAGCATGCCAGTCAATCTGCAAAAATATGGTATGAAAAAAGAAAATAAAGATTAGAAAAGAAAAATTACCTGTACTATTATAAATCTTACAGATTGTAATCATTTTCATAAAAGATCCAATGAATATAAATTGTCTCAAGTAATATATTATAATATTAGATATTTGGCAGTCATTAAATAAATTTTTATTATATAACATATTAATTTTGATAATTAATAATAATATAATTTGATTATATTACATAATCAAAAATTTTAAATATTTTGCTATTTATTGGAATTTTCAATTATGTTGCTATTCTCATAGTTAAAAGCAATTATTTGTATTATCAATAGTTAAAAATATTTATTGTATTTCCTTAATTTGAAATTGCATTTTTACCCATTTTTTACATGCACAAATTAGAAATAATAAAAGGTTTCTCACCATAAAAAATTTTCTAAATTTGATTTCAAAATAAGAATAAGAATGTGTCTTAGAATTGAAGTAATATGGCATAATTTATGACTTTCCATATGTAAAAAGTCATAAATTATATCATATTATTTCTCTCTTCGTCAATTCTACTCACATATCATTCTGAAATACAATATATTTAATGTGATAGATGGTTCATCTACTTGTGATTTTATAATAGCCATTTAAACCTATTATGGAATTATTTTAATATTATTTCAGAATAGTTCAAATATTCATATTAAAATTATTTTTAAAAATCAATCTAACTTTGAATTTTTCATTATCTTCTTAACTTTCCTCATTGTAGTCTTTTTCATATAAATAAATTATAGCATAATGATATTAAATATTCAACTAACTTGCTTTGACGATCCATAGCTTTCAAACGAAGATCTTCCCATCTGCTATTTAAAAGTTCAATTTGCATTTGTATTTCTTCTTGTTCATCAAAGCTCACTTTACCTTGGCTGACTAAAGTATTTCCTTTTTGTAGGACTTCTCCAATTCCAATTTGATATTGAGTGAGTTCTAACATAAATTCCTAAATAATAAAGAGTATATTAATAAACAATATATTTTGAATATAATAAATGAATGTTGTAATACAAGTATTTTCCCCATCAAGTTATAAAATTTTAATTTTAAAACTGAAATATTATTAAGCTAAAACTGTTTAAAATGAAACTAAACAGTTAACAAAGATTATCAAAATTATATTCCATAAATTAATCTAAATTGTTTACAAACAAAAATTAGCTTTTCAGATTTTGAAACAATCTTGGAAAATGTTACATAATAATATAGAAATTATATAATATTTCTAAAGTGGCAATTGCATATTGCAATTTTTTGCCACTCAGACAACTTTAATTGTGATAGCTGAGTTGCACAAGCATTCATGCACTCAGACACAACAGAAACACAATTACACATTAACAAATAAAATTCTAATAATGATCAAAAGTGTAAGTTATGATCAACATTGTGTAATTAGAAAAATGAAACAAACAGATCCATCCTCTATATATTTTGAAAGAAAGAGAAGTATTCTAACTTTAATAAAGAAATTCTATCGGGTCTTGTGATTATGGATCAATTCTATAAATCATGATTCTATCTCAGTGCTCCAATTTTCTACCATTTTAAACTGTCGTGGTGGTGTAAAATCAAAGACATTAAGCACACACTTACAATTGGTTCAACAACAACAAACATTTTTTAGTTGAAGTTGCATGCATGCAATATTTGGAAGGGTTTGGTAGTTAATGGGAATAGCTGTTGCAGTTGTGCAATTGCACAGGCAATTGCACAACTGAAACAACTGAAAATTGCTTAGTGCAACCACCACTTAAACAAAAATAATTTTTAAATAAAGTTTTTCAATATATTTAATATACATATTACATTCAATTCAAATCATAATTTACATCCAAGCACTCAAAATAGATCATACACAGCATAATCATATTGAAAATATTGAAACATAATGTTTATATTGACTGATCAATTTTTCCTGGAAAAAATAATATATTATTTATATAAATAAAATAGTTACATAGCTAATTTTTTTATTTGATAGACATTTTTGAATTAATATTTTATCTCAAAAGCTTAAAATTATATATACGAAAAAGTATAATGGTTAAGAATTTTCTAAACACAGTACATTTCATCTGTGTGATAAACAAGTGTTTTGTTCTTTACATATATTTTTAAATATTGAAGTATCTATTTACAAATAATAGATCGAATATAATAATATATAATGAATTATAATATATATATTCATTATATATTATTCTATAATTATGAATTATAAAATAATATTTAATGAATAATGTTACAATTCCAGGCTGCAATTTTTAATCATATTTTTAATTTTTTTAATTTAAAATATATGCTCTCCAGCTCAAATTAGTATTGCGGTCTCTTTCCCCTGTACAGTACATCATACTTTTTTTAACAACAGAGTCATGCTGATTATCTATCTAAAACTTTTTTCAGGAAAAAATTTTCAAATTGGAATAATGTGACTTTCTGTTTGCATCAGAAGTTCATATATATGTGAAATCTGGAAGTTAAGAACCTAGAATTTCTAAATTATTTCACTCCAGTTATAAACGACTTAATCAACAACATTCCATACCCGGGAAATTGTTGACCCTCGAATGACAACGATTGTCCCCTAACTGTCAACAAGCCGTTATTCCTTCGGAGCAGGTAGATCATCTTGCACGATGGTTTATAGTTAGCGTCCGAACTAGTCGTTTATTTAATATCCCGGGAACACCTATGGCCCTAATAGCGATTCGTTTTCGCTCACGTGACAAGTTTTCCCATCAAAAACTTATAAAAGACGCTTCCTTCCCCCTAAAGGGGTCGGATCGTCTCTCCACTAAGAAGTGCACTACGCCGTCGACCGAACCCGAAAGTTTCAAGGTGTCTATGTTTTAAGTGCCATTGTCCAGTCTACGAATTCTAAGATTCGACGTGCCATCGTCCCATTAACTAATTCTCTGTCATCCCGAACATCATCGTCACCTCTGAGAGAATATTCGTCCATTACGGACTTGTTAAGAGGTATGAAAAATAATTGTAAACTCTCTCTCTCTGGCCCCTTTTTGTATACGAGGGTAGAAGTATACTTTAGTTCGTTTAGCTTTTATTAAATCTTGTTTTGTTATAAAATGGTGTCTTTCTTGACTGTCGGCTTCGCCTTATCGTCGACCCCAATCTTCCTCCTCATCCACTCGCGTAACGCGTAACGCGCCGACAACGTAACAGCCATCCTTGACAAGTGAGACGCCGGAAAAAGAGGTACGACAAACTCTTACCCCCCGGGATCTCACACATTGGTGACAATCGAGAGGGGTTCGACTTATTCAGCACCCCCCGATTTCACATATAGTTAATCTGGGCCTCCTGTCCCTAAGCTTTCCATATCTGGTCTTGAATTTCATTTATCTAACACTGTTCTCCAGATTAAGGAAAAGGCAGACAGACGGACAAATGGACGACAGTGGGAATTTACAGGTCTACAATTTTTTTCAAATTGCAGCCCAATTAAATAAAAATAAAAATATAATGCATTAACATATTTAAACATTTAGAATTATTATTCTAAAATTTTACATCATATTAGTAAATAAATGTTTAAACTTTAACTTTATTCAAAACTTATGTATTAAAATCACTTTCCACTTACTTTTATCTCAAATAAATTGTTTTTTATTTTCAAAATAATAATACTTCCAAATTGTGTTTAATGAAAATTTGAAGAAAGTGGTGAAAAAATATATTAAATCAAGTTTCTACTATAATTAAATAAATTACTAATTTGGAAGTAAATCTAAAATATCCTAAATTCAAAATTTGTATAATTGTTCAGTTTAAAATTTTTCATCCACAAAATGTAATCAATATGCAAAATTACACATATCTGAAACACTAAAACTGATTTATTTGCAGGAACTGCCCTCAAATACATGTTTATGCTGATGCAAAATACAGCATTTTCTGTTCATATTTTCTATTGTGTACTTTTCAAACAAATTAAAAATAAATTAATTTAAGTAAACTATCAAAATTTATAACAGCTGAACAGAGTCAATAAAACACTTCCAAATATTTTAAATTGATGTAAAATGCCTCAAGTAAATAATCAAATTATTTCTAAAACTGTCTATCTAATATCAATTGATACTAATATACTGCTGGCCATTAAAATTGCAACACCAAGAAGGAAAGCAAATAAAAAAAAAGATATTTATTCTACGTAAACAGTATGGCATGAAGACAAAATGATTAAATTTGCAAGCAGTTTGGAGTGCAAAATTAGTAGAAACAGTTGCCATCCCTGGCAGCTAAAATGGTCCTTATCCAGTTAGACATGGAGTCGAACTGGGCCTGGATGACAGAAACGGGCAACTCACTCCATGCTGCTTTAAGTCTATGCCACACTTCATCAACTGCATTAGCTGGTCTCTCAGCAACCCATGACCCAGTCTCTCAGCAACCCATGACCAGATGTTTTCAATTGGTGAGAGATCTGGAGACCATGCAGGCCAGGGCAACAATCAAATACCCTCTGTATCAAGGAAGGTCAGAACACGACATGCAACATGTGGTCTTGCATTATCTTGTTGGAAGATGGTGTTTCGCAGGCCTCGAAGATAGGGCACAACGACTGGATGTAAGATGTCAGAAATGTACCGAACTCCGTTCAAATTACTGTCAATCCGAACTAGAGATGTGCGTGTTGTGTACCCAATGGCTGCCCATACCATCACACCAGGTGCAGGGCCCCTATGCCGATATCGAATGCAAGCAGGCAACGAGTTGTCTCCTTAGAGCCTCCAGACACATATACGGCCATCAGAATGCTGCACACAGAACCAGGACTCATCTGAAAAGACAACATTGTGCCACTCCTGTATCTAGCTTTGTCACTGGGTGCACCAGAGTCGCTGTCTCCCTCTATGCTGCATTGTTGAGGGAAGCCAAAGTAATGGTCGCCGTGCTGACAGTCCATGCTGCTGCAAACGTTGTCGCACCATATGAGCGGATACTGGACGTGCTGCAAATAAGCCCATTTCCTTACTAATGGTCCGTGATGTGGTTGTACGGTTTTGCACGGCTGACCTCACAATATGTCTGTCCTCTCGGGCGTTAGTCATGGGAGGGCATTGAGATCCTGCATGCCATTCAGTATGACCATCAGCAACCCATCGATTCCATATTCGCACGACAGTGGTTGGATTTTGACCAGTGCGAGTGGCAATATCACGAAACAATAATCCACACTCTCAATAGGCAATGATCCTGCCTCTATCGAATTCCGACAATTGCTGGTAAGCATTTCTTCTTCTTATTCGAGGCATAACACAATATTCTGATGAAACCCCAACCTTACAAAGCAATTTCCGAATGAGAAATCCACTGCACAACTTTTCTTTTATGCAGTGCTTCAGATGTCGTTTGTCCCTCCTGCATTGTCTAAATGCTTTGAAATACTAATCATTTGCATATCCCAACCTCTTCTTCCTTTCATATGATTTTGACGTTCGTATAATCATTCCTTGCTGGTGTTGTAATTTTAATGGCCAGCAGTGTATAAAATAGTATTTTAAATAATAAAATTATTTGACACTTTAAACAAATATTATAAATTTAAAATAAATTACATACTTCATGAATATGAAATAACTGTTTGATTTCTTCAACACTGCCCTTTATTGGACCTTCTTGATTAAGTCTTTCTTCTGCACCAAGTAACCAGGTAAGAACTTCTTCTAATGTGTTTTGATAAGCAGCTACATCATTAATGCCTGTAGTATGACCATGTTCACCTTCAGAAACTTCCTAATATATTAAACAATTCATTTTATTAAAAATAATAGAAAAACCCAGTTTTATTATTTTGATTAGTTCATTTTAATGATGTTTAGATATTACAATTAAAGAACATATAACAACTGACATATCAAATATACAGGGTTGTTAAAAATTAAGTTCCTCTATTTAAAGGGTCCTGCAGTGAATCGTAAGACTCCAAATGGGATGAAATTTAAACTGCTAGTACTTCAAATGATGTGCTCACCATTTATTTTAAAGAAATTTAGTATGAAAAATTGCCAATATGTGGCACTGTGACAATATAAGTCAACTGACCAACATTACAAATGTTCAATGTTGTCTCCGTTGTCAACAAAGTTTTCCATTCCTAAAATGCATTTTTTATCACAGAACAGATGTCTACTGGAATTGCTAGAACATAATTATGTAATGCTGCCCTTCAGCTGTGACATCTCCAGCCTTCAGAGTGTGACATCTTTACAATACACATGGTTATGGGACTTTTTGACCAAGTAGGTGTATTGTGTAAGATGCAACAGCTGAATGACAGCATTAGACATCATATTCTAGCAATTCCAGTAGACTTTTGTGTTCTGTGATATAAAAAGCTATTTTGGAAATGGAAAACTTTGCTGACAACGATGGAGGCCACATTGAACATCTGTAATGCTGTTCAGTTGACTTATATTGTCACAATGCCATATATTGGCAATTTTTCATACTAAATATTTTTAAAATAAATGGTGAGCACATCATTTGAAGTACCTGCAGTTTAAATTTCATCTCATTTGAAGCCTTACAACATGCTGCAGAACCCTTTAAGTAGAAGAACTTGATTTTTAACTATCCTGTATTCATATTTTTGACAAATGATGCTAAATTTAAATATATAAATCTTTGATGTATATTTAAATGTAATGAATATGATACAATTTCATTACAGAATGATTTTAAATAAATTTTCTGAATTAACTTTCACTATAAAAGAACTAGTTTATCTACTTTTGTAATGCATCACAACTTTCATTCTAATAACCTAAAAACATATTTATAATTTAATAACAAAATTAGTTTTATTACATAACAAGTGTTAAATAATAGAACATTATTTCAATCTAAAAAATTTTGTTAATCTATGGGGAATGAATTCTTACAAATGATGTAAAAGTAAAACTGTGTCAAAACAGTAAAAATTTGGAAGTGCTCTGCAATGTTGTTCAATAAAATAATCAATAATGGTATGATAACAGCAATGCTACATATTAGCATTTCAACTTTTTCATTCAATTCTTAAAAAATTTTATTAACTTCTTATAATAAATTTTTATAATAAATTTCTATATAAAACAATTAATATTTAACACAAAATCTTACAGAATCTGACACTTCACTCGAATGTAATCTTCTCAATGGAATGTTATGATGAGGAAGAGCTTGGAAAAAACACATCACATACATCATCACAGACTTTTTATCAGGACGGGAAGTATTTACATCTATAAGAAAATTATTTTTAGAAAACATCATTAATCTTTTAAGAAAACAAGTAAATTTTTTACAAAAATTTAGATCATTTGAATCATACAATATTGTATGTGAGATAATAATAATAATAATAATAATATTTAATTTATAATTTATTTAGCCTAATTAATTTAAATCTAATTAATTTTTAGACTAATTGTACAAAAGAATACTTTTCAAAAAGAATTAATATGACATTTTATAAGTTCAATAAATTTGTCCATAAAACTGACTTGCAACTATCGCACAGAACTAAGATGGTATTTCCAAAATAAGATAACAAATACAGTTTGTTAATTTTGCTTAATAGGTTGGATTGATGTTAACCAATAAAAATCATTATTTCTTCAGGATCTCAAGAAACAAGAAATAATTTTGACTAATTTTGAAATATAATAGACATACCTGTGTATTATAAAATCACATTAAATTCAACTCATAAATTCAATAGACCCTCAATTTAATGGACTTAAAATTGAACAAACAAAAATTTCTGCCCTACATGAAAGATTTATAACCTTTTTTTTATTCATGAATATAAGATACTAAGAATCAATAAGTATAAATTACTCAATGTTCATTATAATATTTTATTCATACTTACACATTATAACATTTTAATACATCCTGTACATTATAAGTTCATTATTATTCAGTAACATATGTTTTTAAAATACATTTGATTTAATGGACTTTCAGCAATAGTGGACATCCCTTTTCCAATTAATCCATTAAATCAAGGTCCTACTGTATATATAATATTCCTACAGTATCTAATTTAATTATTACATATTATTAAAAATTAAAAAGTTTAAGTAGTTAGACTTTTAATAGAATAATTCAATTTCTAATCAGTTAAAACAAAAAACAAAATATAAATATAAAAAATATATTTAAAATGATTTATAATATTTACCTTCAGGATCAAGTAACCTTTCAATTCCTAAAAATTTATGTGCACAACTGAAGGCATGTTCAAGTCGAAAATTGGCATCTTTTCGTAATAGTGATTCATACTCAAAAGTGTGAGGTCTATACAATAAAAAATAGAGTTTTTATGAGTTTTGAAATAATTGAACTGATTATTTATTTATTTATCATGCTCACCGAAAATGATGGATAATTGCATTAAATGCAAGTCCATCACTCCAACTTGTTGTGAAATTGCGAATATCAACTCCAGCATACCTAAAATTAAAGTTATTTAAAATTTCATTATTTGCATAATTACATCGTACAGTAAAACATTAACACAGATAAAAATTATCTATTTTTATCTAAATATTACTATTTATATTTAATATTTACAAAAAAAATTAATATAAAAATAAATTATTTATTATTCCAATACAAAGACATTTAATATTCCATATTTAAGACATTTTAACTGCCAAGAAACACATGCACATTAAGAAACCAATTTGCATATCTATGAAAAAGTAACAAAAATCTGTTCTTAATGCTACTATCTGAAGATAAACAAATATAACAAAGAGAATACTACTAAAAATATTTTTCCTATGAAAAACCAATTTGCTTTAAAGAATTTTATCAGTCTTAAAATTTAAGTAATATTCATTTACATTATATTTACATTGAAATAAGTATTCAAAAGCCTGAAAAAATCCACCAAGAAAAATTTATTTAACAAACATTTTCAGCTTTTTAAAAAGCAATATTCAGATTACAATTATGTTCAGGCAATGATCCCTCTAAGCTGCGCGGCTGTGCACTGATCAAATTGTTGCCACGTGTGAGAATTTATGTGCAGTGCAGGCGAGCACACACACTGATTTGAATTGTTGTTTACTTATTTATCACTCTGTCTGAAACATGATTATTGCTATGTATATTTCAATTAAAATACATTAAGACATTGAGAAAAGATAATATTTTGTATGGAATTATGTTTTAAAATTAATTTTAATCTCTACTTTATAATTAATTATTTTAATTTTTATAGGAAAAAATAAGATTTTATATGTATATATATATATGCTCAGAAAAATTTTTTGTTCAGAATCTGCTGAGCGGAACGTGTACTGTACTTCTCTGAGCAAAAAAATTTTTGCTCAGAGAAGTACAGTACACGTTCCGCTCAGCTACGAAGAAAATTAGAGGGAACATTGTGTTCAGGTATCCCTCATACAATATGGCATTCCTATAATACGGTTTTGATCTAACACAGTTTGAAAATTGGAGACATTCTCTTACAAAATGCCACAATTTTTAAGTGCAATCTCCACCATTTGATATTATTTTAATTCAAGCGAACATAAATGTTGTCTCATATTTACCCATGAAGTTTAGAATATTGAAATTTTCAATCTTGTTTTGTGCATTTTACATTGTTTTCTTTAATGAAAACTGAACAATTTTTCTTCTTCCTTGTCCTATCATTCTATTCTATTTTTCTATAAACCAAGTGTCACTGTCATTCGTGACAGTGCTCTAAATGAACCCAAAAGACTGCCAATGTGTTTCATTTTTATAGATTAAATTAAAAACTTACTATATAAAACGATTAAATTTTTAAAGATCTCTTAGACAAATGCAAGTAAATGAAGATATCAGATTTTGTGAAAAAAAAAAAAGTAAAGAAAAATCAAGATGTTGCTGATACTTCAATCAACAAGACAACTCAGAAGGTGACGATATTCTGCCAAAAAGAAAATTTCCCTGTTTAACTACGTTTAGCAGTGAAGAAAAAAATTAATATTAACACGCAATACTATTGATTGTTATTGTTAGTTAATTATTGATTGCGTTAATAAACATATTTTTCTTAATTAAAAAAAAATAGTAGTATATTTTTGCTAACTTTTGAAACCTAACCCTATGTTTCATACTATGTTTCATATAGCACAGATTTACATAACACTACTTTTTCAGAACCTAACTACTCTGTTATACAGGGGATATGTGTATAATTATTACATATTATTAAAATTATTATATGTTAATATTAACTTAAGATGGTTTTTATCAACTTTATTAATTTTACAATAAAATACAGTAGAACTTAGATAATTTGAAGTTGAAGGAACTGCCAAAAAAAAAAAAAAAAATCAAATTATTCAAAACTGAATTAGACAAGTTCAAGTATTGGCATAAAAATATTTAAATATATAACAGTAAGTTAACAAACAATTTATTACAGTATTTAATACAATTATATTACAGTGAAGTACAGGTACTGCATTACATTATAGTTTTTAATGTTACAATACTTTTGTCAATTACAGTTTTTCCCTTAATGAATAAAATTTTAAATGGTTGAATTGATTGTTGATTTTGTAATGAAAACAAATAGGTTTGGTGACATGATGACAGGACAAAATACAGTACAATATGTATATGTACTGTACATACTATACTATTTTGTACATATGTATGTACAAAATACTGTACATACATATGTAGACATAGGAATACATAGAAAATTACAACATACACACAAACATAGTTTATCACACAATTAAGCCACTCCCAAGTCCAATCACAAATGCCATTAGTGATGTTAATATTTTAAGAACTGAAATCACAGAAAATCATCTAATTTATTTAACCACTCCAAAAACAGTATTGTACTATTTTTTTTATGTACAGTATAGTACAGTGCATCCCAAAAATATAGATAATCTGTATGTTTTTATTGTTTTAAATATTAAGTATTTCTTAACAATGCAGGAAATAATGCATGTTCTTAACAAAACAGGAAATAATTATTAATATAATGATCTTTAATTTTAAAATTATCAAAAAATCAGTGTAAAGTAATTTGCATATAAATGAAATCATTTACATTTCTCTTAAATTCCTAACAGTTCTGAAAAGTAATAAAATGTTGATTATCTATACTTTTGAGAGCCACTGTATTCAAACATGGTAATAGTTTTATCTGCTGATAGAAACATTAATATTAAAACTAATGTAACTGTACTTAATGATTATATACTTCAGAATACAAATTAATTAAGTGATCAAAAACTTCAGATATGTTTTCCCATGTCCTTTACTTTGCCCTTATTTTCAATCACTCTCTCCTTAAAGCTAAAAGGAAAAATTTTAATTAAGTTGAGAGTAAGAAACATGCTGGATACTGTACTCTAGAATTTTCTAATCAATGTTACTAACATTAGTGCCTAAACACACATTTCATCTCAATAGTGCAAGTGATTTTTTTTAAAACTTCTCATAATTTTACTTTGGATTAATCAAAAAAAGATTGAATTAAAGAAAAATTTTTTACATTACTTTTATAGGAAATTCAAGGGTTTAGAGAAAATATTGGAATCATCCCAAACTCAAATTAAAAATATTTGACTTATCCGAGTTCTACTGTATTAGATATATCAATTTTAAACTGTACAAATTCCATTACATTAATTTTAAAATTTACATATTTAAAATATAGCAAAAACATTAATAATTTTAATGTTAATATAACTTAACATAATAATAATTAATTATTATATTGAAATTAAACAATACAGTTACCCTTTAGTTGCATCTCTGCACCACGCTAAAAGAGTTTTTTCGAGATTAGTTTGTTGGCTTTCATGAGCTACACTTCTTAATATTCCATGAACCTATTATAAATTATTAAACATTATGCTATGTAAAAAAATTATATATAAAAAATGTAAAAAACTTTTAAATTTACAAATGAATTTATTTAGATTACTGGATTGATTATGATTTATAAAAACAATTAAAAGACAAAAAATAGTAAATTCTAAAACAGATTATTTCATTTCATTTAAATTAAAAATTAATAAAAAATGAATATATAAAAATTAATATCTTTATTGGTTGTTCATTTCATTGTAATTCAATATTAATTGTTAATGTCATCAATTTTAAAAGATAAAAATACCATATTTATTCGATTATAAACAGACATCGATTGTAAGCCAACCCCAGGAAATCAAAAATAAAAATTTGTTAATCAAGCATAAGGAATAAATTTTACACCATTTAATTGTTCAGTTGCTGTCATCCAATGACTCAGATTCATTGTCATTTGATTCTTTGTCGCTGTTTTCATACAGAGCATCATCTTTTGTGCCGTCAAGTGCATTCAAGATTGAACACTTTTTAAACGTACTTGCAATGACTTCTCAAGAAACTCAATACCTTTCACGCATGCATACAAAATCATGGAAACTTGCCTATGGTGGCTTCCAGCAATAGTTTTCCAAACTCTCAACTATGTCGGTAAACGGCATCACTGGCCGCATTAATGATCCTGATTCTAATCAAGGGACATTTTTAAACCATGAAAAAATTAAAAGGTTGGTTTGTAATCAGATAAACACAGCAATAGATTTTACAATATTGAATCTTAAATCAAAAAATACATATTTAGTGGAATTATACAAGTAACAAAAAATATCTAATAAAATTGACAATCTCCTATCTGAAATTCCAAAAACTGAAGATTTTTCATAGAGTATGGAAAGTCACTAGTCTGCAAAACAACAGTCATATGCAACAGTCTTTTACAAGTCAGACATATTTCTGCTACTCATGGACATTTCATTTATTTTCAACATACAGGAGAGAGTAATTTTTCTTAAGAAATGAAGATCTATAAAGAAAATATGTCAAAAATGATTTATCATCAAACACAAAGGCTTGAATATCCCATGTCTATCATGTTAATAATTAGTGGAACCCTAGGGAATCCTTACTTTTATAAATGCTAGTATACAGTATGTAAATACAGAACTACAATTCAAAAATCCAAAAAGTGTATAGTCCCAGATAGGAAATTGTCAACTATAATGCATAAAATCTTTAATAATTAAACTTTTTTAGACTTGTAATCCATCTTCAGATACAAATTTTAGTAAAACAGTCTAAGAACATTTTACTATGATATACTAGATAATTGAACATCTTTATTCCAGTCCAAATACATTTAAAATAGAATAAGAATGAATTATAACTAAAGCAATCATTTTCTTGAGAATGATTAAAATGGGAGTTTATCAAAGTACTAAAACAAATAGATCCTTCTAAAACTAGCAAAATTGCAAATTTGGTATATAAAAATATAAATAAACAAAACTGGAAACAAAAATAATGCTGACACCACCTTGCAAATCCCAGCAAAGTTAAAATTTAATAAAACTAATATTTTCATCCATACTTTAATGGTCATCATCAAGTAATGCATTTATAATAAAGAAATAAAACAAGATTTAAAAAATAGAACATTTAAAAACAGTGTTTCTGAAAGTGAATAAGTGAATAAATATTTTTTATGGAATGAAACCGAACAGAATAAATATAAATTTAACAATGTTCCTTACATACATACATATAAATAAATACAAACGTACTGTATGAGAGCAAAACAAACAACGTAAGTTCTTAAATGTTCTATTTTTCAAATCATGTTCTATTTATTTATTCTAAATTCATTGCCTAATGACAACAATTAAAGTATGATTAAAAATGTTAGTTTTATTAAATTTTAACTTTGCTGGAATTTCATGGTTGTGTCTGTATTAGTATATGGAAAAGATCTGCATTAATAACTACAAATAAAAAACAAATGCAGTCTGTCTCTTTTATAAAAATAGATGATTATTAATCAAAATTTATTCTGAAAATTAAATATATATATTTTTTCTATACATTCTATGTATATATTTGTTTCGGAAAAAATATTCTTTAATTTTAACCATCTTTACTTCTATATACAAGTATGCAAAAGCCAGAAACCTTCCAAAAGTAGAATTTTGAATATTTTTCAGTAAAACAATTACATTAACCTAACAAATGTTCTCTAAAAGCCAGAACTTGTGACACTTGGATGAAATGAAAGATATCATGCTATTACAATCCAAATACAAAGAAATATAGACACAAAAGCAGGAAATTCATGTATTCTGTGTTTCATATTGATGTCATCTATCAAGAAATAAATTAGTCTTCATTAGAAAGAGTTTCAAAGCATCCTGAAAGATTCAGTCTTCTATTTTCTTTGGCATTGTTATTTTGAGCTTGTGTATTTTTTCCACAGAAATTTATGATATAAACCTTAATGAAATTGTGGACTTCTAACTAAAGAAGATAACAATAAAGATGATAAAGAAGACTGGGTAGCATTCAGTAACATAGAATGCTAAGTAAGAAATCTAATTGGCTAGGAGGGTGCAGCTAAGGAATGTTCTGTGTACCCTTGAACAGTGGGCTGTGTTAGAAAGTTGGACTGATCATGTCTAAAAATGACAAATGATGTAATAATCATAATTTTATGATAAAATTTTTATAAAATAAATTATCATAATTATAATAATTTTATAATGATTATAAAAATTATATTTAGTCCAACATAAACAGCCATCTTGCAAATCATACAACAAAACAAAAACAATGATGTCACTAGCAGAAGTTAGCATATACAAAACATGCTGACTGAACTAGTTAGAATTCTAGCAGAGGGAAGAATCAAGTAGTAGTTAGGAATGAGTTCAGCATCACAGCATAATTATACTTAGTAAGAATTTTGCAATAACAAACCCAACCCAGCTGATAGTAGAGCATGAACTTTTAAATCAAACACAAGGTTCAGCTACATAAAAGATTTGATGGAATTTGGAAAAGCTAAAGAAGACCAAGAACTTATCGATAAGATTACAGACTTAGAAATTTGTTTCAATAACCTCATTAAAAAACCAAAGATAACTAAGCAAATGACATTAGATTGTTTTATTAAAAAATGGACTTTGCCCACTTATACATGTAAAATCTTTACAATACATAAAGGTATCTATAATAAATGCAATTTGAATACAGTAGAGCATCGACTATACAAAACAATTCAGGACTGGGGTTGTTCAGATAACTGATCACTTACGAAAAAATATATTAAACACAAAACTGTACTGTAGATATTTTGAATCACACATCTTAAAAATACATACCTTACATAAAATAGTACATTAAACTAGGCCTACAGTTTAGGTTGGCAGGGAGGGGGAGAGTGCTGCATCACCACAACACTAGCAGAAATTTAAATTTGCCGACTGGAACGCTTTCGGTTAACTGATGTTTCGATTGATGATATTTGGATAATAGATGCTCTACTGTATGTACATTGCAAAAAACTTAATTTTTCACCCAATCTTAAAAGGAAACACTTTCAAGGTATTTGTATAGGAAATAGAGAGCAATAGAAAAATAGTAAGAGCTATCAATGGCCAGAAACCTGTAAGTCATGAAACAACAAGACAGTCCTATCAAGTTCCAGTTTTTGCAGGTTCTATTGTATATATATAGACATATGTAATAAATATTTTATTAGACATAATAATTCAGTATATTCATGAATTTTTTTAATCAAAATTTGAACTTGTATATTTTTTTTTTAAAAAAGTTTTGAAACCAGGATTTTTGGGACATAAGTTGAATTTAACTTCTCTACCAAAAGTATGCATTAGCTTGTACAATCAAAAATGTACAAACCTAACTGTATGATATTTCTTAAAATAAAAATACATGCTGGACTCTGAATTTCCTGTTTAACTCCTTTTTTTCCCTTCACCCTTCTTCCAAAATAACTTTTGCTAAATTACAGAAGCATTTCATATGGTAGAAAACTTAATTAAAATTAGAATAATTAATCAATTCAATTCACTTTCACTCAATGCCAACTTTCAAGTTTAAATTTGAGAATTTTGTTATATGCTTGAAAAAGCTTATTAACAACAATGAAAGAGCTTTTTTCTTAACATTATTTTAAGACATTATTCATATTAGCTGCTTATAACTTTTTACTAATCAATTCATAATTCTAACCCAAAAGTACAATTTAATAACTTAAAAATAATTGTTATTCATTTGTTAAATTTTTACCTGCCAATGTAAAATGATACTCCAAACTAAACCTAATGTGAGCTTTGGATTTCCATCAACAATATCATTGGTACTTATGTTGACAAGTTTTACCTAAAATGAAAACAATTTATAAAATAAGCATATTATTATAATTGAATATAATCTTAAGATAATATAAAATAATGCTTTATGCTTAAAAATCCAGCATTAGTGTCTACTAAACAGGTTAAGCAATGAGTAATTCAATAATTATCTAATTAACTAATTTTTTAAAAACTGATTGGATTATCTAAATTTATTATCCTAATAACCTAAATATAAAGCTTAATAAATACTTATATTTTAAAATATAATAAATGTAATACATTTATTCATTTATTAAACTTTAACAATAACATGCAATTCTGTTTTTACATGGATTTTTTTACATGATTTTGATTTAACATAAATCAAAATGATGTAAAAAAGAAACATGGTCTGGAAGTGAAATTCTATTATATTCTGACAAGGGGGTTTATAACAATAGTAACCCAGAATTGCATAAACATTTTGTAACTAACATGATACTTGAATTGTAAATAAAAGCATCTGGTTTGATTGCAGTCTTAAGTCTTCACCTATTTGAATATTGGAATTGAAACACTTAAAATACCAAAGTATTCAGATTACAAATTTAAAGTATTTAATTATGAAATTCAATTCTCTTTTTACATAATTTGTTTTGACCTAACACATTTCAATAAATTTTCTTTTTTAAAAAATATCCATTTGATTTTAATTCTAAAAATAGAAAATAAATATATATATTTACTTCCTTTTCTAGAAAATTGCAGTTTTTAAATAAAATTTATATTTCTTTTAAAAACTCTTTCTGAACATGGAAACTAAGAAAGCCTTTTTCTTTTCAGGATCAGCAAGGTCCAGGATGAGAGCAAGCAGATAGTGAAAGACATGACCTAACGTATACAGGGTGGACCACTCATGAAAAATTCCTGGAGTTTGCCTGGATTCAATTTTGGGTCCTAGAGTAGTGAGCTGTTGCCTTAACCATCTCAGCCATCTAGCTATCAGAATTTGCATATGATTGCTACACATTACTCAAGTAAATTTTGAGATTTGGCTGTTTTTAAAACTTATTTGAACATGTGAAACAAGTCAGTCTTTCATTCCAACTTTATTCCACATTTAAAGCAGTGAGAAAAAGTTTAGTTCGAAGTTTGATAATATGTTTATATGATCGCATTACTTCTGATTTCTTTCAATGGGAAATAGTTTTTGTATGCCATTTGGTGTTAAAAGCTAGAAGTACTTTGCTGTTTAATTGAAAAAGTCAAATAAAAATAAAATTTGAGTGAATAATATGAATTTATTAAATTCTGCTGATAAGTAAGTTACAATAGCCCCTCCTCTGCTTCATTAAGTAAAATTGAAATATTTTGTTTAAACACTTCCTATTAAATTAATTGACTTATCATTATTTTTACTAATTTTTAAGGTCTGGAAAGAATCTTCCATTTTTCCATGTAAACAGTATCTGAAAATCCTTCTAAAAGATTTTTACAGAATTTTTTTACGTGAATATTTCAGGAACATATCTACCATGGATATTTATTATAATGGAATTGGATGTATTTATAATACATTATCTATTTATGTGTAATTCAAATAAAAAATTCTTACATTATTTTCTTCAAGTACTTTTAAGGCACGTCCAACATTATTAAGATGATGCAATTTTAAGCGTCCTTTCTCCCTTGGCTAAAATTTAATTTAAAATTTATATATATTTCATAGAATTAGTTTTAAATTCATAAATTTAAAATTTTAACTAATTTTTATATACATTTATGAACTTCAATTACTTGAACAAAAAACTAATTTAACTCTTAAGTTTATAAGTATCAATAAATCTTAATTATTTACTTTTTACTTTGTATTTTTATATTGTGTATAAAATGTGTTTTGTGCAATTATTTTTGTGCAGTATACCAATTTGATTGAAATTCAAAAAATCACACAAAACAAATCGCACAAATAAAAAATCGCACAAAAATAGATCGCACAAAAACAGGTTTGAGTGTATTCTTATTTTAAATTAGAATATATAATTATTATAAAATAAAATATATTATTAAATTCTAACAGTTTTATTATTTATTATGTTTTCCAACAACTTTACAAAACAATATAAAAGTTAAAATTATTAACAGATGCAAACATACTATTAAACATAAATAACCCACATTATTATAATTTAAAATATGAATTTATTTTAATCTACATATTTAAAAACAAAACATACCAGTTCTTTTTGACATAATATTTCTAACAATGATAATAAACAAGTTCCATCTCTTAAATCTTCAAATAAATCTTTGATTAATGGTTGGTTAGTCTAAATAAATAAAAGCTTTGTATGATTAAATAATATCTTTTAATAATATGAATTTAATATAAATAAATACACAGTTCATTAATCTCACATCTATGGAATCAGAGTGGTACCAGATAATCAAATATGCCTAATTACCAGTTTTGTATTTTTGTAAAATTGAATAAGTTATATGTGATCTAAATTATAAATTATCTACAGTTATAACTGTAGACAACTTATGTGATATCACATATAAGAAATTTAATTTTTCAAATAACATTCAATTATATTTGTTTTTGTATTTTTGTAAAGTTGAACAAGTAATTATAAACTAGTCAATCTTAACAGTAAATAATCATATTTAAACAAATCAGTCAACTTATTTAATGAGTCATCAGGTTGAAACTCAAGATATTCAACATTAGAACAAGATAAAGAATTGAATATGTTACAAAAATCATAAATTGTTAAATCAAATATAAATAAATCATCTGGTTAGAGGAAGGTTGAGTCTAGCACAATTTTGGCATTATAACATGATAGCTCTTTTGTGTATAAAGCAACACAATAATATTTATTGATCATACTCCCTAAGTAGATTTCTGATTCACTTGTTTGACACTTTGTGACTTAGAAATCATATCATTGACTGTATTCAACAGAGTCAACAGTTGTAACTGAGAAAAACGTGTTTCAATTGTCAGCTGTTATGTAGTTTTTTCTGTTGAATGATAAGTGACATATACATTGGAACAGGAAGCAGCTGTCATTGGTCAGTTGCAGCTAGTGATAGGTAGCATAAATGCTACTAAATGTGATATCAAAACACTAAACATGTTCTGAAACAGAGCTATTCTAGAGGACATTCAGCAGAAAAATACTCAACAGCTCTGGAACTACTAAGTCTGCTGAATGCAGCCATTGTATTTTCTTTCTACTTGCAATATCAAATTTTTCCTGATGATAATTTTTGAAACTATTTTTTCCTCATAAAATCACTTCTGCATGTTTCAAAAACATTCCTATTGTTATAAATTTGACTGAATTTCAGTTGTTAGCTGTCTTTTCAGATGACCTTGAATAGAACACTTTAATTATGATTACTATCCTTAAAAAGTTCAAAAAGATTACTTATTACATTTTAATAATTTGAAACTATAAATATAAATTTTAAAAACTATTAATATGATTTCTTAATTTAATTTTATTTTATAAGTTGATCATGATGAGTTATTATTAATTTTAAATATTCAATCTTTCAAAGAACATACTCTACAAAAACATATATTTGAATATTTTATTTCAAAAATTTATTTATTAAATATAATAATTTATCTTTTATAATTATAGCAAAGTATTAATAAAAAAATCAAGAAAATGGGAACTGTTTGTTCATAGAAATTTAATTTTAAATCTGATTAATAGAATTTGTCATCAGACATAGCTTTTTTCCATATAATTTGGCAACATAATTTACAGTTTATTTATGCTATGTAATAAATATTATCTGAGTCAGATGTACTAATATAATATCTTAATTTTAGCTAATCCAGACAAAGTTTCAACTAAGATAATATACTAAATATACTAATACTCAGAAATTAAGTTACCAAGAATAATCAAGCTCAAAATAAATCTCTTCTAAAAATTTTTTTAACTCTCAAAGTTGTATGTTAGATAATCAAAAATTAATTTAAAAATAAAAACTCATTAATTACGTAGCACTTTATTCATTTTTAAGATAGTACATATATTTAAAATATTTAAAGTAAATTTAATAAACAGAAAGAAAGAAATCCAACAGATTAACCTATAAAATTTGAATTTTATAGATTCTAATCAGTAGATATAAAAAATAAGCAAATATGGAAAGAATACATAGAAAAACTATTCAATGACAATAGAGGAGAACGACCTATCATAAACAGTAATATCAGAACATCAATACTGGAGAGTGAAGTTATAAGAGCCTTTAGAACATTGAAAAACAGGAAAGCAAATGGTCCAGATAATATCCCTGTAGAGATGTTGAAACTCCTATCAGAAGTAAACATTAATGAACTAACAGAATTCTTCAATGCCATCTATGACACAGGCATCATTCCAAATGATTGGTTGCAATCAACTTTTGTCAAAATATCAAAAAAGTCAATGCTAAGTCATGTGATGAATACAGAACGATCAGCCTTATGAGTTGGGTGCTCAAAGTCTTAAAAATCATTTATAATAGAATTTATAAAAAATGTGAAGAGAACACTGGAGGAACACAATTTGGCTTTGGAATTCTATGGGCAGTAGAGAGGTCCTATTTACAATGCAGGTTCTCATACAAAGATGCAGAGATATAGGATGTGACATACACATGTTTTTTAGATTATAAAAAGGCTTTCAAGAGAAGTCAACATGAAAAGATAATCCAGGTGCTGCAGAGAATTGGCACTGACAACAAAGACATCAAAATCATCAGCAACCTTTACTGGAATCAAACCATACAGATCAGGGTGGAAGGTCAACTGACATTGAAAATTCAGATCCACAGAGGTGTACAACAAGGTTATGCATTATCCCCCCACTCTTCAACATATACTCCGAAAGTATTTTTTCAGAAGCGCTGGTTGATCTAGACATACACATCAAATCAAATGGAGAATATTTGAACATTTATTATGCCAATGACATGGCACTACTCTTCACAAATTTTAAAGACCTTCAGATGATGCTAAATCAAGTCAGAACCTTAAGTGAAAAATATGGTATAAATCTCAACATCAAAAAGACCAAATATATGGTCATAAGTCAGACATCAACTCAGAGCAAGTTGATGGTTGGATCAAAAGAAATTGAAATAGTAGAAAAATTTAATTACTTGGGAATTGTCTTGAATAATAACTGGGATCATAGTATAGAGATCAGAGCATGAATAGAAAAGGCAAGAACTATTTTCATGAAAATGATAAAATTGCTGTTCTAGAGACTTTATACAACTAACCCTTTATACAAAAACTATAATAATCAGATGCTGTTTCTGGTGCTATTGTATGGAGTTCTTTGACAGAACACCAATTTAAAATTGATTTTAAATTGGTGTTCTGTCAAAGAAAAGGCAATGTTCACCTGAAGCAGGACTCTGGAAGAGCCCAAAAATGTTAGTGAAGTCAATTTTTTCTGATACCAGGCTTTAGGTTTTGGGTGAGAATTATTTAACACCTGGGGCCGTATTCTGGTCACTGTCTCTGGTCTTTCGCCTCTCACAAGCTGGTCACTGATTGGCTAATCATTTGGATTAGCCAATCAGTGACTGGCTTGTGAGAGACGAGAGACCAGAGATGGTGACCAGAATACGACCTTTGGTGTGAAGTGTTCTCTATAGTCTTGTTACAATAAGTGATGAAAGAAGTGATGATGCTGCTGTAGAAGAAGGGGCTAGAAAGACCTGTGATGAACATCAGGAAGAAATTCCAATGAAGGAGAATAAAAAGAAGAAAAGTGGCTCTTCCTTCATGCTCCCAAGCCACAAGTTGCAACACTTAATGTCATTTTTTCTGATGAGAACAATTATAATCTCACTAAGTTATTCGATTCCATTTGTAATTAAGTAAGTGAGATCTATAAATGTAGAAAGAAACAGGCTACCATTGATAATTTCTTTAGAAAACTATAGGCCTAGTTAACAGAATCAGAATACTGTAAGGCAGTTTTGATTGTTGACTTGGACTGTAATAAGATTAATATCTGATGAGTGAGAATAAGTTAAACAGAAAAGCCAATAAGCAAAAATGCTTTTAATTTTTAATATTTTGAATACTGTAATATGAGTATATTTCAATTTCATATTTCAGATGTACAATAGAAAAGGGAGTTTTAAACATGATACTTCTTCAATAAGAACCTCATTAGTATGAACTCAGCTTTTCTTGTACTCCTTCTGATTCACATTAATGGGGGATTCCTGTATATAATAAAGTGCAAGTGAAATTTCAGAATTTTTATATTCTTTTAGTATATTTAAAGCATGAAAACATCTTTAAATAAATACAGTATTTAGTTTATTATCATCATAATATGTACTGTACAATACATAAGGTCTATGCAAGTTTCTTTTTATTAATGGAATGTGTGTTTATACAGCAATTAAATTTGAATTTGAAATTTTTTCTAAAAACAATCCAGTAAATTTTAATACTTAATTACTTAACTGTTAATTAACTAATTAACTCTTAAATTTATAATTTTTGAGTTTCAATTCACTTACATTCAAGAAAATAAATTATTTCCAGTGCTATGGTCAGTGACAAATTTATTGGTTTGTACAGTTTACAAATGAGAAGAACTCTAGATTCCAGGGATTCCCAAAAGAGTTTAGTTTTTTCTTATTTTAAAAAAATTTTTTATTTGATAACTAAAAAATTTAAATAAGGCTCATTTATTTAAACCTTTATTTCATTCTAAACTAAGACATTAAAGGAATAAGCTGATTTTAGTAAAAAGAAAAAAAGTTTTTTTTATCAGCTTAAACAAGTATAATACTGTATTTTTAGAGAAAATATCATCTATTATTCTTTTACACTGGCTATGTCCCCACTTAAAATTGATAGGTTATTTCTTTTCCCAATTTTTTGATGGATTATAACTAGTATTAAAATAATTTAATGCAATGTATGCTACATAAACTGTATGACCTTATATACACAGAAATGAATCTGGAAAATTTCCAATAGGATAGCCAAAAACAAATTTTAAATAAATTTTTCAAAGGATTTATTCATACCTATGTGGTAAGCACCAAAAGTTTCAGGCCTAACTGTTTTAGATGTTATAGTTATAAAACAATGATGTAATTTTTTAATATAGTCTTCTTGCAGTTCAACACACTTATTACATCTTGGAATTAGCATTTCAATACCCTTCAAAAAATAGTCTGGAGTTTTGTCTATAAAATGTTCATAAACTGTCTCCTGAAACTCTTCTTCACCTTTTTGAAGCTTTTTGAGTTTTGGAAACAGATAATAATCATTAGGAGCCAGGTCCAGGCTGCAGGGTGGATGGTCAACCTCCTCAAACCCACATTCCTTATTAGTGTAGTTTGAGGAACCATAGAAATGACAGTCACGTGCACTGGCATATTGTCCTGAAAGAGGTGAACATGATGCAAATTAATACAATAAGTCTAACTAAAATAAATGTTTCCAAGCAACTTATGCAAATTGGCAAGAAAAACTGTTTTATTAGTCCACATACAGATGGTATTAGGGAGGTTGAGGCTAAAGTTTTAAATATGAAAACGTGTATATCTGACATTCAGCGCCGCTTTCCTGTAAGCCTAGAAGTTTGACAATGTTGTTTGGAAAGTCAGTGGAATCATGTTCAACATTCCAAATGCCACTGCCAAACTTCTAGGTTTACAGGAAAGTGGAGCTGAACGTTCGACATATACGTTTTCGTGTTGAAAACTTCGGCCTCAACCTCTCTACTATCTGATACTATCATTATTTTATTCCTATCATGTTTAAAATATAGTTAGACCAAAAACTTTTGGCACCTACCTCGTACCATGCCATTCCTTTTAGAAGACTGATTTTTATATCTTTTGATTCATTTTTGCTTACATAACATTTGTAAATAAATAGAGCTTTTAAATCTTACGTAATTATCCAAGGAGCAATCCATATATTATCATCATTAACTCCTGAGGGAAAGGTTAAAAACTGATAAAAGTTGATGACAGGAGATGATGGTGTAATCACTACTTGACATCTTTACTTTTGTAGTTATCACACTTTTGATAATATAAAAAAAAAACTACAAATCTTGGGTTTGACATTAAAAGGAGCACAATATGATGCCATTTCTTCCCTCACAGCTGAAGGGAAGTACCATGTGACTATTGTGCCAGTCCATTTGAAGCATGTAGAAGCTTCTCTGTACAAAACTCACTCTGTCAAGTCTTTTGTAGAGCCAGAATAACACAACTGGAAGAATTAGCATCTTTTTTGAATCACTTTAATGCGTTTTTATCATAGTATGAGAAGACAAGGGTGCCAATAGGACTAATAATTCTCTTATGATGCATACTAACATCTATCAGTTGACACTTAAAAAGAGAACCTGAAGATACTATTAATTAATAAAGTAAATTTTTATTACATAAAAAAAATATATTTAAAAACACATTTGTAATCATAGGCTTTAATGTGAGCATTTTGTTTCAGGAAGTGTGGTACTTATCTGCTTTAGTAAGAAGTCAGACCAAGCATTCCAAAATCAATAATATCCAACCAGTTGTAGCAAAGCCAACCAGCATACTCTAATGGCTAGTACATATTGCTGTCATAAGACAACAAGAATCACTGACAATACTGAAATATGTAATATTTCATGGATGGTTGATACCAGTCAGATGATGGAGCCCTGTCCTTCAACGCCCGACCATCCCCATTATGGATCAGGTTAAACTCACAATGGATATTGAAAAAACTCCTCTTAGTACCAACAGAACAGAAATAGTTAAAAATAAAAAGCTCACTGAGAAGTTATGTTTATTTCTATATCTTCATATCAGTATAACTATTAGTCTGCAGTATAACTTATGTACATTTAAATTAATGAGAAACTATGGTATTTGGTATATACAAGCATCATTTGCTTGCAATACCTACTGAGCACTTTGACAGATTACCAATTATTGACATAAACAGTTGAAATGACTGGATAACTAAAAAAATGGATCAAGACCACTAGAACTTTATTTCTTATACTGTAAATGGTCTAAAAAATAAAACAATATAAAATTGATCATACTTCAAATTACTTGTATCTATTTTATCAATAAAGGGGATTGAATAAAGGGAATATTTGATGATTATAATGATGTAATATTATGGGGCTTTTACAATGACGACAAAGGGGTAAAAACTGACACATTTTTGCTGATGTAATATATAGATGGCTCCAACTAACACTATAGGATAGAATATGATGAAGGATATGATTGATTATTTTATATTTGTAAAATACCAATATAAAAGTTAATTTTTTTAATTTGCATCTGTTAAATTTTTATTTTTTATGAGACAAATTAATAATGTGTATATGTATGAAAAACAACACCCAAAAATATAAAAATTTCAAATAGTTACAAAGCAGTTTACATATAAAATTTAATTACAATTTTTACATTAATAATTAAAATAAATTGATGGTACACAAGCAAAATAAACTCTGACCTTAAAAGCCCAATATGTAGAGAATTCTTTGCTTTGGAAATAAAATAATATTGGAACCAAAAAGCTTTAAGCAAACCGATTCACGACAAAATAACTCAATATATTATTGACAGTAAATGTATAAAAAATCATTATTCAGCAGTTATACTACTTTCTGTTTTATAAGATTTATCTGAATATAATCAACAAAAAATATAAAAATTTTACCTTAACAAGCTGAGAATTAATCCATTTTGTAAAAGTTTTCTTTTGTACATCTTCTCTTTCATCTACATAAAAAATATATATATAATTTAATTTATTTATTCATTTATTTATATAAGTTAGAGTAATAGATCCTAAACTTTAGTGTATTATAAAATCTATCTGCAAAATTTAAGTAATCATTAAGTTAGAAAAATAAGCATCTAAATTTCATCAATTAACAAATTTTAAGCATATTTAAAAGAAAATCAAATCAAAATAATTATTACATGTTAGTTTCATAGAATGCTATGAAACTAACATGTAATATAAATAATCCATTGCACTTTCAGATCAAAGTATCTAATTGTTATAAATGAAACTGATCTGTATTGACAAAATGTTAAACTGTTGTCAGGCGACAAGCAAGAGCCCAAATATATCGAACACATTATTTGTATTATACTATTTTATTGCGGTTATACTTTCTTACACTAGACACGTGTTTCTTTAAAAATGATTTAGCAAGTATGAAATATTACAAAAGTCTCTCAAATGATAAAAACGGCCGTACTACTTCCACTTTTTTTATTATTTGTAATATTAATTATCATTTAAAATAATCTCAGAGGAAATAAAGATATCTTAACAGCACGGCATGTAATAAAATCCTTTATTTACATTAACGGAAACTAACTAATTTATATAAAAAGATTTTTATATAAAATCTACTTTAACATATATATATTTTAAATTAAAGTTTCGAGCGAAAGAATTTACGGTTAAGAGCGCTTTCTAAAACAGCGATCGATTGACTCGACAGACCAACGAGATGCAATTTAAGTGGTGACAACACCCAATCATCGACGATATCCCGATAAAACTTTCTCCCGAACACGATTCGCTAAAACGACAAGAATAAACTCTTACCGACGAAAACGACGTCCATAATCTGTCCGTATGTTTCTTAGACACAAAAGTAATTACTACTATCGAACTTTCGATCACATGTATCGAATAAAGATTGTTGTAAGAGGACAGAGGTAAACACGCTATCCCACAATCCCACGCAGCGGCGCCTATCTCAAGAATCCGACTAGAACTTCGTTTCATTCAAGAAAGATAACGTATTAAAATACAATATACTCGTTCAACTATATATAATTATCTGTAAATATTTTATTGGACGTGATATTTAATAAATGGCGAGAGTTTTACGACGCGTTTCTAATGTTACTTAAAGTGCGCTTTTGTGAATGGAAAAACTTTTTTTTAATTATTTTTCTACAATATTTTAAGTTTTAAAGCATCGTTTCTAATTGATATTCGGTTATTTAAACAGAATATAAATAATTATAATCTTATAAAGTAGGAATTTTAAACTCTTAAATTTTTAACGGTTAAAAATAATTTCGTGGAAAGTTTAATTGAAAAAATGATGATTAAAAACCAATAGAGTAAATTGATAAAAAGATTTTTTGTTACATCATTTATCTATTTTAAAAAATTAAATTTTTATTCTTACAAAGTTTAATAAGAAACAATTCTATCGTATAAAAATATGATAGGAATTGTTTCTTATTGTTTGTTAAATGGTTAATAACAAAAAAGTTAATAGAATTTTATTGAATTATACTGTAGACAGGAGCTTAACTGAGATTTCTAATAAATTGCCTTGTGTTTATCTCTGCTGGTTGATTTCCTATTATTTAAATTGATTAAAAATAAAGGTTAATGTTATCTATGGTTCCAAGATGGCGGCTCGTCTCTGATTCCAGCAAATAGAAGAAGGAAAACAGTGGGGACGCACGTTCAAACCTAACCTAACCTATTCTAATAAATTACCATAATTACTACCAACAAAATTATTAGAATAGGTTAGTTAGGTTAGGTTAGGTTAGAACGTGCGTCCCCACTGTTTCCTTGCTGGAATCAGACGAGCCGCCATCTTGGAACCATAGGTAACATTAACCAAAATAAAACTTCATATGCTGAAAAATTAATTTATCTTAGTTATAATTATGATAAATATTTTTTAAAAGTTCTTTGAACTAGAAAACATTAGTATAAATAGAACCGTCGAATTTTCCTTGGATCCAGAGAAAACATAGGGATTCATAGTGATCCCTGTCCCTTTAAATTAATTAAATGTTATTTTTACTAACAAAAAAAATCTTTTAGACTGTATTTTATTAATAAGGAAACAATATATTTCATTTGTTCAAAAAATAAAAAAAAAAAAAAAAAGCAAAAGGGACTCGCTCTACCCCCGGTCCCACACAAGTTCCCGACTATCCTGCGTATAAACCTGTTAAATTAATAAACTATTAAACATATTAAAGATTTTTTTCCTGCTTTAAAATTTAAATGTATTTTTACGTGTAAGCACGATCTAAGCTTGAACTCTGTAAACACGAAGATCTTTAAAAGAAATTTCTCAAAGAGCATTAAAAATAAAGAGAAAAAATATAAATAAATTATATTTACTAATTTGCATAATTAAAATTTAAAAGGTATATTTTCTACAATATTTTTTATTATTTTTAATATATATACTGTACAATATATGTAGGTCTATATATTTGCGTGTGTATGTGCGTGTTTTTGTATGTAGGCCTATAAAATATTTGTAAGTTTTAATTAGGTCTACAACATTTTGACAATATAATAATAATTCACTTTTAAAATTATTAGCCTATTAAAGTAAAGGTTTTTAACGTCGTAAATCGTAATTCTAAAGAATTTTTACTGTACCCCAATGGAATTTTTACCATTCTGATAAGAATTGGAAAATTAAACTTAACCTAGATTATCATGAGGAATTTCATAATTAATCGATGATAGGTCTATTCGTTGTGTAGAGTCGAATTTAAAATTTCATTAATCATATTAAGGTAAAGCAATATCATGATAAATGAAAGCATTTATTTTGAATTATTTCCATCGGCTGTAAAATTTTAGTCATAGATTATATAGTGATGTGTTTAAATTTTTCATTTACAATAATTAAAATCAAAATTATCTCAATTACTATCCTGTTTTCTTTGTTAATATTTGAGGAAAAAAAAAGACAATGATTGTTTAATTAAATTTAGATCAATTATATATTCTATTTATTTGTTTACGTACATATTCTTGTAGCATATAAATTAATAAGCTGTATTTTCATTTCATTCTGAATTACTTCCATTGATATAATTCAGATATAGCTTTATTTTCAATGATATAATTATTAACAGCGAATATATTAATCAAAAATGAGAAAAAATTAACAAATTAATCTTTCACTCGGACATAATCTAAAATTTTATAAAGCCAAAAATCTACTTCAATCAAGAGATCAACATACAAAATACCATTCTTCGAGTTTCCCCCGAAGATTCCACATATTAGACTAACCCCGGGCTCAGGGTTTTAGTTGATATTATCCAAGGTCAGGACATAAAGAGCATGTTCAAAAGGTATTTACAAGTTAAACGAAAAGTTAACGAGATGAGTTATTCGACATTTATAGCAAAATATTCTGGTGATAATGTCGGTGAATGAGTTACATTCATTAAACTCCTAGAGACTTTTCGAACGTGCTCTTAAGTAACGTTAGATACTTAAATTCTTTAAAACAAAAATTCTCAAATAACGAGAAATTAAGATTTGAATTAACGCTTTTACATGATTTCATTCAAAGATTTTAAAGTTGAAATCCGTAAATTGCAAAGAATTAAAAATTATATTCATGTTTTCTTTAAATTTTAATGACAATTTATTTTAAATCATTCTATAAAAAAAAAAAAGTTTTTTTTGAGATTTATTAACTATAAAATAAGTAAAATTAACTCGTTTTACTAGTATTTTAGTTGTCTGACACAGAGCGAATTCAATCGTATTTATGACTTATAAAGGAAAAATTTTAAATGCAGTATTGTGTAATTGTTAAAGCTTCTAATTTTTCTGTATTAAAGCATTAAAAAGTAAATATTAAGTTGATATTTTATCATAAAATCAAAGGCATAAGGAAAGAAATTTATATTTTCTTTTCTTTTCTCTGTTATTTAACTGTAAAATAATAAATAATGTGAACAATTAGAATAAAAATATACTCTGTTAAATGTAATTCGATATGTTGTAGTGGATTGTAGGTCCTTTATGGAAAAATTTATTGTTTTATTAATATAAAATTTTTTGACTACTCTCTTCTTTCGAGAAAATACAAATTAACTACAGTCGCATTATCATTGAGAATCTATTTAATCCAAGAAAATATAGTTTATATTACAGCATTTTATTTTGAGTATAGGCTTTGCAGCGAAAATAGGTTAATTGCAATACGTAATCTAAACACGAAACCAACGCGTTCTTATTGCTTAGCAATAAGGGTTTTTGTATTCTGATAAGAATCGTTAAATTAAACTTATTTTATATTATTGTAAGGAGCTTTGGTGTTGATTGATAAGTTAATAATATAGTATATAAAAAGACAGAATAAAAAATAACCACAATTTTTAAAATTTTGAATAAATATGCAGAATAATTAATTAAAAAATTGAAATTCGTAAAATTTTTAGAAAAAAATTAAAATTATGGGACTTGGAGTGTCGCCATCTGTTGATTGATATTTGAATTAATTAACATAAAGCATCAATTATTTTTTTTACATCTTTATTTTTTTTATTCAACTGATTTGGAAGTTTATTTTGATATAATTTTTTGCATTATTGATATTTATTTTTTAATATGTAATTATTTATCTTCAAGTTTTAATAAATTTAAAATTATAAATTTGCAAAAAAGGCATTTAAATATTTGCTATGTTAGTGTATTTTCTATTTGCTTTGAATATAACATTTTTTATTTTTTACTTGTTTTATATTCTTAATAACACATAATCTAGTTGTTTTGTTAATAAAAATATTGAAAATACATGTTTATTCTACTTTAAAAAATTATTTTCTACTTAGATTTTTTTATTTACTATAATCTTTACAACATTGTATTATTTGTTATTTATATTATTATTAGTTCTGTCAAAATGTTTTAATGTAAGTTTTTCATGTATATTCATTTATTTACAAGAAAATTTAAGCAGCAAAAATTGGCTTTAAAATAAATATTGTATTGCATAAATAAATGTGATCTCTTAGATCATACATGTTATTTCATTCATTCAATTTTTCTTCCTTCAATAAAATCCATAAGCTCTCTCCTACAGTCACAAATGACAAAATTTGGAGGGTTCAAATTTTATTTGCTGTTATATAAAAATGCTACAATTTGAGATTTTTATTTAATTAAATTTAAATCACTTTAAACTTTAATAACAAATTAAATTCGAAAACTTATTGTAAGTAATAAAATAAATTAACGCATTAAAATATATTACTATTTTAATAATAAAATCATTAACAGTAATCAATACACAATATAAAATACAAATTTATAAATAGATGTTATTAAAATTTGTTAACGATTTTAGTTTTATTTTAAACTCCAAATTTATAAATATTTTACAAGCAAAATATCTAATAAATTTCTATATACTGTATATAATTTCCTACCTGATTTTATAACATTAAATTATTTAGAATGAACGTATGTTTAATATTAACCCCACTTAAAATATCTGAATATTAATTTCATTATAGAATGAATTACTCATTTTAAAATTTTATGAAAGATTTTTAAATGCAGATTAATACTTTGAAAGTGATGGCGTTTACATATAAACTAGAATACAGATACAAGTTGTATTGATTCTTATATTTTTATTTAATATATTGAACAATAATTTTTAGTGTAGAAAATCCGCTTTTTTATTTTTAAAATGAGATATTTTAAAAATTATTTTGTCTATCCCCAAGTTGTCAGCAAAACTAAACATAGGTAATAGTATATAAGTTGTAAAATGAATTCTAAAAATGCTCAATCTCATGCTATTCTTTCAGCAATATGATAACATTTATTGAAATATGTTTGATTTTAATATTAAAAGATTAGCAGTAATTGATTGATGTGTTTGATTGTTAAAGATTGATGATTTGCCACGGCCAACTTCTATTATGTATTTGTAACGGGACAGTCGGGTAGGGAGGAACGGCGATTGACAAATCCTTTGCCTTGTTGACCTTGAATCTCGAGAATAATTCCACGACCGAACGTTTTTATGAAAGACGAAATCGATGACAAAGCCATTCCTGAAAAAGCTTTGAATTACTCAATCCCTGGCTCCAATGGCGGTGAGCAAAGCGGTTACCTTTAGCAATAATTACTGCTATACAAAAAGAGGAAAAAGTTTCTTCTTTTATTTTGCTGTCAACTATTTTCTCTGTGAGAATAATAAGAAAAGCACCCGAAAGGAATTTATACCGTTGAAAATCGAACCCGGATCCTGTAGATAGAATTCTCTCGCTTGGAAATTGGTTCCCAGACTACAAAATAAGAGATTCTGAAATAAAGTGAAACTGAAACAAATTAAAATCTTAAATTTAAATCCATAAAAATCCAGTAAATGACTGCAGAATTTTTGTTTTTGCAGTGTATCATTATTTCTAGATATTTTTTACATTAAAAATAAAATCGCTTAGACGAGACAAATTTTTATGGCAAGTAATCATTTAGGGAAAAAACACAAGAAATATTTCTTTTCTAGACAGAATATTAATACAGTAAAAAATATTTCGTAGTCGTATATCCAGTCTGAAGATATATAATTATTGATACAGACGATTAGAATGAGAGCCTCAAGATAAAGGTCGAATTCACAGAAAGAGTGTTCCCGAGGTGTAAAAAGGACGAAGTGAGTAGACACTTTTTACTTTATTTTTAGTGCTTCTTCTACTATTATGAATTTTAACTGAAGATATATAATTAATACAGTCACGTTGTTTTCCATATAAGCTGATTTCTGCTAATGTTTCCGATCTATTAATACAATATTGAAATCTAAAAAAAAAACAAAATTATCAATATATAATAACAATTATTAAAATTGATTTTCGTTCGTGTTCATTGAATATATATCGAAAAATTCCGATATATATTCGAAGATAGCCCAGGCGAAAATGTAACAAGAAAAAATATAATAAAAAGATACGTACGAGTGAAATTTTCGACTGCAGTTCTGGAAAGTTTTACGCCTGAATCACAAGATGTTTTCGAAAATTTAGACGAGATATTAAAGAAAAATGTTTCAAGAATTTCGCTTTAAAGCGTTAAACTTTATTCTTTTATCTGTAAGTATTTCTTTTTAAATGGATGTTCCTGTCTCGAAATGTTAATAGATTTATCACTAGAGAAAAATCATCGTTTCTGTTATAAAATAAATTGACGTATCATTTAGTCTTAAGTTGATTAAAAAACTTTTAATATTTTTAAATACAATAAAACTTGACTTGAACCACATCGCTTATGTGCACACCCATGACATTTCCCTGTAAAACCGCATAAAGTTTTAATATAAATCAAGCTTCATCTTGGTGGCCAAGATAAAAGCGTCCTAAAGTGACATTTATTCCCATTTACATGGGCAACAGAACAGGAAAATCCCGCATTTCTAAATTCAACCTACTGTTTAAAGCACTTTAAACTGAACTGAGATTTGTTGCTATAGTTTTGTAACGATTGCCGATATCTGTATTAAACATTTAACAGGATTCAGTATTCAATTACAGTACTCTAATTACAGTTCCGTATGTCAATTTTTTCGTAACCTCACTTATTTGGCCAGAAATTGTATACCCCAAAGGTGGCCATATAAGTGAGGTTTTACTGCTTTTGTAATTTTTGAAATTTAATGAAATTGTTTGACATAAATCATTAATAACGAATAGTCTAATTTTCAATTCGGCTATTTCAGATAATATAATTTTTAAAAAATGCTAGAATAATTAGAAATAGCTATAAAACGTAATTATTATTCAAAATATTATTAATTATAAAATATTAATTAATTAGCTGTATTAGTAATAGACTATAACATAATTTAATCTTTAAAAAATTCGAAATTGAGTTCTGGTGCTACTAGTCCATACCTCAAGCATTTGGTACGTGACTTGACTTAATTAGTAATATTCCAATAACCTGAGATGAATCTATTGTAGATCTATTTTATTAACCGAAAATTCATATACAGGTAATTACCATTATGACCTCCTGATTATATTTAGAGTAACCTACACGTAAATTCGTTGTTGAATAAATTCGTGATAAGTAGATTTATACTAATTAATTTTAGCTATTTAAAACATTTTAATTAACATTATACAAATTTTAGAAAAGTGGACCTAACATTAATGAGATATAAAAAATCTGTTGAGATCTATGCAATTGTTAAACTTGGAATGGCCAAATAGTTTGAATCGGGATTTAAGAATTTATATATTTATAATACTACTGAATAATTTATTACATTTTTAAATATGAAAAACAAAGACTATATGAAATAAACAAAATTGTTTTAGTTATTAAATTAAATTCGACCTTGGAGAAGTAGCGCGCTACACCACGTGGGATAGAAATTATCCACGTTTCGAAACACGAAACAGTTCTTAGTAACTGATTTATAATCAATACGTAGTTTAATTATTTCCGCTTAGGTCATAAAATTTACTAAACTTCACAAAGTAAATTATATTTCTTTTATTTAATCTCAGTACAGATAATTTTTTGGTTGTATATGAAGTAAAAAACTTAATAAATAACTTTTAGGAACTACTGTAATAAAAGTAAATTATTAAACTAATTATTATCAATGTTAAAATCGATTGCAGTTAACATCAATTAACCTCGGTAACATTAATATTTAAGAAAATAAAAATTTTAGTTTCGTTCTTATAACGAACAATTATATAAATTTCTTTCAGATGCAATTAGTATTTATAAGCATAACTGTTAAATCAACATTTTAAAATTAGGAAAAATTCTATTAAATTTTTAATTTTTATGTTAAATTTAACTTGATATAAATCGTGTTATAAGCACAAAAGTTATTGGTTTTTTAAATAAATCTTTTAATATATTAAAGTAGAAATACGAATTAGTATATTTCAATTTATGAATCAATTTAATGGAGAAATTGGAGAAGGGGTTGTCCACTATTGTCAAAGTCCGTTAAATCGAATTTGTTTTAAAAACACATTAATAACAAACTTAAAATAAACAAGATGAGTTGAAATGCTATTATGATGTATAAGTATGAATAAATTAGTAATAACGTACAGGTACATTGAGTAATTTATAATCATTGACTCTAATTCAACCTTCTATTCGCGAATAAAAGATTTTAAATTTTTTCTGCAGGATAGAAATTTTTGTCCGTTAAATCGAAGTTTACTGTACTTTAATTGTGTTTTAGAATGTTTAATTTTCTGATATGATGATATACTGTACATGAACAGAATGTTGCACAATACTTGCATAAAGAAGTTTTACTAATTCCTGTTGATTTTTATCAATCCCTTCCCAAAAGTATGAGCACTGTACTGTACATTAAGAAAAAAAGACAATGACTAAAAGCACGAATCGATTTTTTATACTGAAACCTAATATGTATTGTAACCTGCAAGTATTGTTTATCAGTTTATTTATTTATTTATCTACATTAGGAAATGTCGCTGGACAGCAGATCTCCTTCCTCCCCAAGAAATAACAAGATCCATAACATATATATATATATAAAGAAAATCAACCGGCATAATAAAACATAAATGAAAATTGCAAAAAAAAAAATATATATATATATATATAAATAAGATAGAATACACAAAAATGTTTAAAATATTAAATAAAAGATTGTCAAATTCGAATAAAATATTTTTAAAATAATGATATAAATTTTTAAAAATAAAGTCTAAAATTTTGTTTTAATATTTACAAACTGCTAGAAATTGTTATTTATTTATTTAAATTTTTCTGCATTGCAAATATATATATTTCATTACATAATAATGATTGAAAAAAAAATTCTGTTTCTATGGTGAATTTCATTGCTATGATGTTTCACTTGATCAGTAAACTATCTTTCCACAAGAAAAAATGTCCTTCTTATTGATTATAGAATATTTTCAATAGCCAGAAGATAAACTTTCTATCGATAAATTTTATAAAATTTCTTTCATTTCTATGTATGCGTTTTATATAGATTGTCAAAGAGTGCAAAAGAAAGGGCTCGTAATTACTAATACTTGAAAATATTTTATTATCGGTAATTTTATTAAAATTTTTCTAGAATAAATCATTTTTTAGCATCAATAATATGAGAATAACTATATAATCATATTATATATACTGTAGGTAATTGTGTTTTTTGTGCTGTTAATAAATTATTCGATTAAGACACAAAATTAAGCAAATATTTGGAATATTTATGCCAGAATAAAGAAATATACAAAAGAAATAAATATAAAAGAAAAGAAAGAAATAAGGCTATATTATTATTTAATAATATAATTATACATAACACGATTATATTTAAAATTGAAGTCTATAATGTTTGTTTTTGTCGGAGTTATATAAAAAACAGAACTTTTTTCTAGAAAAAAATCAATAAAAGCACTAATTTATTTATTTATTAATGGTTAAATAAAACTTATTTGAATGAAATGTATTTACAAAGATTATTATAACATAGTTTAATTGAATTTAGCCTTTGTATGTGTTACAGGAAATTTAAGAGTATTAATTTTTCATGATTTATATATCTATCATGTTTATCAGTTATAATTTAATTAAATAAAAATGTGTATCCATATTCTCATGTTTCATAGATTAATTAATTTTTTTATATTAGATTTGGTGGCAAAGATATTATATAGATTTCGTAATTGTTCATATTTCTGTTAATAGGTCGGATTGATTTTACTATTTATTATTAATTTAATCTGTAGGGAAAAAATTATATTCAGCAAACAAATTTATTTAATACTAAAGTCAACAGAAAATAATATTTATCTAAGTATCTAGCGAATTATAAATTCTTATATTATAGAACTATTATAGATTATTGATACTATCTATAACAGTTCTACATATATATGGGATTTATGGATTTGAAAGGGGGAAAGAGGAGACGACGGAGAAGAAACAAACGAGAAAGGGGAGACGGGAGACGACGGTTGAAAAAGGCAGAAATAGACGATCGTGGGAGATGTTGAACGTTAAAAGACGAACGCAATAATTAAGGGAGTTTTCATAATTGTACTATACCTTCCTTCATTTTTCTGTTTTCTACATATATAGCTAATATATATATATATATATTTATTTAAAAATAATTAAAAAACTTTAAATATTTAAATAATTTTAATCAATAATAGTTATTTTTCAATTGTATTCATTAAATAGATCAATTAAATATGTAGTATTGTAAAGAGGACAGTAGATAGCTTATATGGGATGGAGCCCAATACAAGCTCTCGATGGTAAATCATTCTAATTAAATAAAATTTTATATATTTGCATGCATTTCTATAAAACTTGAATAAGAAAAATTTTACCTTTAATATTTATTACACATATAGAAATACTTTTAAAAGTTTTATTTGTATTAAATGGAGAATAAATACTACTTTAGATTAACTAATAGAAAATTAAAAATATAATAACTATATATTTTTTAATCTTCGAAATAATCAATTTAAAACTGTCATCAGCTTCAAAAACTTTGTAATGCATATAATTAAAAAGTATTTAAAAATGAATTTCACAATAACAAATTTTATCTATTTTTTAACGAAAAAATGTAAATTTTTCTTTTTTCCTAGTGATTAATTCTAAGTTGTGACTTTATTACGGAAAAATTAAACAGTAATTCTTTTTTTAAAATAAGGGATGGCAATAACCTGATAATTAATTATAGCATAATTAACAAAAAATATAGATTAATTCTACTTTACAAATTTTATATATTAAATTATTATTTAATATTTTAAATAAGTTAATAAAATAATTTGACAAATGTTGGTAATATTTATCGATTATTTATTTTAGACTATTCGACAACAATGGATTTTAAGAGCGTTTACTAGTTAAGATGAAAGAAGGAACGATCGATTCAATATGATAAACACTGAAATTCATTTAACAAATGGCCAAAGTTAAAACATTATTCTTGGTAAAAGGTCATTTATCACGAATTATAGTTTTAACAAAATCAAATACACTCTCGTGTTATGTCTCTTGTAAAACTGTGATAAATTAAAATTTAAAAGCCAGCTTGATCTGAACTTTTATTAATTAACTATTACAAAAAATAATTACACTAAAATTATTTTTCGATTGTTAAATTTTATAGGTCAATATAAAGTCTAAGGAAAAATAAACAAATATAAATTACTTTTTTTACGAATTTATTTATTTATAAATATAAAAATGTATATTCTGAAAAAATAAATTTATTTATTCATAATATGTTTTAAAAAAATAAATACACACATTAAATGGAAATTCATAGATTTAGAGAAATTCTAATAATTTTACTAAAAATAAAACATTATTAAATATACAAACTTAAATAGGTTAATAGCTGGATTATTTAGGTCTATATGTAATAAAATAATAATTTAAATAGATTTATGTATAATTTTAGAATATTAGTAAACTAAATTGAAAAAAAAATTAAACGTAGTTATTTAATTGCAATTACTAGAGAAACATTTAAATTATTTCAGGAAAAAATGCGTTTGTCAAAATGAAATTTCCATTTAAAAAATGGCATTTTATTTTGTTTAAAATTATTATTAAAATCTAAGCGAAGAGAAAAAATTGAAATCTATGCATTTTAGCATGAATAAAGTTAATCACACAATAAATAATTTATATATTTTATTTAATATTAATATTTAAATGGTAATCAAGAAGGAAATTGGAAATATGTTTCGAATTTCTGTATGTCATTTAATTACATGCAAACTTAACTTTTTAAAAACTCAATTCCAAATGAAAATATGCAACAAAAATCTGACAATGCAATGGAACACCCAAGAACTAGTAAAAACGTCTGAAAAAATTCTTCGATCACTAAGTTATGTAGGCATAATATATTTTATGTAGTTATTATCTTAATCATCTTATTATTATAACATAATAAATCTAAAATCATGTTTTGAATACATAATTAAATCGAAAGTAAACTGTTAAAAGTGAATCATCATTGAACAAAGTTTTAATGTTTATTAATTTAAGTCTTCTTAAGGATCATAGGTTGAGAAACGCTGAAATATAGACATATCAAAGTATCTAGAAAAAAATCAAAATGTTTGCAAAATAATAAAAAAAAACCAAGAAAATTTCAATATGTCTAAATGATAGTTCAATGAGATGGTGAAGTTTCCTATACGAAAGTTACTGACATCTGATATAACAAAAAGAAAAGAATATAACGTGAAAAAATTTATCTACTGCCAACGTTTTATAAAAACATTATGAGGAGTGATGAATCCAAATTTGAAATTTCATCTCAAAATGACGATAAATTGAAGAAAGAATAGACACACATTTATATCTTGATTGATTAATGGAACAATAAAACATCTACAGCGCGTAATGATGTTTTCTGAGATGCTTTACACATAATAATCTTAAAATTTGGTTAAATTCTCTGAAAGAAGCAAATGCAAACTTGTGTAAAAACATCCTAACACTATTGGAGTTTGCGAAGGATTTCCTCAACATGATAATAATCGAAATATATGTGAAAATTGATCACAGAATCTTTGACAAAGTTTAATCGATGTCTTCAAATATCAATCATTAGGTTCGGATTTAATTGAAACATAATATAAATGAAATTACCAAATCCATCAAATATCACAGAAACATTGAAGATAGAAGAAAAAATTGTTAACTATTATTACAAAATTTTAATTCAATCATTATAAAATCTTGTTGGTAACATAATTCTCATATATAAGCTACTAACGACAATAAAAGATTTGTGTAGTAATAATAATAATAATGCTTAATACTTATGATAAAGCAAACTATTTGCGTCAAATATTATTATTTTATGACACAAAAATAAACATTTTTGACTAAAAGAGTTTATGTATTTTTTGGTGTTGTACGATGAATTTTATTTATTTCATCAGAAATTGCAATTAAATATTAAAGTTTTAAAATAAAATTAATATAATTTAAAGTTATGACTTAATTTTTAAAAAATATTGCTCTTCATCTTCCAAAATATATTAATTAAATTAAAATAATAAAAAACTTAATACAATTAAATTAATAAATAATTAATAATTGTTAGTAAAATTTATATATAATAAAAAATTTTCTTGTTTAGTTAATTTGAAAGGAAATCTATGAAATCCAATTAAAAATTTAATAAATATTTTATATAAAATTTTAATAAAATTATCTAAATTATAATTAGGATTTATATATTTCCTTTCAAATTAATTAAACAAAATATGTTATTATATAAATTTTAATTACAGTTATTAATTATTTGTTCATTTATTTATTTAAAATACATAAATTTTTAATTAAAACACTGAAAAAGCTCCATTTATGATATTGGATACTAAAATTATTATTATTTGTTTTTTCATAATTAAAATATATTATATTTATAATAACAAATAAAAAGAAACTTAATTTAAACAATGAATTGCCAGTTAAAGTATTTATAAATCCTGTTCTTAGTAAAATATTTCTTAGTAAAACTTTCAAATTTAACACATTGGAATAAAACAATATTTCATTTAAGTAAAAATTAATTTTAATTCTAATAAAGATTTCAATAAAGTTTAGAATAAATAATAAATGTAGTTTAATAAAAATTTAATTTATTAAACATATCTGTATAACACATTTGTAATCTGATTAAATATAATTCTGAGAGTATTTATATTTTTACAGTAGTTTACAGTAATAGAAATTCTGTTAAATATTCTTGGTAATAATTCTTGATTTTAAAAGGAACCGTGACGCTTGTAATGCATCTATTTAACAGCAAAGAAATCAGCATAAATATTTTACAAAATATTAAATAAAACAAAATATAAATAAAATATAAATAAAACAAAAATCTTTGAGATAATTTACCATATCATTTACTTAAATATTAATTTGATAGAAAAACTATATTTAGCAATAGTTTAAATGGAATGAAAATTAAAACTTTAATCATATATAAGTGATTTAGTAATTCAAACACCGACGATGCTTGCTCAGTGCTCTTGCTCCAAGAAAATAACTCAAATACCATACAAAGATAGCATTATAAAGAAAAATAAGATTGTAGATATATTTTGTTTTCAACTTTATTTTGAATATCTTTAGCATAACGTAAAATTACTCATTTTTAGAAATTAAATAATAATAATAATAATAATAATAATAATAATAATAATAAATTATTAAAACTGCGTCAAACAGCTGGTTAGCTCGGGGATGCCTCTTTGGGGAGACGGAAGGATTCATGATTGCCATACAGGATCAGGTCATAAATACTAAAAACTACAGAAAACACATACTCAAAGATGCAACACTCACAAATGACACATGCAGAAAATGTCACATCATGCCAGAAACTATACAACACATCACCTCTGGTTGCAAGCTCTTGGCACAGACAGATTATTTACACAGACATAATCAAGTAGCAAATATAATACACCAAGAGCTTGCAAAGAAACACAAATTAGTAGACATCCACGAACCATACTACAAATACATTCCACAGACAGTATTGGAAAACAACACGACAACAAAAATGTACTACGACAGAGCCATAATCACAGATAAAACAATTTACCAACAACAGACCAGACATCACACTCATTGACAAACACAATAAAATCACATACATTATAGACATATCCATTCCAAACACTCACAATATACAAAATGCATGCACTGAAAAAGTTAGCAAGTACACAGAACTCGCCCAGGAAATAAGGCATCTGTGGAGGATGGATGGGGTGCTTATTGTACCTGTAGTTCTCTCCTCTACAGGTGTCATACCACACACACTACACAAAAGCCTGGCACATTAGAATTGAATAGAAACACATACATCACTCTACAGAAGGCCACTATATTGAATACATGTCATATTGTGAGAAAATTCCTGAATACAGACACACACACTGATACACTTCTTTAATTTCTGTTTTGGTTACTATGCCTTGACTTTGGTCCGGCATAGTACACAGCCACCGGTGTTAACCGAGTATATCTAACTTAACCCAACATAATAATAAATTATTAAACACAAAAATGAAATTAAATCAGTTAAAAAATCATATCCAATAAAATTACATCGAATTTTTGGTTTAAATTGCGGAAAATTTAATTGTATATTTATTACCTTTAATTTAAGAAATTGATCAAATGAGGTTGCCAGAACCGTGGTCATTCCAAAGAAAAGACTTTCACAATTTTTGAAAGCACAATTCAATGAAACGAAACCAGAAATGAAATTGCATTTTCGACTGTATAAACCAAATAATTAGGTATTTAATGAAATGTAATCAAATTCATTTCAAAATGAAAGACGACAGATTATATATTCAAGTACTGCATAAAAGATACTTGAAAATGTATAGCCCCTAAGGTATACATATGTTGATTACGTGATTCGAAATCTGCTACGTCTGGAAGTCGATAGTTACATCACCTTATCATTTGAACTAGCCTTAGAGAAGATTGCCACAAAAGAATATGTCGGTGTTTGATATAATATAAATATTCTAAAAACAGATAAAATTATGTTTTCGTTTAAAATATTCAATTTGTTTTCACAAAAATCGAGAGGAATTCTTTTACTTAAATTTTAAACTCTTCATTTTATACCCTTCAATTTTAGAGATGAAAAACACTAAAAGAATCGACTAGAACTATATGTAATTTATACATTTGTTAATTTAATCTTTGTTAATTTAAAACAGTTTGTAATTAATCGTTCAACTAGATCATTTGAAAATTTTAATGATCACAAACAAATTGTTACTTAATTATATTGAAAGTTTCACAAATTATAGAGATACTAACGATTTCTATATGTCGGCAAAAGTTTTAAACGTTTTGATTCAATATAATTTAAATTAAGGATTGATTCCTTAATTCAAAATTATTATAATGATTATAAAATGATCAAAATGATTATAAAACTAAATTAAGAATTTAAAATTTTGAAATAAAATCAGCTTTTACAACAACGCTCTTTTCAGTGTTTCAAGACATCCAAAACAGAATTTATAGATGACAACTATTTTTAATATTTTAAATAACAAATAATTGGATAAAGCCTGTCATTTCACTTCAATTTTATTTATATTTTTATTTACAGAGTCATAATACATTAGTAACAAACTATGATACTAATACAATCATAATAAATTTTACTTTAAATTATATTGTGTAAATATTACAAAATCCTTTTAATTCGGAATACTGATTCGCTGAAATTTTATTTAAAAATAAATTATAATGATAGCAAAAAAATATTAATTCTTTATTATAAATAATAAAGTTTAATTTATTGGCTGCTATGTAGGCGTATAATAGAAAGGTAGTTATAGTGAAAAAAACTAATTGAATAGATGATCAAAATAGACAAAAAAGCCACAAAATTTAACAAATTTAAGATTTATTTATGAATATATCAATAGAAAAAAGTTATATATGTCGAACTAATATTCTATGGTATAAAGAGAACAAATTGAAATCAATTTTCTTTGCAAGGTGTGCTTTCGAAAGATGATTTACCAAAAAAAGATCAAAAAATTAATAATTATTTTTATCATTAATCATAAAATTGATTAATATGAAAATTATAATTTAGAGATAAGCTATTTTTTGATTAATTACTGTCATAATTAATTAAAAAAAAATCCCATGAGCCAAATCAATGATTCACTGAAAATTGAAAGAGAAAAATGGCACAAGTTCATTTTATTTTATTTCTTTTATATACAATTTTTATACATAAATAGATTCATGTATGGTGCTTAGATATTACGTATAGTATTTCTATATGTTATATCATTTTATTTTTTCATACATCTATATTTTGAATAATTTAAGATAAAAATTATTAAATACATTTAATTGTATTAAATTATCTACATTCAATATTAGAAGCACATATTAAAAATTTATACAATTTTCATAAATCCTGATTATCCAATTTTAATAGAAGTAAAACGTTTATCAATAATTCCATTTCATGTTAGATTTTATCAAAGTTCGCTAAACTGATGATATATTCAATAATCATAACAGAAGAAACAGAATTAGAAAAAAATAATTGAAAGATATCTGAAATACAAATTTAAATGATTCTTCGGAATGTTTCTCTGCATAGAATTTATTTATTTATTTTTTTAAATATTATAATTGAAAAATACTATTTTAATGTTATATTATTAATACCAGTCTAAAAATGTATTGAAAACACTATTAAAAAATTGAAAAATTACCCAAAAATATCAGCATTTATATAATTTAACAATTTTTTTCCCGTAAATGTAAATATCTCATACATTCTGTAATGCAAAAAAGCTCCACTGCTGCATTTTGAAGATAAAGTAAACAGTCAGGTGAAGCATGCAGAATTTATTTAACAAGAGGACCGTAAATTTAAAAAAATAATACAAAAGATCATGTTAATATTATGCAATTTTCCATACTTTAAGAAATGTTTTAAGCTATTGTTTGTAAACATCTAATAAAACGTTTCATAAATTACAAATGTAATCAATCTTATGCATAGCATCAGAACTGAACTGAAATAGATTTTCCTGAGTTTCTAGAGCCGTACAAACTATATCATGAACTTCTATTTTACTAATTACAAGGCGGATATCTTCAGCGACCAGTATGATGAGAGATGGAAACAAAGCTTCGATCGAACTATCCATAAAAAATCACGAGGGTCCGGATCGGATTGCAACTTTATCCCTAAGGCAGAAAAAAATCGCCTATTATGTGGATGATATTCGATCGACTGCACAAGATCAAAAACTTGCAACAAATCTAAAAGTCACATTTATGAAATTAAAAAGATTTATTTATGTAATTATTGAAATAAAGATGATTTTTGTGTATTTAACAGCTATTGAGTAGGTATATATGGAATAAATAAAACCAGCGAAATAAAAATAGGCATAAAATTGCCTGTTTTTTATTTCTCTGGTTTCATTTATTCGATATATATTTAATGCAAACTAAAAGTTGGCGAAAACTAAAATTTCAAATATACTTTTGGATTCTAATTCATTAAAATTTTTGATAAAATCATAAAAATATAAAACATGTCGAAGTAGGCTTCTTTAATATTTGGATATTTTCTGTATTTTATCAAAGACGTACAGTTTATTATTATTATTTTTATTAAAAATTTATATAAACTTGTGAGCTAAACTTTAAATGAAATTCTTCATTGAATCGTGCCAAAAAAAGCATAAAATGTAAAGAGTGTGGTCTTTCTTAAAAACGAAAAGGATAAACAAGCAATTTTTTTATTGTGACATCGTCACAATGCCGGGCTACAATTTTTAATCATTTTTTATTTATTTCATTTAAAATATATGTTTTCCACCTCAAATTAGTAGTGTCTTGCTCCTGTACATCATACTTTTCCTGTTAGCAACAGAGTCGTGCCAGTCATCTATCTAACTCCTTACAAGAGAAAAGTTTTGAATGAAATAACGTAATTTCCGGTTTGCATCAAACGTTTATATATAGTTAATCGGGGCCTCCTACTCCTAGTCTTTTCACCTGTTGTCTCATATTTCATCTATCTATTTCCTTTCTCGAGATTAAGGAAAGACAAACAAACGGACGGACGGACGGACAACAATGGGAATTTATAGGTCTACAATTTTTTCAAATAAAATAAAAAAGACGAATTTTTCTTGAGAAAATATATCAAAATATAATTATTTAAAAATAGCTTTTATTAAACAGTTAATATTACTAAAAATATTTTTTAATTAATTAGAAAATTTTGAATATCGAGATGTTTTGATGCACTGAACAGTATAAATCAGTGTTTTTCAAAATTTCTTTTAAAGATATGAAATAGGGATATGATTTTTTTGTCTATAGTGTTTAGGATATAATTTATTTTATGACAAAGTTTAGTTTTTAAAAATATTGAAAAAAATTCAAAAGATGCATTGGTATCATCAATTTAACTATAAAACACGTTGATAACTCTCTTCAATCTTAAAAAAAAAGAAAACGAAAACTTTTAAATTTCTATTAAAAACTTTGATATAATTTTGTATTTGCTTACCTGTTTAATGTAAAACAGGTTTTAAAAATTTTATAAGGCTACTTATTTTTCTCTTTCAATGGTTCATATGTGTTTGATATGTCTCACTGATTTCTTTCACAGCTATTAGTATGAATCCGCTATTCGTATATAACTCTACTTTTTCCGCTTATTTTTCAAGTTTTTATTAGAATCGGTCAAAACGTTACGACTATTTAAGGTATTACGTTGGAAAAGACTGCTTTAAATCAAAATAATATGACTCGAGTTCTTAGGTTCTGAAAAGGATTTAAATATGTCTACGTGTAAATCGATTTTTTCAGATAAAATTATAAGTTCATTTTATATACATTAAGAAAACTTTGAATTAGTGAAAAATTAAAATTAAATACTAATAATTGTGATTGTTAAAACACTAACTGAATGAAAATAAATAATTATTTTTACAAAATATTCTATTTCAAAACCTTGCTGAGACACGTATATTTATTATTAGATACAGGCCTAAATATTATTGAGCTGCAATTTGACAAAATTATAGACCTAAAATTCCCACTGTCCTCTGTCCGTCCGTCTCTGTCTGTCTTTCCTTAATCTCGAGAACGGAAACAGATAGATGAAAGCTGAGAAAATGTATGGAAAGATTAGGGATGGGGGCCATGATTAATTATATATGAATGTTCGATGCTACCCGGAAGTTACGTTATTTCAATTCAAAAATTTTCACCTAAAGAAGTTAAATAGATAACCGACACAACTCTATGGTTAACAGGAAAAGTATGATGTACAGGGGAAGACATTACTAATTTGAGATTGAGAGCGTATATTTTAAATTAAATAAATTAAAAATTTCCAGGGCAAAAATAATTGCTCGTTATTTTATAAGCTGTTTATGCCAATTTTATGTATAAGTAATATATAAACTGCTTATGACTCAAAAATTTGATTAATTTTAACTTCGGTAATAAAAATAAATATGAATATAAAGATTATATTTATTGAAAAAATAAAGTTAAAAAACATCTTAATATAATTTATATAAAAAAATACATTCTTAAAAAGTGAATTATACAGTATATAAATAATACAAAGTTCATATTTATATATTTTAGTTAGAAGACATCTTAAATATTCATCTAATTATTAAAAGAAGTATATTACAAGGTTTTGAAAATATAAAATAGACTTAATCCGTATCTTCTTACTTTTAATAAGTCTCAAAGGTCAAAGAATTACGATTTTCAGAAATTGTAAATAATTCCTTCTCCAGACATTTGTTAAATCGATGATTCAGAAATAAAATCTCAAAATAAACAAATACATATTATTTTATAACATATGATTAAACTAAAATATTTTTATAAAATTAAATAGAATTTTTGATTTTTAAAATTTTAAATAGATTTTTAGCTCAGTGGTTTTAATGTTTTTATTAGTAGATTAATTGCATTTCAATCTTAAAAAATTAATTTTATATCAATGGCGTGGCGAAGATGTTATAGTTTTATATTTTAAAAATTATAACATTTTAAAATATAAAACTGTACAGAGTTTGTTATACAATTTAGTTACAAAACAATTTATGTCTTGTCTGTTATATAATTGTATTCATATTTTGTAAAAATCAATATTTAAGAAACTGTAATTTAATACTATATTTGAATTAATAGAGTACTGTATACATATATACATTTAATAAAACGAAAAATCATAAATAATTAAAAATATAATGTTCAATAGTATTTAAAAGATTAATATTGTCGATAATATCAACAAATCTTACATAATTATGTTGAATTAAATTATTTAATATATAAACATTGTAGATAAAGTTCGAACACGTTCCATTAGAGAACAGAAAATTCTCTTTTTCCATCACTATAAAACTTACTGTAAAAGATAAAAGATACAAGCATATGAAAAATTATCACTAAATATAATATTTAATTTCCCATATATATATTATTTAGTTTTATATTTTTCTCTTAGAAATTTCTGCTTAATGAATAGGAAAAGACAAATATATTTTCGCTTCTTAGTATTGTCTATTTTAAAGTTCTATATAATATTTTATGTTAATTGGCATACATACAGAAATAATAATGCTAAAATAAGTGAACATGTGTAACGTGAGATATAAAGATGCATTCTTCTATTATATCAATTCTAATTAGTTGAGAATCAATTATACTTAAAATAGTACAAATAAAAAGCAATATATTCTATACATTGTTTTTTTTAATTATCAAAATTATAAGTTTAAAAGATTTAATACTCTTTTCTTCGTATTTTATTAAGAACTTGCCTATTTTTTGACTTATTCTTGATATAAATTATCTAAAAAATTACTTATTATTTAAAATTTTCTAAATAATTTAAAGAAATAAGTAAGTTTTGAATGAAGTTGTTTCAACACCAATTTTCTAGTTATTATCCTATGAATAGAACCTTAAATCAATTTTCTTTTCCGTGCTCTTAACGGAAGAAAAGAAGCATACAAGAAAATCTTTCTGTAATCATAAAAAAATAAAATAAAGTATAAAAATAAAGAGATGTTGTTTATAAAGATAGGTATGTAACAATTCAAAAAACTATTAAATTAGTAATTAAAAAGGTATAAAATGACAATCAGAATTACAATAATTTAAACACGAATTCTTTCTTAAAGAAATTGTACTATCATACGTACTAAAAAAGCTAAGAATATAGCCTATATTTATATATACCATGAATTTTATCATAATAAAATATTTATATTCATAAAACACAGGATATGTTCAAATTATGTTAACACTTAAGTGGAAATAACATTTATATTTTCCTTCTTTTCCAGATATAACAGGAGACAGGTTAACGCACTTCTTTCTTCCAGCCTGTCTCTTATTATATGTGAAACAAAGAAAATAAAATATAAATATTTTTACCATTTAAGTGTTAACATAATTTTGACATATCCTGTACATGAGAAAAGTAAAAAAAAAGAAAATATGTAGAAATTCATTTAATTATTTAATTATACAGTTGGTGTTTTAAACTGAAAATAATTCTTGCAACTGTTTGAAACAATTAGCTCATTGCAAAAAATAAATTAACTCTCTCGCCAATTTTAATTTTTCAATTTAATTTAAAAAATTGTTTTGAGGATTATGTAAGAGTTTCCTAAAAAATATATTTTTGTTTTAAGTGAAATATAATGATATTTATTGTTTATGAATATAAAATTTTTTAAATAATAATTTTGATATATCTGCAACTTATTTTTAATTAAATTGATATTTTATTTTGTTATTTTTAAGGAAAGTAAATAAATATATTTTCTTAATTTTTCAATTTAGATAAAATTATTAAAGTTACTATGTTTAAACTATATTACGGTATAAGTTAAATTTCTATTATATTAATTATATTATGTTCATTTCAATTTATTTTAAATTTTAAAAAAGTATTTAAATAATGTAACAATTAACATAAAAAGAACTTCAGTGCAAAATACAGTTTTAGCGCAGATTAGTAATCAGAAGATATAATAGTAATTTTAATCAATAAACAGCAAAAGCCTGACTTTTATTAAGACCTTCAGAAATCTCTCTTAAATAATAAATGTTTCAATGAAAAGTTAAATCTCAATTCAATTTCTATTTAAAAATGTGAAAGCGCACATATTTCTGCATATTCATGCAACTACGTTCATGCTTTCATTTTGCCATTAGGTAATTTGAATTGGAATGTATATTTATTATTGCGCATAAATACGTCCCAAGCAACTTATACGAAAAATTCTTAAAATCATGAAATTGTTATATTTATCCGTTAACTTATATATATCTTTAGTTTTTTAACGATTGAAAAACAATTCATATTCCATAGTTTTCTAGAAAACAATTTGAGTTGATAACTTTAATTTTTAGATTAGGTTAAGAAATCCTAAATAATGAAATCAAATATGATCGAGATTGTATAGAAATTTTTGAGTTTTGTATCCTAAGTTTTAAAAACATAAATAAAAATTTAAATAGATTTAAATAATGTTTTGGTCTTTTTCAATATTAATGATTTAATTTGGCTTTAGAATTTCATTTCTTTTGTTTAATCGTATAAAAATGACTTTTTTTTTCGAAAAGTAAATACTGTTGATTAAATGCTATTTATTTAGATGTATTTGACGGGCTCAATATCCATTACTTCACAAATTTAAATTAATAAACATAAACATCCCTTATCATAATATTATGTAAAAATATATTAGAATCAATAAGAATGACACATTAAAATTTTGGAAAACATTTTACAAATGCTTGTAAATTGCAAATTCACATTAATAATATGCAAATATAAAATTATAATTTTAAAAAATACTGTGATTTTTTTTCTTAATTGTGTTCAATCATGTAAATTCGCTTAAAATAAATAGTAATATTTTAGTGAAATTCGTACTTTATATAGGCATATACTGTATGTAAATATTAGAGAAAACTTTTATATTTTTAAGATTATTATAAAAATTTGTTTTATTTCAATAAATTTATAAGCATAATAAAAATATTTTACTGTTTTCAAAGTAATTACAATATTTTACGGCATATAAGACACATCCCCATTTCAGCATAGAATATTTGGGAGAAGTGTTGATGTATTTAATTAAGTCATACCACATATACAGTAAAACAAAAAAAAAAAACAAAAAAATCGAAGAACAATGCCAAAGGCGTGGGTCTTTAGAACTCAGTCCCAAAATTTTTTTACTGTATATGTAATAATATACAAAAGTTTCCCTGATAAACAAAAGTAAAATTAGAACGTACACTTTTGTTTATCAGGAAAAAAGAGAAGATTAAATTAAGTCATTTTTAATAAAATTTACCATTAAAATATTTAACACATATACATACAAAAGCTGCTTAAATATAGCAAATAATAATAATGTGTTTAATAATGTGTTTAATTAAACAATCACATTTTTATTCAAGAGTAGGTAGAGGTTACCTGTAGCCTACTGAAATCTGTTTGGGGAAAAATCTCCTTGAGTCATGTATATGAAGTTGGAATCTCCCATAGGAGATTCCAACTTCATATACATGACTCAAGAAATTTTTTTTTTTTTTTTTTTTGTCGTTTTTGACAAAAGTTGTCTACAGAAGGCCGGTAAAATATGGAAAATTAATTTGCTCTAACAAAAACAGTTACTACTTTTATTAAAAAACGATTTAATAAATTCATGATTTTAAAGGGCGTTTTATATTTTATATATCTCATTTATTTTTATGCATAGTTTTAAACATCCACTATTCTTTTTTAAGATAATATAATAATAATAATAATAATAATAATAATAATCTTTATTTGGCGTAAAAGGCTTTCGCCTGTTACAAGGGCGTTTTATTTAAACGCATATTTACACTCATATAACATCTCAACAACATTGATATTTTCTATTTACTGATCTATAGAATTTCATTACTATTTTGTCACAATTATCATTTAGTAGATTGTTTAACATAATTATTTAACATATAAATCATGTTAGTATTAGCACTATCAAACATCTTATACATTTCCTTCTCGCTAGTACAGTTTGCCAATGGCCCAATTTGGAGCCTTTGTAGTTTATCCTTTTCGTTACAGCATTCGCATATAATATGAATTTTAGATAAATTTTTAGTACAATTTGGACATTTAGATTGGGTGTAGTCTATATATTTGTCATTTATAATTATTCCATATTTATTTAGCCTAATCTGTATAAAAAAAAAACTTTTTGATGTTAAAGGCTAGCTTTGTCAATGTATAGTTGTTATTCACTGGGTAATTTAAAATTGTTATATACCAGCTCGTGTTTTCCCGTTTTCGTATATCTTCAATGTCTTGAACAATGGAGTGCTCCATAGCTCTGTATATTATTTCTTTACTGTATTGCTCCATATTATATGTACGATCCAAGAACAGTTTAATAGAGAACCCATATTTATTTACTATCTTCGATAGCTGCATTACCCAGCTTCGTCTTAAATCCGTTTCCCTTGATTTGTGGTATAGTAAAAACAGTAATTTTGTTGTCCTGTCTTCTTCCTTAATAATTTTTTGTAGAAACATTAAATACTATACTAATAAAAAGATATTTAATCTGAATCTATTTGTTTCTAATCTTAAGGCGCTGCCCGGGATATTATATTCTAACTGGAATATCTTGCGTATAAATATATTCTGTATTTTTTCAGTCATTAAATTTATCCATACTTCAAATTGGGGCCGCAAAGCCCATTGAATTCATCACAAGCGAATTAAAAAGTTGAAAATGTGTTCCTAAGTTCTTTAGTTTAGCCTTGCAGGATAGACCAATTAAATTATTTATTACAATTTTTGCTTTGTTTAGTGAATTTTTATAATGTTTCTCAAACGAGAGGTTAGGTGTAAACATTATTCCTAAGAATTTAATTTCCTTGACTATTTTCACTTCTTCTTTATTAATAAAAAAGGACATGTGCTTTTTGGATACATTACTACCATTTCTGAATATCATTATTGTTGATTTTTTTGGATTTATTTTAACTCTTAACTTTTCCAAGTATTCACAAATTTGTTGAATCTTTCTACGGAGTGCAGCTGCAGTGGGAGCTACCAGCACAATGTCATCAGCATATGATATAGTATGTATAGTCTGATTTTCAATTTGAATTCCATCTTCGTCTCTTTTAAAGCAATTATTTAGATAAAAGTTGAAAAGATATGGGGACAACGGATCTCCTTGTAATAGTCCTCTGTAGGTAATAAACGGTGTCCGTATATTTGTATCCTGTTTAATGATTGTCTTATATTTTCCGAACAGCAGCCCTATCATTTTTATCAGTAGTTCATTTGCCTCATATCTCTTCATTTTACATTGTAGGTCTATAATGCTAATCATATCGTATGCTTTTTCAAGATCCAAAAAAAAGAGCGAACACTTTTCTAAGATAATAAACAAAAAATAATAACTGTTCGAAAAATAAAAAGCACAACTTTCTCAATAATTAATAACTTTAAAATATCGCATTTTCCGAATCATTCAATTAAAATAATCTTATTTTTATTGTTAAACATATTTTTAATAATTTACTACAATATTTCGGATTATTTTAGATACGAAACTCTCGCTTCTGTTTAAAAATAGAAAATGAACCTGAAAGATTTTTCTGGAATTTCGTTACAGACAGAGTATTTTGTCAGCTGTATCATTTTTCTCCTTTTCTTGAGATAAATAGTTTTCGAGATACCCTGAAACGATATCAGATAAACTTCGAAAATTTACATAAATAAATCAATCAGATTTTTTGAAAGGAGAAAAGTTAAAATATGGTAACAGTAATAGAAAATTTTTGTTCAGATATATTTTATTATTACTTCTGTTATCTCGATTTTCATTATTGATTTTACAATAACAAATTATATAACATTTTGTAAATACATTCTTTATTGAAGATAACTTCTTCAACTGGAAAACCCAAGTTTTCTCTTTTACATCTATTTTTATCATTTATAACAGTAAAACGCGAGCTAATTACAAAAACTATTTTAATATATGAAGGTTTATCAAGGAAATTACAATTTAGTGGATCAGATAATGAAGATATTTAGTTAAAATTAATAGTTAATGAAATTACTTTTTGAGGATTTACATCATATCCGTAAGCACGAAATAAAATTCAACACTATCAAAATTAAAATCAATTAATAATTTATTTAAAAATTTAATAATATTTCGTTTAGTATCACGCTTAGTTTTTCTCTTTTTCTCATAAAAGTTTACTTAATTTTTCATTATTAATAGGCCTATAAAAAATAATAAATTCGTTGATTAATTCGCTATAATCAAGAGTAATGTCAAAAATTTTTAAATTCAATAAGATTTACGTATTGTTAAATTTTATTTGATTTTATATTAAAGTAAACTATTAATTTAATAAAATAACTTTTCTTTATGTAAAGTTTAATAAAAGCTTTATAAAAAGTCATAATGAATAAAATCATTAATTGAATATGTCAAATTTTACTTTACATAAAAGGAATTAAAGAAATTCATTAAGGAATTAATTAATTTACTTTTTGCATGAGAAATAATTTATTTTGGAATAGAAAATACACCTATTAAGTGAAATAAAATTTAAAAAATTTGAATAGAAACCAAAATTAAGATAAAAAATTCTGCGTTTATTTTGTTTTAAAAAATTATTTGGGAGATTTTTATTTTAAAAAAGTTAAAAATAATTAAAAATATTGTAAAATAAATTTAATTGTTAGAAACTGTAAAATGGTTTTATTTTTCAAAAGAGAGTTTAGGACTATGAAATTTTTCGCTTTATCACTCTTAAAATGAACGGATAAAAATTGAAATGTGTGTACCAAAAACTATTGTCTGTTATCAAAATTTGTTGTTAAACTTTATTCCAGTTTATGCATTAGGACAACCGTTTGTAATTATCTTCCTAATAATTACAGTACATAATTAACGAAATAAATAAATTTCATCATAGAGAATATAAAATAACGTTAAAAACGAAATTTGTGTAAAAATTAGAGCTTCTAAAAATAACTATTCTGAAAACAAAACAATTTCATAAAATTTTGTGAAGTCTTTCTTCCTGGAGTTTTACTGATGTTTTAACACGATAGCAAACTGTATTGCAATTTAATAATAGGAATATTAAAAATTCATGTTTAATATCGTAATAATTCTTTTGTAAAAAAGGCAATTAAATGCTTCTTTAATTTACTTTAATTTTTTTATCATAGAATTACTTTTAGATATTATCAATTATCATATAATCTTTTTTTATCTTTAGGTTTCTGTGTAGAAATCAATAAAAAAAAAACAAAAGTTAAATGACTGCTAATCTTTATTCTATTAGACGAAACAATTCAATCCAAAATATGCCGTTTTACCACACATTGAAAAAATATGAATTTTGTTCAAATCTATCAAAATTCTTCAATTAATATCAATTTCAAATTATGAACAGTTCTAGAAGTTAGAATAAATTATAAATAAATTTTTATTTATGAACTAGACAAGTAGAGATTTTTAAGAAATAGTACTATTGCAAAAAATGAAGAAAATGGATTCATCAAAATAAATTTTATCATTAGATAAACATAAAAGATGAACCAATTTCTTTTATATTAATTCAGATAATTCTTAAAAACTTTTACTATTATAAACTCATATAACTATGTTAAGTAAGCTTGATATCAAACAGATTCAATAGGAGACGAGGAAACGATGTGCTCCTGAAATTTTTTTACTGATAACACGAGCTTTCATCGTAATTATGTTACAGTTTTCGAATTCACTTCCCTTATAAAATAAAGATGGCTTTTAAAACGGATGATAGAACCTGAGTTTTCGAGTTGGTTTAAAGAAATGAAGTATGAGTGATGGTAAAGCTTCCTGTAGTAATTGAAAAATTGCTTGGATCCGACAGTACTTCATATTAAAAGCTTGTTGTTTGTATTTCTGTTTTATTAGAAGTTCATAAACTATTTGTATCTAATAAATACAGATATTGAATATTTATGATCATTATTATTTTAATTATTTACAGAATACAGACAACAGCCAGAGTAACATATGCTTATATTTAAAATATATGAATAGAATTATAAATTAGAATCACATATATAGTAATAAACTGAATATATAGAGTTGAAGATCATTTCAAAATAAAATTTATTTTAATCAGAAAATCAATATCTAATACATTATAAACATTTAGAATATTGAAATTTTCATCTTAACGTTTAGAAACTAAACTTACATTTTTATAACTAATTTAAGATCTACTGAATTCCCTTCTGCCTCCTTATTGTGGGCCTGACCGATTCCACGATGAGTATAGAAAAAGGCCCCCTTAATACCCACAGGGCAGAGATGCAATATATATATATTTTTGTTATTAATTTAGTTTGATTATTCATGCAAAGTTATCAAGTTTTAATTAGATGAATTTTATGTGAAAATATTTTTATATTTTAAATATAATTTAACATTTTTAACAGATGTATTAGAACCGTTAGCAAAGCACTTAATGAAAATTATTGGTCTTTATTAAAACCTTATCGATAGTATACAGTAAAAGTCGAATTGAACTTTCAAATGATATGATATCGTGACAATTAACGACTACTTGATTTAAATATAAGCAGCTTTCCCTTTAATTAACACCAAAGAAAATGTTCTGTAATCACGAAACATATAGCGCTATTATCAGTTTATTATCCAAAGCCGTTAAGTAGCGTATTGAATTTTTTCATTTTCTCATTTGCCTTATAGTTAATTAAAACTCACTAAGAGAATAGATTCGAATATCAATTAAAAAAAATATATAAAATTATAATCCATATAATTTTATTTAAATTCATTATAATAATAAAATGAAATTATTTATTATTCTTTTGAAATTATTTTTTGATAATAAAAATGATTACAAAATCGAATAAGTCATCAATTTTTATCCTAATAATAATTTATTTAACCATTAAGTTTATATTTTTTTATTATAAACTATCGTCATAAAAATGAAGATAATTTAAGAAAATTTGGCAGAAAATTAAATAAGTAATTTATTAGATTATTAACTTTAATACAAATTTATTATTTTCGTATCTATGGTAACGTATTTCTTCGACGTAAAATGAAATTTATTTTAAAAAATAATAAATCGGAATTGACCCAGGAAATCACCACTCTTCTCCAATTTTTCACTTAAACTTGTCGAACGGACAATGCCTAAATTGTCTCTTAGCAATTGCATATGACAAAATGATGATTGTTCTCTTAATCCAAGGTTAACTCTTTATAAATGATTTAATTCTTTACTTCAATCTCATTACTAGTGATCTTTAAATATACTTAATATGATACTGTAAGAAAAATTGTACCACATATAGGTTATGGTGTACAATATAAAAGGTGACCTATATAAACATTATTTTCAATAAAATATCTATCAGAATTATCTCACTTATTACGTTTAAATCTTTTACGATTTAATATGATATAAGTTAAAAACTAATCCTTTAAGTAACAATGTCACAATTGTTATATTATTTAATTTGTGAGTACAATTTTACGTAATGAATACAATAGAACCCCGATTATCCGAGGAGAACCTGTGGGTGAATACACTACATGTTTTATACTGTAATTCATTAAAAAAGAAATTTAAAACGATAACTTGTATTACAATTGATTTGTTTCTGTTACCTTTCATCATTTGACTTCAACGTGAAACATATGTATCACACATAAGAAAATGTCATGTAGTGTCAATGTAATAAGAAAATGTCAAATAATGTGAGACACTACATGTCCCACATTCATAAGAAAATGTGACTACAATAATACACTTTTTTATTCTTAAAGTTATTAAAGGAGTTAGCTGTATAATAAATGATGTAAAAATGTTGTTCTTTATATATGATTAAATTCAATAAGACATTTAAAAAGGGATTAAAAGTGCTACCATATAAATATTTTACATTTGTAATATTTAATCCGGATGGCCGTGTCCGTCTGTTTTATCCGAGTATTTGGTTATCCGAAGTAGCATCGGACCTCATTACCACGGAAAATCGGAATTCTGTTGTAATTAATTAAAAATCTTTATATAAAAATAATTTAAAACTAAACTGTAATGATTTTCACGTAAAAATATTTTAATCAATCATTTCAGATTAACTGTTGTTTCGTAAAATTTTATAAAAAAGAATATATAAATATTTTATTTGAATTATTGTCTGATTAGATAATCGCTTTAGAGAGATGATAATTTTTTCTGAATTAATTTTAGCTCTCAGTAATTTGATATCATTAGATAACTTCAATGCAAATACAAATATTAATAAATAAAGCAAAACAAGCAAAGCATGCTGTAGATTTGATTGAAAAACATGAAGAAATAAAAGGAATAGGATAAGTTATTTGTTATATTTTCTTTTAGTTAAACTCTCACTGTATATTAATGATAATTATAATCGTCATTATTTACAATACCGCTTACTAAAAATCTATTACTAGGAGGCTTCTTTTCATGTTTTCATTCAAAAATTGGAAGAATTAAAACAGGACAAAAATATCAAAAATCATTTAAATTTTCTTTTTAGAAAAAATAATGTCATTGACAAATCTTTAAAAATTTAAAAATTATAATAAACAAGATATAAATTTACAAAGTAATATTTTGTATCTAAAATTTGTTTAATGTAAACTGGAGAAACGTGTGGCATATATTAAGTTTAGATGAGAGTAATAAATAATTTCTACTATAAGAAAAAATAAATTGATTTACCAAGAATGAAAGTGACAATGGAAACCAGTATCAAGAAATTGACTTAAGTTTCAATTATCCGAGGTTTATTTGATTTTTACGTAAAATTAATTAGGAATTCTATCCATATTTTTTCCTGGGGAAATTCGCTTCGAAACTCTATCAAGTCAGAACAATAAATATGTTCTAGAAAATGTTGATGAAATGAGATAAATCAAATAAAAACTGAAGTGGGTTTGAGATAAGAAATTAGCAAACATTGATAATTTACTTAATTTTATATTTATGTAATAATAATTCATATTAAAATATCTTTAATATTTAAATATTACATTACATTGAATTAAATAATCTAGTTTATCTTTAAAAAATAAATCAAATAAATAACTATTTAATCAAATTAGAAAGTAATGAAAAACAAGAATTTAAGCTCGAAATCAATCTTTCTTTGAAACTGTAGTTAGTTTTTAAGCCCAAAACAAATACCAATGATTATTGATGCAAAATCGTGAATAGGATGAATTGATGTAATTAAATAAAATATTAAATATTGATATATTCTTTTACTCCTTTTGGAAAAAAACGTTTAAGGGGATTTTTGTATAAGAGGAGACATTTTCTAATGTGTCAGATATAAACAAAAATTGAGTTTTTAAAAACTTTTACGTCCTACACCTTAAAACTATTTAAATTTAGAACGCAGATAAGATGCTTCTATTTTTGATATTTTAAGAATTTCCACTTTTGAATCGCTCATTTTTCGATTAAAGTGTTAGAAGTGATCGCTCCTTTTCATCTCTCGATCTCTCGAATCTGTTTATGCTATTACATTGAATTTAACATAAAATCAGTAAATTCTTTCATAAACTTTATGCTCTTCGAAATTATCCGCATTGATATTTCAAGTATTTTAAATTTAATAATAAATTTAAAAAACGTTATTAAATCTTCAACATTGAAGGAAAATCTTTAAAATCTACAGAATTATTTTAAAAGAAATTTAAATAAAACGATCTGTCATAGATGAAAAATCCGCAAAGATATAGAATAGATTTTCTGTGATATACAAAACTCGATATGAAAGAAAAAAGGGTATATGCTTAGTTTGAATAAATAATAAATAACATATCCAATTCAACACACACTTTAAATTTGCTATAAAGATGAATCTAGTAATGTAATATGTATATACTTTTAAACTCGATAATTCATTTAAAATTTGAAAACTTATTTGTTTTCATATAACTTACTAACTATCAAATTTCAAAATTAAATGTGTTTTATGTTTTCTACGTGAACTACAGAAAAGAGACACTATTAAAATATATATTATTAAGATTTACTCAATATATTGAATATATTGAGCAGATTTTAACGATTTTATAATACTAGCAACACAAAAAAGATACAACACCAAGATACTACACAAGCAAGATACTTTAAATAATATTAAGAAAAGACAGTGGGAATTTATAGGTCTACAATTTTTTCAAATTACAGCCCAATAAATTCAAAAAAGCAAATGTTATATTATTATTCGTTATTAAAAACATTCCGGGAAGAATTGTTGAATATCCCTTCGTTTTATAAGTATTGCAGATTTTTGGTTATAGAATCTAACGAATAAAATATATTCGTTATATATATAATGAATATATTTGACATTTGGCATTCAATATTCTGTATATATATTATTATCATTCTTCTTCTTCTTTCTTTGATCCCTAGCTAGCATTTGGTTAGGGGGGGGGTCCGCGCAACCAATATTCTGCTGTGGGTGCCGCAGAAAGTCGGGCTTTCTCCACAATGCTTCTCCATTGCCCTCGATCCATGGCTGCTGCTTTCGCCTGCTTCAGATCAAGCCGTTGGTTCTTGAGGTCTTCTTCAATTTGTTTGGTCCACGTTTTCTTAGGTGCGGTGCGTTGGATTTTCCACAAGGTAGGTCTCCGTCGAAAGAGCAGTTGGTGAGGTATTCGGTTAGTATCCATTCGGCACACATGGCCAAACCATCTCAGCCGTTTCTGTTAAATTTGCGTTTCAACAGCTGGTTGCTGTAGGCATCTGGCCCGGATGGCATCGTTGGTAATGCGATCCCGAAGGAAGATACCAAGAATCTGTCTCAAGCATCTCATTTGAAAGGTCTCAAGTTTGGCCAAATCTGTCTTGAACTGGGTCCAAGTTTCTGATCCATAGAGAAGGATTGGCATGACCAGTGTACGGAACAGGCGGATCTTGGTCATCATGGAGATGTTATTCTTCTTCCATGCACACCACTTGAGTGAGGCAAATGAAAGGGGCTGCATGTCCAATTCGGGCGTAGGTTTTTTTCGACGATGCCACTTTCCTCTCCTGGATCAGTGACTCAAGGTATTTGAACTCTTGTACCTGCTCAATCTGAACTCCATTGAGGTAAACAGAAGCTAGCGATCCATCCGTTCTGAGCACTTTGGTTTTGTCCACATTTATTTTAAGACCCTATGACTGAGCGATAGTGGCGATATCATAAAGCGTGTCTGTGGCCATTGCATCGTTGTCAGCGAGAACGAGGCTGTCGTCGGCGAACATTACATCAGTTAGAAAGTGGCCACCCTCAAACTGGACACCACCTTTCCCAACAAAGGCCTTCCTCATAATTGCATCCGCCACAATATTAAACAGTAGTGAGGAGGCCACATCTCCCTGGCGAACTCCTGTCTGAATGGTAAACTCCTCAGACAATTCCCCTCGGATTCGTAGTTGACTGGTGGAATCTTTGTAGGCTTCCTTTAGGAGTGTGATGACTTTTTGTGGGACATGTTTACTCTCCAGTGCTCTCCACAGCGCAGGCCAGTGCACGCAGTCGAATGCAGATTTGAAGTCGATGAATATGACAACAGTCCGTTTGTCACATTTGGTCCTCTCTTCTATAAGCTGACGAAGGGCAAAGATTTGATCACAGCAACCACGACCCTGCCCGTTCTTCTCGGCTGATTTCTTCGCGGTGTTTTTGTAACCTTGATTGGATGATCATGACTACTTTGCCGACGATGGAAAGGAGACTTATACCGCTATAATTACTGCAATCTTGGCTATCGCCTTTCTCGTGGATTGACATGATAGCTTTCTGCCAGGTGGCTGGTATTTGTTCTGTGTGCCATATTGTTTTGATGAGTAGATGAAGACGATCGTTCAAGATCACCACCAGCCTTGATCGCTTCTGTAGTGACCAGATCCAGTTCAGCAGCTTTGCATTTTTCAGCGATCTAATGGCTGCTTTCACTTCTGCAATTGTAGGCGCTGTATCAGGCGTAGATGTCGCGGGCTGGTCAATTGGCGGTGAGTCTGCTGGTACTCGCTGGGGAGCGTCATGGTTGTACAGGTTATTAAAGAATTCCTTCCAACGTTGCAGTCGTTCTGTCGGCGATTTTACGAATGTGTCATCTTTCATCCACTTTCTTTATGGTGTCGTTTGTCATTTTGGACTTTCCACTCAGCCTTCTGAGAGTGCTGTAGAGAATGCGGTATTCATGTTTGGATGCGGCTTCTTCCAAGTCAGCAGCCACTTTGTTCCAGTACTGGTTTCGTTCGGCCTTCATTTTCAGTCGAACATAATTATTATAATGCCAAGTGTTAATTACATAAGTACATCATATTTTTATTATAATCAACACTTATATATAAAGGTAAGTCGTCAGAATATAAAAAGTTACTTATTTAAGTTTTCTTACTCTATCAGAAAACAATATATAATTGAAACTTGTGAAGACGGATACGTCTTATAATATCATTAAATTCATCTGTATCGGTGGTTTTAATTGAAAATGAATATGTAACTGATATGTGAATTAATATTTCATTGGGCATACGCAACTATTAACGATAACAACAGCAACAACCATGAAAGAAAAATATATATTCCCCAATATTTTAAGCTATCACAATGCTATGTTAATATAAAAACTTTAGTATAAACAATTTTATACTAAAGAACTCTGTTAATGATATATGAAGTAACTGCTAATGATAAAGATTAATGTTAAGAGGGATCTTACAGAATCAACAGTTTTATTATTTTCGTGAATTTCATGTTGATTTATTTTTATTCTTAAATCTTGAAAACATATTTGAGAAAACAATTCTTTTTCTTTTTCTAGAAAAATAAATCAAGACTTACATTTTATTCGACCTCTATTGCGTTTTAAGCTTAACTGTAATGATTTTTTTAAACATTTAATTAAAATATAATTCCTGTAAATTCGTTATATTCGAAGGAATACTTCAGGTTAACATGACTGAATAACTGAAATTATATTTATTCAATACTTTTGTAAAATCGAAAAGAAATTTAAAAAGTTGTAATAATTTACAACTTTTTAAATTACTTATTTTCTGGAAGATAATTTAAAAATATAATTGAAAATCTGGAAATACAACTAAGGAAATGTTAATTAGAAAGTGGTCTGAATGATTAAAATTAAAATATTCGAAATTTTAAATTAATCGCATAAGGTTTTTTGATTAAGATAGTATAATCAATAATAAAGTGTAAATTTCTGGCGCACGATCTTCTTTAGTTCTGTTGTAGAAAATGTAAAACCTTAAAAGAGCAATGAAGTCAAGGTGAAATCTCGTAAGACTGATGACTTTGCTTCCTGATTTTTTAAGAAAAATGAAGTATAAAAATTATTTAAATAAAGCCGTGAATCCTTTCAACTCTCACTTAAAATGTTAAAAGATTGGAAAACAGGATAAATGAAAATACAAAATAAATTTAAAATTAATAGTAAAAGATTTGATAATTTCTGTTTTAACTACAGAAATAAAAGAAAAACTAAGCTTTAAATTGATTCCATAAATAAGAAGTTAAAGGGATTAGACTCTTAAATTTTTAGAATATTTAATAAATGAGACAGTTTCTTTAAAATATGACTCGACTTCGTCACCATGATATGCAACTTAATTATAAGAAAGATCAAGTTTAACAATTTATAATTATTATTCAGCGGTAATTTGGTGATAATTGGGTTATTCAATTATACAGCATACAATTTAATTATTAAATATACAGTTATATATGGGAATTTTGAATTTTAATAAACAAAATATCGTGTGAGAAATCCGGATTCAAATCTGATCTGGATTCTCGTGATTTTTTATAAATCATACAGAGTGAAGCGTTGTTCCTTTGTTCCTCGTTCCTTCTCATTTTAGCCACCTCCATTAAAAGATCAAACCTGTCTTTAATGGGGAAAATTGAGGGTTAATCGAGAGCCGGTGCCTCACATTAACAAAATTAAATCAAGAATTTCGAATTTTCAGTTAAGATAAAACTATCAGTGTATTTCTACAAAACTAAAGAACTTAATAAATATTTTAAAAAATCAATAAAACATAAGAAAAACTTTAAAATATAAACATGATATCAAAAAATAATTTTATATAGATGTTTTAAATTTATAAAGAAATTAATATCGACATTTTAGTATCATGTCCAAGCATCAAAGTTTATCATAAATACGAAAGAGCTTATTTACTTTACTGAAGTGAATGACCGATTTACGTGATTGTGTATTTTTTTAAAAGTTGAAACTCTATGGCAATTTTATATTGATCTATTGATATTTATAATTTATCGATTCTTCAAAATCAAGGATTCATCTAGAAAAGTGATCTTTCTAAATTTAAAAAAAAAAATTACATTTAATTCAATAATTAAATATAATTTTACATTTTTCAGATACAGTTTTACATTTAATTGTTTAAAAAGGAATGAATGTTCAAAAATCGTTGGACGATTCTGTAGGAGCTTAAATGAGAAAATAAATAATTTATTTATCTCATTCAATGAAGATTAATGACACAGATAGTATTTTTAATTAGCTACCATAAGTGGTTTCTTTGATGTAAATAAATTAAATACTAATTTTATCGTAGTATTAAGTTCGGTATGTGGTAAAAAAAAAAAAAAAAACAGTTCAATGCATTTCTCTCTGGCATATAAATTAAAAATAAACATTTTAATGCATTCCTCCTTTAAAATATAAATATAAATTAGTTTCAATACATCAAAATATTCTTTATGCTCCTAATTTTATAACATTTAAAAAATCAAAAAACATTAGAATATAATTCAATTATAATATATTGTATCTTAAAATTTAACATATTGTAAACTATTATAAAGAATATTTTAAATTAGTAGTATTAGATCTTTATAATCTACTGAAAGAGTTGCAAACGGTGAGATCAAATTTTGTATTATATTCAATTCAAATTTAATTTTAAAAATGTATGTAAAAGAAAGCAAAAAATAAATTTACTTTTAACTTTTATTATAATTTATGAAGAATTTTATTTAAAAATAATTTTGTATGATGTTTTCATAAATAAAATAGCTATGAAAAATTCACGATAAATATTTTCTTACGTAAGTTACGAAGATGCTAAATCGATGCGATTCACCTCAATATAAAAGAACCTTGTAAAATCGAACTTACAAAATTCATGTAAATATTTCATTAAATATTTTTCCAAAAAACGAAATTGTTATAAAGGTCATTAAAGGGTTAAAGGGTATTAATTATTTTCATAATACTGTAATTAGTAATTGAGAAACTTATTACGAAAACAACAAACTTTAATTTCTGAGTCAACTAATCCAGACGTTAAATTAGTTTATTATCTGGAAAAAAATATATATGTTTCATCGACAGAATTAAATAAATTCGAGGAAAATTCAGTACTTAAATCTTCAAAACGGAATGCTAATTTTTAATTAAATGGTATTATCGTAATGAGATTTTTAAACAGCTTATAAAATTAATCAAGAGACAGATTATTTTAATATAATTAGAAATAATAGATATTAATAGGGCATCTCTTCTATGTCTATTAATATACTGTACACATATAATTACTTAAGAAGACGAATAATAATAAATTCATTCAAAAATTCGGATTAACCTTTGAAACAGAATTATTTTCCATTTGAATATTTTAATATCTGAACGACGTTTTACTCAATAGCTAGAAATCAATCACCATTACAATAAACTGATTTTATTAGCATTTGAATTTTAATACTAAAGAATGAATTAAATCTAAAGATATCACTTATTTCCAAAATATATTTTCGACTTTATTGCTTTAAAAATTTCCAGTTTTTATATCACTTATATAAGAAATATCACATAATAAAGTTTCACATACATTTTAATATTTTCTGAAAATCTTATTAAAGAGTTCATTCACATTATGTATTCGTGCCATATATTTTGTGGGTTATATATAAATTATATATTTTCGTGGTTTATATATATAATATTTATTTTCAATACAAATTTATCGGTTATATATTTTCCTAGTCACTATAATATCTTTCATATAAAAAATAAAACCGTAAATTTTTAATTTTAAATCTGGGACATGAATTATAATCTTTTTAAACAACTGAGAGAATATTAAATTGAAAAATATTATTATTATTCAAAATTTGTAATTGTATCACTTTCTACACAACAAAATTAAACTGGTTTTATATAATTCTCTTTTACTTTAAGAAGAAAATCTATTAGCTATCGAATGAAAAATAACAAAATATATCATAACTTATTAAAACGTGTCTATTTATAAATTTATATGAACTTCAGTCCGTTTCGATGTTAATTAAGAATTCTCTAGTTAATTTATATCGATTAAAATAATGCTTTTTAACTTCAAAACCAACTTAATATTCAGCTTAAAATATTTGATGCCGTTATCTACTGTTGTAAACAGGTTTTTATTAAATTAAAACAATTGATGAAAATTGCTCATTAACTTTTTTAACATATTTATTTTAGAAGTATTATAAATATAAATGCTATTAATGATTAATTTCATCGATTATAATTATTTTAATGAAAATATAGCATATTCTATTCAAAAAAATATCGAAAAGTACAAATTTATTGCATTATTTTAGACACAAATTTTCCAATTAATGCAAAATTCTGTAATTCCTTGAATTATGATTTCCCTATTATTTCCTTGTATAAAATTTTTTTATGTTCATGAATAATTTGGAATATTATACGGAATTAAATACAGTATTTTAAAATATTGGATATAATATCGAAGTCATAATTTTAAATGCATCCAAGTAAAGTTTAGAAAAATTTAAATATGAATTTTTAACAAGATAATAAAATATCCAATTAAATATCATATTTATAATAAATACATTTATATTAAAAAACACATTATTTTCTAGATACTAATCCAATTTTTTGAGGATTAGTAATAAAAGATATCGTGACGACATCAATACATTGTTAAATGTAATTTCTCTTATTTAATTGTATATTGTAATATTAAAGGTCCTAATTTATTAAATTTATTTTCTTTAAACACAAGATAATTTTTTTCACGTACTGCAGCTGAAATATTTATTTTGTATGATAAATGATACATATTTTTAGAATTTTTTGAATATTAGCCTACTTGTGTAATGAACAATAACCATCTCTGATGATATTACTTTTGCAAACTTTCCTGATTCGGTTAGCGAAAGATAATAGCTTTATAATCGCATAATATCGTCGTTTAGGAAGAAATAGCCGAGACATAATTTACTTTCGAAAAACTAAATGAATTTTAATTTCATCTTTAAAAAAATAAATTTTTCATCTTCCTTTTTTAAAATCGACATATGAAAATATTTTTTAATTAAAATTAGATTTTTAATAAATGTTGATGATTAAATTTAAAGTATACCTGAAGAATTTTTAAAGTATTAAGAAGCTTTTAAGTGATATTATTTAAAAAATACATTTATTAAAATTTTTTTTCCACATTTTTTGCCTTCAATAATTAAAGATTCGATAAGTTTATTATTTTTTTTATCCTCTTCTAAAACTATTATTTACAAGTACAAAAAATTGGTTTAAATTTTTTTGAAATATTATCAAAATTTAACAATTTTATAGTCCATTTTGATGATTTTGTATGTGTTACTTACAATAGAATTACTTATAAAGAGCGATAAAATATCACTTTGTAAGATTATTTTCCTTCGGATAAATGAAATGAATGATTTAAAATATATTTAAATTTTATTATTTTTATTTATTATATTATATTTAAACAATAGAAAAATAAAATTTTGCTGGGATATTAGATTTTCAAAATAAAAACATACTTTATTTTCTCTAAAACTTCTTTTGACACACTTATTCTTTTATCTGATTTGACACTGGGTATAAAAGATGTTATATCATATAAAAAAAAAAGTGTGTAGAGCAATATGATTGATGTATAATATCACGAAAAACTTCTATTGTTCAATTATTCGAATTTTATCTCCCAAGGAATAAAAAATAATGGTCTAGATCCAACATCTATATTTTTTTTGAAAATGCACGCTTATTATATTATTATTTATTCCTTAATAGTAATAGAATAAACATAAATCTCTCCTGCTGAGATCACTGCTTAAATGCAGCAAATATAATAGAAAATATATAATTCATAAATAAATAAATAACATTGGTTTATTTATAAATTACAAATAATTACAGTGAAAAAGTATTTAATTTAGTGTTTTACCAAATTAATTTGATAAATTTATACATATAAATTAATTTGAAATATAATATATTCTATAATGTAAGATTATATTACACTTTACAACTTTAATAAATTTATAATTAAATTTAATTATAAACTTATGTAAGTTATTAGTAAAAGCATAAAAGCACATATATAGTATATATATATAAACAAAATAAAAACAATGAGACTGTTCCATTATTTATAGAAATAATATGTTAATTCAATTTAAAAATTCATATTTACAATTCGAGCTCCGTGATTTATTCTTTTGCACACAATTTTATTTAATTTTTGTAAATGTTTAAAATAAAATTATAAGAACATTGCTGTATTATTACAACAATGCAAAAATTAATAGTTTATTTAAAATAAATATTTAAATAATTACAGATCTATATAAACAAATATAGGGCTTAACGTAAAAAGCAGTCAATTAATTTAGATAAAAAGTATTAAAATTTTTGCTAAACTAGAAAGCAAAAGACACCAAGAAGCGACTTAATAATTAAAATTAGACTGATAACAAAAGATAGCATCAGCATCGTAGAGAAAATTGGAGACTTAACATAACATGAGGAAATGTTACAAAAAAAAAAAAAAAAAAAAGTGAGAAATTTATCTGAAAGAAGAGTTGATAATGACTATAATATAATATAATGTGTATTTTATTTAAAAATCCGAGAGAAAAGAACAATCATCGAATAAGTGAAATAGATCTGTCACTAGCTACTACTGTTGGAAGGACATTGCTTCAAAAATATTTATCACGTTAAATAAAATAATCCTAATTTAAAACGAAGTTGCTTAAATTTTAGTCGTTAATCGTACAAATACCAACGCATATACGAATATAAAAAAATAACTTTTTTAGAATGAAATATTCATTCAATACAAAAAATGTAATGAAAAAATTTTAAAATGGTATCGTCTTACGAATTTATTTAAATAATATATAAAGAAAATTATCGATACATTTTTTGTTTTAATTGTTCGATGTAAGAATTACTTTTATTAACTTAAAATAAGAAAAATGGCATTATACTTCATACTTAAGATTTTTATTTAATTTATTTTACTTCAGTTTAATTTTTCTAGTAAGTAATTTAAATAATTTTAAATATTAAAAGTAAAATATATTTTTATTTTTATATTTATATAAAGAAAGGATATAAATATTTTGTAATTATTTAACAGGTATATATTACAGATAATAAAATAGTGATTTAGAAATATTTTCTATTTTTTTTTAAATTTTTTTTTCTCTTTTTTTAAATAGTAAAGAATTCATATTATTTATCAACTATAAAAATTCACTACGATAAAACTATATAATATAATATGTAAACTAGCAAAAGAGTTTTGAAACTTTTAAATTAATTAATTTTACAGCAAAACAAACAAAATCAGAATAAAATATTTTATATATCTAAAAATATATTGAAATTCTAAAAGATAGTAAAATATACAAATAAGTCGTGTAAATAATAACTTAAAATAAATAAAAAATTAAATTAAATTATTTAGTTAAATAAATAATATATCTCTTATATGCTGTGAAAGAAATAGAAAAACATTCAAAATTTGACTTTCATATATTTATAAATTTTTAAATTTATATAAAATAAATGTCATTGTATGTGTTAGTTTTATATTGGAGGGGGAAAACATAGTTGTGTAATGTAGTGGTCGTGTTCCATCCAATTTCCTCTGATTACTGTGTGAGCCATTCATCTTGTTTCAGAAGAGAAATCAGAATTGAAATAAAGTGCTTTAAGTAAGGTTCATACAACATACTTGAAGTTTGTGGTTTACTTTAAAGTTTATATAATTTAATTCCATAGTTGATGAAATTAATTTTGAATAATTTAATTGTTAAATTTTTTTTAAAAATTATAGTAAATAAGTTACAATTATTTTCAAAATGTACTGGATAAAGTTTATATATATTTTTTAATATACGCGATTATAATGTGAGTTTCAAAATAACCTATTGAAATTTTCATCAGATTTGTTTTCAGCTGTCAAATAAAAACAATTACTTGAAAAATATTTTTTATTACTTTTTCACGATTCATTTTATCGCATTATATATAGTACATTATTATTTTATTTTTATTTATAATAAATAAGAAATTATTTTAAAACATATTTTTTATTTAAATAATATTTTACAAATTTAAAATATATATAAACAAATAATAATAATAAATAATAAAATTCTGTGTTCAATCAAATATTTATATTTTAAAAATTACTTTACTTAATAATTTATTTGTTCAAATTTATTTTATTAATTAATATAAATATTAACGATTTATTAATAAATACGATAATATAAAATCTAATTAGACTAAAGCAATTTTGCTTTTAGTCTTTCAAACTTTTTCAAGGTCGCTGCTTTTAATTTCGAAATTAAATTATAAAGTATTTTTAATTAATTTATATCTTTATAGAATTGTTTCAAACATTTTAAACACTTAAACTAATATTTTTTGTACGCAAATTTTTATATAACATAAATCAATGGAAGGTAGAGTATTATTAATTAAATAAATACATTTTCTTTTAAAATAATAATAATAATAATAATAATAGTAATAATAAACTTTCTGGACAAAAGTAAATAAATTTAATTAGATTCAATACTAAAATATTTATTGTTATAAAAATGAACTGTGAAATTTCTAAGTTATTCTAAACGATATTTAATTAACAAGTCACAGAGGAAACCTTTTAAATAGCTCAATTTAACGGAACTGTTAATTTCCGTTCTAGATTCTTCCAATTGTCTGTTTTAGTTGCTGCTGACTCCAATTAGAGATTTTACGGTTACTTGAACGCAAAATTTGTCGTCGCTAATTAGGAAAAGACCGGCAAAAGTCAGAAGTTAAGAAATCTTTCAGTTTTAAACCACCATCAAAGATTACTTTTATTCTATACAGTAATTAGTCCACCACTCGTACAGTTTACCCCTTCGATCGAAAAACGAGAAACATACAAACAGAAATCTAGAAGTTTCTCTCTCTCTCTCAATAAAAGATATTGTATTTGTCCTTGAGTTGAACGATCGCGATTTTCCTCGTGTGAAGTTTTGTAGTCAATTTATAAAAAAAAACTTTACCTCGTTTTATTTTCTTAATTTATTTGCCAATCGAGTGATAAAAGGCAGGTGTTTCTTATCTACATTATACTCTAAAACTGATGACGTAATAAGAGCTGTTTACCTTTACGTTTCTGGCATTTCATCCATGCTGCTAAAGACATGTTAAAACGGCTTTACTATCGAGGCATGAGTTCTCAGGCCGGCTGTTTCAGGTAATATGTACACCATGCCACGTAGCCGACAGGTGCGCTGCGGAAGCCTGTTTTATGACGTCATGCACGGGTAGATGCATTTGATAGATTCGCTATTTTAACTCGCAGAAGATCAGATAAGTTAGTTAGTTCTTAAATTTCTCCACGTGATTAACGGAAAAGAATTTTTATAACGATTGTCTCGACATTACCCTTATCATTTCTTTGTATTACTTTACCAATCGTCGTGTATCGTTATAAAGGAAACTTTTTTTTTATTGACTGGCTATAAAAGCAGCTGTGGGGATGTAGTCTAATGTCACTTCCGCTCGTATTTCCCACGTTTCCGTGTAGTATCTTCTGATAATTATATTTTAAATATTAATTCAATTTAAATATCAATTCTCGTTTAGATGACTATAAACAAGTTACCTTAAGCGATATTATTATATTTCACTCGGATTATCTCAATTATTATCAAACTATCATAACCGGAATTTGTTTTGAACTGTGTCTACGGTCATGTTAAATAATAACAGACATTTTAAACAATACGTGAAATTCAAAAATTTACTGTGCATGATATAATATATCAATTATCACAGATATTACACATATAAATATAAAATTTCACAAAAATTTTTGATTTAAAAAACTTTACTATAAGTCCTATACTGAAAAGAGTTTTGTCTGTCAATATACATTATGGAAAACCTGTGAATGAGACTAATTATTCGTGATTTAATCACTTAACAATGTACAGTACAGTACAATACTTATTAATATATTTTAGATTTATTTTTTCCATGAAATTTCTAAAACATTCTATCTAGATATAGGTCTAATTTATAAGGAATTTGAAGGAAGTATTATTTATAACTTAAAAAGGTTTATGTAAACTAATTAATTTTATGAAGTGTGATTTGTTTCCTACTGGTATAATATTAGACTTACAAATTCATTGCGTTCTTTGAGATAACAGCATTAATTAACATTTTTACTTCCTATTTTAAGATGTATTGTCTTAATACAAACATTAAATTGTTTACCATAAATAATATATCATTAAATGTACAGTATCATGTTAACTAGGATTTAAAATTTGTTCATTAGTAAGCTAATTATCAAACATTTCTTTATGAAATTACTACTGGCTTGCATTGACAATTTTTTAAAACATATTCATAGCCTCATTATTTCTACATTTATTATTCATTCGATCCACTCCTTTCCAAATTTACATCCTATACAGTACCGAAGATATTAATGTATCAACGTGTTACGTAATTTTCCTCATTATTCCACTCATACGTACAGTTTTTGCTACACAATTATATAAGATAATTAAATTTTAAACTATGATTTGATGAAATTTACTTTAAAAATATTTTTCCTGTAAACTATAATAAGATATTAATTTATCGCTAATTTTAATTAGCCATAGTTTAAATTTTCTACAGGAGTATATAAGTAATAATAATAATAGTACAGAAATAATTCTTGAAAAATTCTTTACTTTATAGAATTATTATTATTTTTTTAATCTAACGTTTTAACTTTAAATTTCGATTAAATTCCTGTAAATTATTTATTCTTTTATCAAAAATCTTTATAGTTGAAAGTGTAGATTTTCTCTAGTTTAATAATAATGCTTATACCGAATTGATCAATTCGACGATAAACTTAGAGAAGTATTAGTAAATAAGAGAAAATTTTGTACTTATGATCTAGAAAATTGACAGTAATTAGGCTATGTCATGTTTGTTTTATTTTTCACTTTTTTGTTTTTCTTTTAAGTTAACTAAGAAGTTCGTGTTCCAGTTGTGACTAAGATAAAATTTTAGACACGTATTATGATAAAAAGCTGTCTTTTTTCCCTCCAATGCTATAATATATATCAAAACATTACACTATACTAAGTTTTGACTTGATCATTTTTTCTTAATCATTGTGATTCGTTGTAATCATTTGAAATAACTCATAAATTAAATATTAAAAATTTATTCAATAATTAAAAAACAGTATTAATGTATCAATAATCGCTACGAATAAACAATATTCACTATTATTTTTATTTAATATATTTAATTATGGTTTTAACTACAAAAATTTAATAATTAAATGAAAAATTCTTCTTCAAAGAATTTAAAGGTATGATTAAAAATAAATTAAAACGAATTACCTGCAATTATTTCGCAAATATTTTCATGTAAATGAATATTTAGAAAGAAAGCACATTTATTCCTGTTTTATTTCAATATTATACAGAGAATTTTAATGATGGTTTGAATATTCTATAAAATTTGCTAACCAAGTTAATTTAACAACAAATGTATATAAATTTTTAATCATTTTAATTAAGTTATTCATATTTAAATCGAATAATTTACGGTCTTTAATATATTTACAATTTAACGAAAGTAATATTTCTTGTAAATTTATACCAAACATACAAGATGAGAAGACATCAATAAATAAGAATATGTAAGAATATGTTCTAATGGAAAATATATTAAGTTTAGATTTTAACTGACAAGTAGACTCGATCAATATTGAAAGAGTTTAATGAACATATAAAGACATTAAAATATTAACTTTTCTCTAATTTACTTCCTAAATGTTTTCGTTATCATACTCAAAACATTTTAAATTTAAATACTGTAATTAAGATAAAACTTTAAAGTTACTTTGTCTAAATTTTCAAACGTTTAGCTAATAAATTATAATTATAGTACGAATAATTTATTAGAACTAATCAAAAATAAGGAAAAGTTATTTAAAATTTTTCAAGGAATAAAAACAAAACAAACATAAACAAAACAAAACATTTTTCTCTAATATGATAAATGAATAAAGGTTTTTGAGAAAAGATTCATTTACCATGTTATTATAGTAAACATAAAAATGCATATTACATCAAATATATTTTTCTACCTTTTTTGTTTTGTTTTTTCATTTTACAAATGTCAATATCCACAAAATTTAACTATTCTGTTAAAAAAGATATTAGTAAGAGTTTGGTATGAAGTTCTCATAATTAATAAACTTTTAACATATAAAAAATTATCTGTAAGTTATGTTCATAATTACAAATTATTACAAAGTCAATACTAATTTTAAATTAAAAAAATATATGTGACTTTCATGATACTTTCACTTACAAATACAAGTTTTATTAAATAGAGAGAATGATTTTATTTTTCTGAAATACTGCTTCACTAATTAAGTACTAATTAAATCACACACACACACACACATACACACGCATAATATATATATTATGTACAGTACATAAATATCAGGAATGCACAATAAATCACACACCAGTGTCTTAAAATAATTCTGTAATAAATTTTGTGAAACTTGAATTATTCTATGATTAAATTAAATAATATAAATTCAAAATACATAAAAGTTATTACAAGAATAATTCCTATGAAGTTTGAATTTATTTAATTTTAGCTATTAATCATTTCAGAAATTAAAAAAAAAACTTGCAAAAAAGAGAAATTACTACCAGTTAGGGTGTTTCAACAAAAATTAATCATTTTCAATGGGAGAGAGAGAAGCAGATTTTTGATCCCAGCATTCAGCATTAATAGGGTTTATTATTAATTAATTTCTCCTTCTTCATTTTCACATAATTTAGTCGCCGAAGCTGTTGCTCTCCTGCAATTATAATAGCATTTCTTCGCCCTGATGTGCACCTATTTATTATTTCTGATTCTGATAACTTATTTTTTGTATATATTCAATAACACACATTGTTTTAGCTTACTGTATAAATTTAAAATTTTATAGAATTATTATTAATTATTGTATAGTTTATTTATTAATTACAATTTTAGTGTAACGAATTCGAGTTTACTAATTTTTATTTGAATGGAACGTCTCCGATAGCTTAATTACAATTTAAATTTATTCCTTATTCTAAAAACAATTGTCTTCTACGATAAGGTGAGATTTATAATATTCGTCTAATTTTGAAGAGTTAAAAAATATATTTTTAAATAAAGTGTCAAGTATATGGTTATAAAAACACATATATATGGAAATTATTTCTGATAATTTAATTTGATAACTTCATATATTGTAAAATATTGATAAGCGATGAAGAAAACTTACAGAAAGAAAATAAAAAAACAATGCAGAAAAAACCTTATAATTATAAGTGTTTCTCAGCAATTGACTGTAATATATAAAAGGTCTTTAAAGAGAAATCTTTGTAGGAAACTTTTAAAACAATGTCGAGAAATTTTAGTATGTTGCTTCACTCCCAAATAGGTTTCGACAATAATTCTACAAGACTGCTTCGAAAGTATCGATTAGTAAAATAAATAAATTTCATTACAATCTATCAATTTTACTTCTAAACCTTCAATTCAGAATTTCTCAAACAAAATTCCGTAGAATCATCACATTTTGTGGGAATTATATATAATTCGTCCAAGAAATTTTGTGGTAATCTATATAAAAACTTTATTTTAAGAAAATAATTTAAGCTTATTATTTATTATAAAATATGTAAAACTTGAAATTTATTTTATTATTTGACATATAGATTAAGAGCTATTTGTGGAAGAGTGATCCCATATTTTTATGAAATTTGCTAAATCTTTGTTTAAAATACTTTATTAGCAAAATGTGAATTTTTAAATAATCTGCTGGAATTTTTAATTCGAAATAAACGGAATTTTAAGTTAATTAAATGTGTATTATTATTAAAACATACATTATTTTATTAGATAATATTAGATGATACGTACATAAATGTTTATTAAGTCGCAAGAATTTTTGGATATTACATAATACTATATTTATTTTTCGACATTCATTGTGATATATAGCATTAAAAAATCAGAAATTAATAAATACTATTAATTTTATTACCTAATTAAGTTTAAATTAAACGTATGAAAATGTAATTAAAATTCAATTTTTGATTATTTAAGTATTAGTTTAAGTAATGAAAAGTTTAATTCCTATTGAATATTTGATCTAATTTTTTTTTTAATACAAAGAAAAAAATTTTACTATTATTTATGTTATAAATCAATCAAAAATTATAAAATTTAACAAACTCGAATACTTTAAATGAACAAAAATATGCTTGGATGTAATGGTAGATATAAAGTACTCTTGACGTAGAAATATGATACTATGAATTACAGTGTATGAAAATAATTATGATTTTGAAATTAAGATAACTTTTTAAGCATCTTTTATTAACAAAAATTTTTTTTAAATAAAGATTTCTGGTTAATAGTATGATAAAACCTTATACTAGAGAAAAATGATAGCTTAAATTATCAAAAATTTATTTCTTATTTTAATTTTCAGTAACAGAGATGACACGTTATTTTTAATTTTTAACATAACTGTTTTACTAAAAAAATATCATACTTTTACACCTTAAATGATATTTTTGACAGTTTTTGTAGAAATGGATTTCTTTTGTGAAACGTCAGTACACTGGGGTTTACGCGACCGGACTCAATTTCGTCTATTAGGAGCGGGTTCGACCTGCAATAGAATCAATCAAGTGATTGAATCAAGTAAGTGATTGAAAGAACAGAAAACTCCAACCAAACTGTTAATGAATAATCATGAAAGTTTAAATTTCTATGTAAATGGTTAGTTTAATATCTCACTTATTTATTTATCTCGAAAGGAATTGTTTTATCATCACACAAAAGCCTTAAAAATAATATAGCATAGAATAGGTAATATCGATGTTACACTAAAATTGTAATCTATGATTTTAATTTTAATTTTAATGTAAAGAGCAATAATCGTAATTTAATCATTTATCATTGTAATGTATTGTTATACAGTATTTGTATTGTGTTTGTATGCATATCTACTAAATTTTATATACGGTGTCTACAAGACAAGATTTACAATATTTTCAACATTTTATAGTCTTGTCTGGAGAACAAGTTTTACAGTATTGGAAATTCAACATTTTACAATAGAGAAAAATTTTGGAAATAAAATTCTTTGTCTGCTATGGCCACAAAGTTAGATCTGTTTATTTTACAAATTTTAAATTTTTATAAAATATAGATTATAGTTATATACTCTGGAAATTAATCTGGAAAAATGTAATGATCGAGATATTTACAATAAAATTTAACTAAAGATGAATAGTTAAAATTTATTCATAAGAAATTGATAATTAACTGATGCTGGACTACGGAAACTAGACTGTATATAAATTTATTATTATATGTTTAATATTTATATCTTTGTTATATATATAATTTTTTATCACTATCAGATTACTTACTGTAATATTTATTTATTTATTCAATAGCAAATTTTTAGTTTTATCCAAAATTACTCAAAGGTTATTATATAATTGTAATTTTACTATAAAATTAATAATTGCATTACAATATCGTAGTCATGAATATTTATAAAAATTAAATTATATACTAATCTTAATGCAGAGTTATTACATATTAGATAAAAGATAATTAGTGCAAATCAGATATAGTCATTCTAATGAAAATGTATATAGAATTTAGTCATCAAAACTTCAAAACAGCATTTAGCTATATCCCAAGTTCGCTAACGCTAATAATTTTAATTAATCATATAATGTATCATTGCTCTTAACACGTTTGTTTATGTATTATTAAACCAATAAATAAATATATTTTGTAATTTTATAATTATCACACAAATAAAATAATTGAGGTACAATTTACCTTTTAGTTAAATCATATTTCTACAGAGTTGGCTTCGTTCTGATGGACATATTTTCCTTTATCCACATCTTACTAACAATTTCTTAAATATAATAATTATCAACAAAATTAAAATTATATCATTACAGTCAAAAATATCCGTTTGAACATTAGAATAAGAATTGTTAATCTTTTTACAGTTTTAAGTAACATTTTATTAATTTAGTCACTACAAATTCCTATTAATTAAATTGTTATAATTTAAACACATTGTTTTATAAAAAAAATAATTTTTTAAAAACAATGTATTAAACTTCGTAATTAAATTTACAAACATAATTTTTAATATATAGAAGTCTTTTAAAATACATTACCAATTACCAATTTTAAAATACTAATTACAACAAAATATTTAAATTTTTCCTTATTTATTAAATAATATTTTTAATTTAGCAATTTAGTTTACTTGAAACTGATATTTCAATAAAACAAATAATTACGTTATTTACGACGAATTAACATACAGATACATTTAATATAGCCTAAGTTTTAAACATTGTTATAAAAGATTAATAAAAAAATTAATTATGAAGTACAAAATATAATTGATTTTCTAAAAGAATATATTATTAATTTAATAGACTTAAAATTAAATAAATTAGAAAATATTTTTATAAAAATTTTTACTAAATTAAAAAGAAACTTCAAAAATCATAAATAATAAATATTTATATATCATTTTCAGATGTGAATATTTTCTATAGTTCATTGCTATGTAAGTCATCGAACTCATATATTCAAGTTCAATACCCATCTACCGACCAGAGCGATAAGTTTATTTTTCAAGAGTTAAAAAAAGATACTAAAAATAACAAAATTTCAATCAATTTAAAATACGTTGATATCATTCAAGTGTATCAAAAGTTTAAGATTTCCATTCGAAAGTTTACTAATGAAAGATTAAAATAAAAATTAAATATAATTGATAATGAATAAATTTTGATAATGATAAATAATTTTTAATTACATTGATCAATATTAATAATTTAAATAGAAAAAAAATTAAGAAATTCAAAAGGAAAACTATTGAAATTTTCAACATTTGCCTGGTAAAATATCGTTATTTTTACCTATTTTTGTAATATTTTATCAACTTTAAACAGAATCTTCATAAAGAATCGCTTATTTGGTAAAGAGTTTATTTTGAACTGACTCAACTGGAAAAATTGCCAAAAAATGTGCAAATAGCCTACTATTTTTCAATCAATTTATCAAAGTTTTCGCACATTACGCTTATCTTGCGTTTATTATAATTATGCATTTATTTAATTAAAATTTTATCCAGATGTATTTAATATAATGATTCTAGATAAGGTTAACTTGTCAACAGATTTCAATATGTTGTATAAATTTTTATATTTAATTTGTAAATCTAACTTCATTTCTTGATATTAATTATCAATAAAATAGAATTAATGAATTATTAATTTCTTTTATTACTGATCTCCAAATAAAAATAATTATATATATTTTTTATTTGTATCTACATTTAAAGGATATGGGTGTATACTTACATAGACATAATTTATTATTATATCTATGTAATATATTTATTTATATTACATATACTGTATGTACAAAACAAATTTATATATATTATACAAAAAACTAAATTTATTTTAACTGATTTCTCAAAATTCTGAAAATAGCAAGTTATTCACGATCATCTCACATAAAATAATTTATTTAACGCTAAATTTATATAAAAAGAAATTTTGAAATAGTATCAATTAAAAATAAAACAAATAAATTAATTAAATTTAATTAATTTTATTATTATATTTACTAAATTTTAATAAAGCTCTATTTTTTTTCAAGTATAATTTTTTTATCTTCACAATCATCATATTTAACTTTCGATATTTTTAAATGTTAAATAATATTTTAAATAAGATAATAAAAATAATTTAGAAAGAAAAAAAATTTTTATGATTTTTTAAATTGAAAATTAATATGTGTAATGAATATTAATCACAGTCTACTCAGTAATTAAATTAGATTAAATCTAAATTTAACACATAATAAGTTTTTTCTTTATCAATATTACAACTTGTTCTTAGTATTCTTAGCAATTGACTTAAAGCCTATTAAAGACTGTCTCTTATATAACTATCTCCACTCAGACTATCGACAGATGGTTCCATACACAGCTAAAGCTCCAGATGTTCGTTAAGTCACCCAACGAATAAAGTACCGTACCATAAAACTACCGAGTTGTATTATTTGGTAACAAAGGAGAGAAATAATCTTCCATTAACAAGAAGAATCCAAAGAATCAATATTAATGTCTGATACTACTCAGATTCATCATTCGTATTCTGTTAAAATCAACTATTTCAAAAAAATAAAATAACTCTACACTTCACAATGCCCCGTATAAAATATTTAATAATCAAACAATGGAACAGCGTATTAAATGTAATAGAGATACGTGAAAAAAATGCAGGCATTAACTTGTTTCGTAAATTACTTGGTATGCTACTTGCTGCAATTTAGAAATAAATGCTGAATTAGATATGAATTTTTATTTAAAAAAACACTTTATAAAAAATTTAAAGAGCTGTGTAATGAATTTTCAAGAGAAAGGTATAAAATTTTTCAAACGATTTCTTTGTTTTCAGTACAAAGACACGATTGTTTTCAGCTGCTATTTTTAGCAGAATTAATTAGAAAACGAGGACATCTTTTTGATTTCTCCGTATTGTACAATCGTCATGCAATGAAGTTATCTTTACAGGGATTAGTGTAATCGCATTTATCTTAGCACACATACATACACACCTGAGTTAAAAATAAAAATCTAATATAGATATTATCTAAGTGGAAATTAATCTCTTTTAACTTTATGTTTGTTAAAGGTAACAAAATCAACATTTTTTAAAACCTGAAAAACACACTGAATGAAATTCTTACCGTGTATTGATCTTTTTTAAATGAATAACTCTTTAAATAGACATTTCATAACGATAACGTTATTTAATCTTCACAAAATGAAAACTCTTTTTAACAAAGAATTTTTTAAATATCACAAAAAATTTACTCAATTTTGATATAAAAAAATTATACAGAATATCGATATATATAATTTTTTTTATTCGTTCGTTCGTAAATAATTCATATGTAAAATTATATTTATTACGAAATTTATAATGTATTGAATTATAAATAATTCCAAATTTATACAAGAAAACTTGATATTGCTGAAATAAGAGATTGTTTATTTAAAGTTATCATTTTTCTAGAATAAAATATCTGAAACTGGAAATAAATAATAAATCTGGGACGTCTCTAATACCTCCATTTGTGTAATAATATAAATGGTTATAATTATTTTAAAAAATCCAAACATGCACACAATTAAACTTAAAACATAAAATAATGTAGTAAATACTAGAGCAACTTAGTTTATTTAAAATCTGAATAAATAAATAAATATGATAAAAAAATTTGAGTATATTTATGAATTTTTATATATAAATTATTAAATTTTATAACCAAATTTAAAAAAAAAACATATATATTATATTAAAATGCAAAGCTTAGGTTTCATATTCAAATAAGAACAAAGGGCATCAACCGGATCCTATTGCAATACTCTTCTGTAGTAAACACAGACTAGAGAATCGAAAACGAACCTTGAACCCGAGATTTACATTCTAGTCAACTTATCAACCGAATATATAGCACGACACTGGAAGACAGTCTTATTTATAGAATTCCAGACAGCAGCAAATATAATGTTTGTTTTAGACCGAGAATAAGGATTACACACACAACTGTTTCCTAATTTATCATTTGACAGTGGGTTTAATAGCATAAGCATTAAGAGATGAATATGAGTGAATGACTTACATTCGTCGTCCTGCCAATCCATAATGCATTCGATTCTTTTAAACAAAAACTTTTAAAGTAAAGAACGGTATAACGTGTCGTTCGTCCACAATCCACATCTCCACTTGCCTTCGACCAAACAAATTTCTAAACGAGGCCATCACTTGGCGCAGGCGTCGTCGATGCTGTATTACTCGATGATACTTTCCTACTCCTTATTTGCTATCGGCACTACGTCATTCTTCTCTTGTAAATTTATATAAGTTCTTTTTTAAAAGACTTTTTGACTTTTTCCTGTTCAGTTTTTACTAAAGATTTTGTTGGCCTTGTGTAATATTTTATAAAATCAATTATTTATATATTTTAAAAGAAACCTGACCAATTATAATGGTAAAAAGTAATTGAATTAACACATTCCGAATTATTTTCTATGAAAATTCCATCCGAAATGAAATAAATAATTCGAAACTTTACAATAATGTCTTAAATATCGCTTCAAATTTTGAAAGCTTAGTAATGAATGTATAAACATGTATTTATAAATTTTATAAAATATTAAATTATGCGTATTTTAAAACTAATTATGAAAATTTTATTTCAGAATTGAGTCATCATCTTAAGATTATTTACATATATTATGTTAATAGTTTATGTTAAATTAATAAAAAAATTTACAGATTTTAATTGGAAAACGTCCATTTTATGTATTTATATAAATTTATAAGTTAATATTTATTTTTAAAAAATCGCAGAAAATTGTTAAGAATTAATAGTTTTAATATTTTTATAAACTAAAAACCGAACATTTAATATTTTAAATAATTTTAAGATATTCTTAATGTTTTTAAATGGTAAATTTAAAATTATAACATTTAAAACATTAAAAATTCGAGCTTAATACAATATTTAAAATATAACATTTAATACAGTATATTATTTGCTATGGCTGAACCATTATTTTACTTTTAAAAAATTCTTCTACTTGAAAGCATACGCTGCAATTCCCTTCGCTCATTCAATTTATTTTTGAAATAAAAAAAAGTTAATGATTGCGTGAATATGCCTATAAAAATGAGGTATCTTTTAAATATTTAATTTTTTATAATAATTTTAATTGGCATTTTGTGATTTAATTTTTTTTAAATATTTTTAATCTTAAGCTCAAAATGCTTTAAAAATAACATTTTTCACAACGTTGTGCCTATTTTACTTAATAAAAAATAGCTTAAGAATTTAGTAAGACATTTTATGTTTTAACTCTCTATATTTTTATAAAAAGAATAAATAAATATATAAATTTTATCTTTTTCTTTTCGACAGAATTTCGACAGAAATTTACAATATATATATATATATATATATATATATATATATATATATATATATATATATTAATTAATAATAATTTCGATTAATTTAATGAAATTAGTTTATATATACTGTAGACCTTATTTTTATGTTTAAGTCATTGATCTCAATTTCATCCACAAGTTCGATCGTCCAACAGATCATCAATTATTTATCCTTTCAGAGAATTATCTCTGTTTGATGAATCGGTAAACATTGAAGCCGCTTAATTAAAGTTTAACCTTCAATTCTAATGTATATGATCTATTTTGTGAACTTAAATATAACTTAAGTAAATTTTTAACAGACTATAATTTGGCGTTTTGTGATTTAATATTTTGATTTCTTTAATTCAAACATTAATGTTATTTAATATTAACTGCTCTATGAACTTAAATATAACGTAAATAAAATAAACATCATATATCACTATCCTACTCTCTATACACGTCCTTGACCTTAAATCTAGATATTCTACTCGTACTAATAATATTATCTATCCTTTTTCTATTTTTGTATCAGCTGAAGAAATAGGAAGCAGAGGGGCGAGAACATGTTCTGAAATCTGATAGATAAGTCAAGCTCCTCCTGAAATTCTAGTCTATTTCTTTCTTGTCAACTCAAATTAGTTCTTGTCAATATTCTCTCTTCATCATTCTTAGCGGTTTTTTTGCAATATTTTCCTAATTCTTAACTTATTAAATTAACTCAATGATATATAAAATACTTTCGTTACTAATTCTTAATTAATAAGATCATAATTTTTTTGTATATAATTAATTGAAACTAGATATAAAAAAATGATAAATTTGCAAATTATCAGACTGTTGTATTCAATGCGAAGTAATAGAGATTTTTCTGTTATTCATTTATTACTAGAATTTTAATTATAATTAAACAATCTTTGACATTAATTCGGCCTGAATAAATTATAAATTCGACATCTATGCTTTTAATATTTGAGATAAATAGGATACTTAATAAAATAATCAAAATTATCTTTGATGTTTTCATTATCAAAATTCTAACAGGCATTCTGATTAACTTTCAATTGCAAGACGTGATTAATTTTGAAAATAATTTTTCAAAATTTAATAAGTAACTATCATTGGTGAAAATTAATAATTCTTTATATTTTCATTATATTCACTATTATGTAAACAGAAATTAAATTTACTTGTAGATAAACAAAGAGATGATAAATTATGCAGAAATGCAAATTAAATAAATTTTAAAAATATTTTTGAATCTCACAAAACAGATAAAGTAATAGATTGGATTTTAAACTGCCTTTAATTAATAAACAAATAAATTTTAACTGTTTTAATAGATAAGACATCCTCAATCAATCACAGGAAAGAATAATATTTTTCTTTTTATTACATGAGTAATTTGATAATTATATTTACAAATAGTAAGTAAAATTTCTTAAAATATACAGTTTTATAGAATTTATTGTAAATATATTTTAAATTAACAAATAAATAATTTTTAAGGCATTATTAGGCCTTAAAAAGACTTGAGACTAATGAAAATTTGTTTGTTATATTTATATGTAATATAAAAAACAAAAAACTTAAATTTATTTTATAAAAATAAGTCCTGATAATATTATATTTGATCAACTATACATTTTAAAATACATTTATTGTACTATTTCTATTATCTACAGGAGTAGAATAATACAATATTTACGATAATTATTATTATTAACTATAAAAATAATCGAAAAACTGCTCATTTCTACAAAATTAAATGCACCAAAATAATTAATAATAAAAGTTCTACACATTTAATTAATATTGAATGATACTTAAATAAAAATATGGCTTCAAAAACCATTAAATTAATTTTAAAAAAACTTTTAATGGTTTAATTTTAATAGATAAAAAATTTTAAAAAACTTATTTTTATTGTGGGAAATAAACCAATTTAATTATTGAAAAACATAAAACCAACAGTCACTTTCTGAACAGCCTATTTATTGATTAAGCAATCATATCAGCATTATTTGTTAATAATAATTAGACTGGCTTTATTGATTTTATGTTTAATATTCATTAATTAAAAAAAAAAACTTGATAATAAATTATCTAGTGAGTTATATATTTACAATTTACAAATACTTAATTAACTTTACAAATAATAATTTTTAGCTATTAAAAAAGGTATAATAAATTAATACAAGTTTGCTAGCATGTCATCTGTCTGTCCTCAGTATTTCAAAAGACTGCTTGGATCTGAAATTCTCATGATAGTTTAGGGACTCAAGTTACATTCTGAACATCGTGTTTACTCAGGAACTCACATACAAAATGTTCGAAGAGATAGAAAATTTTCGATTATTATTTTAAACTATTATTTAGACTGTATTTTAAATATTAAATTCCGTTTTTCACCTATAGATTTGTGTTTTAAAAATTTAAGTAATGGCCAAAATATAATAAAACGAATCTATAAATGTTAATTTAAAAAAGTTTTATTTATTAGTTTCTGTGAAAAAATTTATAGCTTTTTCGATGAAAATTCCACGAATAAAAGACTAATTAGCCTTTATAAAGAACAATAAACGGATTTCAACATCCAAAAAAATAATAAAAGTTATAATTATAGAAGTAAAATAATTTAATATTGGATACAGACTATAGAATTATATAATGCTCTATAAAATAAAATCAATTAATCGAAATCTATAAAAGAAATTGCAAAATTTAAAATTAACAGTACAGTATAATTAACGGCCGTAAAATCAATGAAACATTCATTAATCTAATTAGAAATTAATGAAAATAATTAAAAAAGAAAAATTAGCATGTAGATATACCAGTTTCCTTTCAAGCGAAAATGAGTCGAAAGTTTATGGTCTAACCTAAATATTTTATGTTGCTAGAATAATAAAAGAGAAAAATAAAATAAAATGATAAACATAATAAATTTAAAACGTAATTATATAATTTTTTTCCTAAAAATTTAGTTATCGATAGGTATTAAAAATTTATTTTAAACTTATATTTTAATACGAAACGGATTAGAATTTTTTCTGTGTGGATGTTTAATTTCTGGTTTCTGATAGAGAAATAAATTTTATTATTTTAATAAAATTAATTAATTCAAATGTGAAACGAAAAAAATATCGAAAAAATCAAAAGTGATTTTTGTAAGTAAAACATAATTTAATAATTTTTTTTAAACAGGAAATAGCTTAACACAGGTCTTATATTATCTCAATTTTTGTTATTGAATGGAATATTTGATTAATGAGAATTTCTAGTGAAATGTAATTCGAGATCTTGAACAATCAAGAAAAAATTATATTTCTTTTTATTGCATAGTTACTGTGTAAGTTGCACGTAATCTTATAAAATACTACGATAAATGATATGGTTATTTTTATAGAAATCAATATTATCCACCATATAATTTTTTCTATGAAAAATATACTTTTTATGGAAAATTTAATTAGTCAATTTGTTTATCATATTTAACTATATAACGTTTAAAAGCATATATTAAAAGCTCAATATTAAGTATTTAATCATATTTATATTTTAATATTTATTACTCATTGATTAATATATTATAATTATATTTATTTAATTTATTATTAAATTAAATATTTTAACGAATATTTTTCTGAAAGTTTTATCAAAAAATGTATTAAATATTAAAATACCAACTAATTCTTTATTAATTTTATTTTAAACAATTTTTATAAAAACAAATGGAAATGTTTTAATATAAATTTATAAAATTAAAAGTAATCAAAATTATTCAAAAAATGCAATTAAATTCTAAATTGATTGACGAATTTATTAACAATTTACTAAAATAGTTTATTAAATCCATTTAAATAAATACAAATATATATATTTTCGTTTAACTTCAATTAATCTTAAAACAGTAACAGAAACTAAGTGAAAAATCAATAATAATTTTATTTTTAAGTAATGAAAAAACCCCACAGAAATAAGAATGATCCTAACAAACAAAAATATTAAATAAAGCAGATAAAAAAAATTATTTCATTTACATAATTATTGTTTTCTTTTGTAAAAATAATTTTAAATAACTTTAATTATAAGAGATTCGAACGTAAAGATTTTATATTAAAATTAAAATTACATAAAGAATTTTAATAGTGTCATTTAATTTAAAAATTAAAGTAAAAAATCTATATCTGTTTAATAACTTTTTAACTTTGAATAGGAACAGCTTTACGTGAAAAATCAAATGACTAATATTTATATAATGTGTGTAAAGGTCTGTACATTGTTTCGATTTTATTAATTTTTATTTAAATTTAAAATGTAGAGAGTTAAGTTTGAAATTCTCCATTTAATGAAGAAATTTTGTATAAATCTAAATTTAATACTAATGTAAAAAGTTTTGAATAGGAAACATTCTACATAATTTATTCCATTTGCATTTAAATTTAGCGTTTTAATATACGAAACTTTGAATAAATTCTTCATTTATTTTGTTAAGTAAAATAAAATTAATATTTTTTTCCTAAAATCTACTCAAATATATTATTAACATAAGATATTAAAATAAGAATCTTAATATTTTTAAATTAAATATTATAGTTATATATTGAACAGAGTAAAAACTACTTTGATGTTTATGTAAAAAATTACTATACCTAAACAACAATTTCAAAGTAAAATTTGGAACTGTCATTAAAATTTGATTTGTTAATAGTAAATTTTAATTCAAACTTTATGAATATTTGAAAAAGTTTCCGATTTAGCGATTTTCAAACGCAAATTCGAGTTTTAAAAATTTTTTGTCAATGATTTATGCTTGTTTTCATGGAAATTTCAGTATTGATAAGGATTTGCTTTCGAAGTCAATAAGAACAATTTGATTAAACAGTCTAAAAATATATAAAGTAGCGTGAAATTACATTTAGATTTATGTTCCACACTAGACTTTTATGCTTATTTAATGAATAATCATCATAATAAGATATGTAATCTGTTTATATGTAAGTTATATATTTCATAAAGCTCATATATTTACATATCAAATAACTAAATAATTATATTTTACGGTAAAGCATTACAATAAAAAACATTAAAGCATATTAAATTATAAATAAACTCTAGTAAAAATATAGAATAAAACTATTTTGTACTTAAAAAGTAAAAATAGAATATTTATGAAAATGTATTGTTTGTTTGTTTAATGGTCTAAGGAAATGCAACAAAAGATCGATCTGCCAAGGAGGAATGCCTCCCAAGAGGACTTTCTGTGAGGGAAACTGACACGTGAAGAAAACCTGGAAAACTACGTTGGTCTGAAGCGAACCCACGACCCAAACTATTAGTATTTAATGGTTTTATCCACTCAAATAATGTATTTAATCAGAAATTTTACAAAATACTAAAGAAAATTTTTTATTAAAATTTCATTTAAAGACTATATAATGTATAAAATCATATAACATACGTATAAAACGTCAAACACTTGTCATCATTGCAATTTTATTACAGTTGAATAAGGACCGCATTAAGTATGGATGCTTTACAGTAATAATTTAACAAATTAGTGAATAGACTTTATAAAAACAATAATAATAATAATATATTAAAATAACAAATAAAAACATGATTTAATTAGACAGTTATATCTTTTGTCCTTTTTCATATCATAAATAGATTAACGTCATTTTTTCATATAATTGTTAAGAAGAAAATTTGAGATTTTAATGAATAAACGTTTCTTGCGGTCGATAAGTGAGTAATTTGAAATTATATTAAATGATAATACAGTAATGAATTTATATAACACTTCAGAATAATTTTATTCGAACAAAACAACTGTGTACTGATTAATATTAAAAATTCAATAATTTATTGTTTAAACTAATATTGAAAATGTATTAAACTTAAATTTTAAAAATGTTATTATTACTATAACAAAAATAATCATTGTAAGAAAAATAGAAACAATTTTAAAAATAAATATTATGCTCAATTAAAGAATTATTGACTTAAAATCCAAGAAGGAAAGCGTAAATTTATATTTATGTTTATTTTCATTTTTGTATTTAATAAATGTAGATTTATATATATTTATGCAAAATAACTTATTCAGTTTTCATTCTCGATTCAGTCATAAATTTCTTGTTTATAGAAGCTTTCGTAAGAAAATTCATCACAATCAAAAATGTTTCATTTGCATTCAAAGAAGTTCGTTGCACGGAATTTTGCTTATTTATAACTTACTACGGATTAATACAGAAACGTGGAGAATTTTCAGCTTCTTTAATTAAATATAGATTTGATTTTCCTTTTAAGGAAAATCAAATCTCTAATTAATTAAAATTCCTAACTTTGAAAAATGAATAACAACTTCCAAGTTTTTATGTCATAAATATGTTTCTAAAGACATATTAACTGAAACACTAAATTTAATTTTGCATAATTATAAAGTAAAAATCTTTCATATTTTTGACTTATTTTCATAAAAACAACATATAGGACGAGAACGTCGTGTTTTTAACCTGACCGTAGTAACAATACAATTATGTGACTGTTCTCGAATGAAGATTGCACATTATTTGATATGATTTAAAAAAAACTATATCATGGGATATTTTGATATTTTCGTCTCAAATATAAAATTTTTATTATAAACGATTCTAATGATTATCATGATTTATAGCCCCTTCCTACTCAATTACAGAGAAAGGTTCTACCCCAATCATCATAAATGGCTACCTCCTGTCTTATTACAAAGAAGCACTTCTCCTTCATCAATTTTCGAATTAATGATTTATATAGCTTATAATATACGAAATTTTTTTAACACGTAGTAACGTTATGAAGAAGAAACAAGGTCAACCCAATCTTCTAATAATGGAAGCAAAAGACTTTGCTCATCAATTTTTAATCAACGTCATTACTCCTTAAAAATTGTTCCGTAAAACTTCATTTATAAAAGAAAGGAATAAATTTAATTTGACTCTAATGAAACTAGTACAGTCTAGTATTCCAATAATGGAAAATATAATCTTGGTGCCTTTGAAATAATGAAATATTTAATTTTTGAAGAAAGAACATATGGATAATATATGATAGATTAATAGTTAGTATATAATATAATTGATTAGCCATACTTTTTGACTAAAATAAAATTTAAAATTATTTTAAGTAAACAGTACTGTACATATAAATATTTAAAAATGGTCGTTTGTTTGGACCGTTTTATAAATATGCTAACTTAATTAAGAAAGCAGAACAAGTAGAAAAATATTTCTTAATTATCAAGAAATATTTTAAATTAATGTATAGTTATGCATATAATACTTTTGTGAAATAAATCAATGTTATGATTTATTTCACGACGCAAATTCTGAGTTTACTTGAATTCGTTTCGATTAGTTTTGACATGATATCTGATGTCTTATCCTCATACTCCGACATAAGTATCAATATAAAGTGTTATGGCAAGCAATTTAAAATCAACATTAAAAGTTGAAAATTTGGATCAAAGTTCTCTTTCGAAGTTGTCTGGTAGTTTTTTGCATCATAAAACATCAAGATTTTTCAATACAACTTTTCGTTCAATTTTATTTTCGTAGCAATCGATGACGAAAATAGGCTCTACAGAACCCTCAATTTGAGAATCACTGAATACTAGAGACCCATACTACTTGAATGTTTTTAAAAATTTATATTAATATTTTTAAATTACATATATTTCTATAAAGTAAAGACAATCAAATAAAGTTTCTCATGTCATATTAAAAAACCTTGAAAAATGTTTCACTTTTTTAAGTTGAGGAAGCACCAAGTATTTTTTTTTTATGGGGGCCTCAAAATTACAGCTACGCCATTGACTATTAGATTGCACTTCAAAGATTTTAGATACGCTGCAATGATTTTAAAGACGAAGTTATTTTTGTTTGTTGGAAAGGGGCCATATCTTCAAATTTTTCTGTAAAATGACATCTTATAGTCAAACGTCATTTTAAAGAACAATAAGACGTCATTAAATAATGTAAAATATTTAATTTAAAAAATTGTTTAGCAAGACTGTAGATGTAAATATGGAAATTTCTCAACTAGATAATTTATTACAACCTAAAAATTTGTTAATTTATTCAGAAAATGATTTAATGATATCATGTGATCAAATGAACTATTTTACAAGACCATTTTTCTGGAGATTTAACAAATAACTTCCTGTTATATGGTTGTAAATTAAGGAATCTCTCGTACAATTAAAAAACACGAATATAGCGTAGAAAGTATCAAAAAGAATTATCTGATTTAGTTCAAATAAATTACGATTTACGGAAAGTGATTTCCCGAAAGTTAACAGCTATATTGCTTCTGTTGACTTTCCCTCCCAAAAATTTTTTGCAGGGTCGCAAAAGTATTACGTCACTAGAGAATTCTTTTCACTTCTTTTTTTAGATCTAATGCAGAAAAATAATTCATTTAAATAAAATAAAAACATTTTAATTTCAGCTATTTTAAACAAAAAACTGATAAAAACAATAATGTTGTTTTAGTAAGGTTTGAAAATAAAAAGAAATAATTATGTTATTGTAAAATTTATTATTAATGTGGCTGCATGTTTATCACTTTTCATTGTTTTAGCTCAAACTATCTGAACTTTAATAGATTTTTCAAAAATAACTACTGTCTTTTGGAGAATATCGGATAAACAATATTAATGCAATATCATAAAAAATGTAATGAAAAAATGCAATTTTCATTTTTGGGACCCGTAAATTTTTTTTGCAGGCGCCCTCAAATTTATAGTTACGCACTAATAATAATCCATTATTAAGGTTATTAATATATTTTTAATATAATTTATTCTTGGATACATATTTAGAAAGACAATTAATTATTATTCAAACAAAAATATTAATTATTATTGATAGTTTAATTCTTAATTATTATTTAAAATTGTGTAAAAAGCAAAAGTTTTGATACAATTTCAATTATTGTTTTTAAATTAAATACTGATTAAAATGTATTAATAAAAGTACCGAATGTATTAAATTCTAATTAATTTAATTCATATTTCACATAATAATCTATTCTTCGGTTTAGACATACATCACTATATCTTATAAAATATATATCATAATAATTATATCATATATATGTTTATTAAAATTTAAATATATATTAAACAGTATCGAAAGTATAGAAGCTATTGAATATAATACATCCAATTAGAGAATAAATTACGATGCAGACAGCTGAAAATTATTTTCAAGGTTTTTCTAGACAGAATTTAATTTCTTTGGTAGCATGCTTAACGTTTTGAGTTACACCGGATACTTTCTTTCATCTTCCAATATTGAAATTAAACGAAATTTTTAATTTTCAATGTTATTCAACTGAAATGATTTATAATTTGTTATTTGTTAAATATGTTATTATAATCGTCATCCAGTTATCTCGCAAACAAACTTATATTGGCTAAATACAATTTTCAATGAGAAAATAAAAATGTAATATAACCATTTCATTTATATATATAATTCTGAAGATTGTAATTTTTCATAGTGTTTAATATTCCGTAGTTTCCTTAATTATTATTATATGAAAACCTACAGACGTTCCTGGTCGAGTTTGATGTTTAGATTGGTCGTGTTGTTATTCTGCTATTCACTTCGTAAGACCATGTAACTTTATTGAATTTTTCATATTTTTCAAATTTCGTACTATTCAATTAGCTGTATTGGTTTGTCATCTGATATTTTTGAACATACCATTAACCCAGTATCTTAATAGTGGAAAGTATATAAGCATTTAGAAGCAAGCAAAGTTATCAACGTTTTTCTTAAAATTAATTTGTCCTCTTTACTGTTAATTAATTTTCTGGTTTTGGATGTTGCTTTTTTCAATGTCATAATTAATCACATGATTTAAACTAAACTGTTGCTTTCGTTCAGATGTTTATCTGCTGAGGTATTTAATTTCTTGTAAAAATAATTCATTGTAATCTTACATTTTTCCTTCAATTTTATTGATTACTTTCTTTTTTGAATCGGAAGTTCAAAATGACTATTCTAATAATATTGCATGCCATTGATCTTTATAAAGACATCGGCAATTAATTTGTTAGCAAGCTTCACACTCTCGGTTCCTCTGATTAAGCTGTTGACGTTTGGTATGAATTATTAATACTGGTTATATTTATGATACCTTCTCATGCAAAGTATCTGATGTACTAAATTCCGTCATTCTTGTGTTGAGTGATTTTTGTAAGCATAAATCATGTAATCATACAGTTCTTCGAATTCTAAAATCTCATTAACGTTAACGATTAAAGATGTTTTCAAAAATACCAAAGACATTTACTCATTATTTAAGAAGATATTTAACTGTTAATCTACAGTTTTCTGTCGATTAATAAAAAAATAAAAAATAAAAAATCTGATTAGTGTGAACTGTTAACTCATAAAACTAACTTATGTATTATGTTGTGTTGTGACCTTTATTAAAATCCTCTTACTGACCAATAAAATCTTGAGTTATCCATTTATTAATACATGCAAGTTGCATAAAAAAAGAACTAATATTTGTTTATTAATTTTTAATTCAATTTTTTTTAAAATTACACATGTAATACAGCAAATAACTATGAATTCTGTATTAAATTTGATTTTAAAATTGAAATGGTGTTTTATGAAAACCTACATATTTACACAATTTCACTGCTTGATTAAAGTGTAAGGTACCAGTGTTTCTAGCTATAGCGTTGAGAAAAATTTGCCAGAAATGAGTTTTAGACTATGCTTCACATTTATTTATCTAAGATTGCCATTTTTGACGAATGGGCATGACAATAAAAAAGAATTTAGGAAAAAATGACAATATAGATACTGTATGAAATACGACTTTTCCATTTAACATTTTAACAGTTACACGATGCTTATACTGTACAGTACATCACATAACTTTCATTTCCGTGAACAAATTAAATTAAATCGATAATATGCATTTTTTTTCTAAGAACACGACGAAAAAGTATCTTATTTGAATTTTGAATAAAGTTTTCAATTTGTGTTTCAGTTTTCATTATCGTAATTAAATGATTGACTTTCGATCCTACACTAGAAAACATAAACCTAGCAACAAGATGATTATTTTTGATTTTATTATAAACATGAATCGATTTTTCCTACATTAAATGAAAGGATATATCAAAAATGATCGTATTCCTTCTAATGTTATAGTGATATAATACTGAAGGCATCTGAAAAGTGTAAACATCTTTCAGATAAGTAAAGTATTTTAATGTTATAAAGTAAAAACTAATCTGAAAGAACTATAATGTATGTGTAGTTATTATAATATTTTAATGTTATTTGAAGTTTCATGTAAAGATGTGTAGTTTCTAATGTTATTTCTTTCAAAGATTAAATAATTGGCAGATGTCTAATACATATGCATAATATTCTGAACTACAAAATCCAAAATATTATCCATCAAATTGTAATGATGTGTACATTTAAGCTTGTCTACGGATAGGATAAACTGTTATGTTTGCCGATTCGTACAAGTTAGTGCGTTAATGTAAATCACTTGATATATCAGTTTCAAGATTGAATTTTATTGAAATCGTGCATGCTTTAATTACATAGCCTATATATATGCTTTACTAATTCGTAAGTGAGATCTAGAGTTAAGTTATTATTCGTTTAATATCATTATTTTAACAATATTCGATATTTCATATTTTAAATAAGTTTTAATTATAAACAATTGATTTGACTATCTTGTGAATTTCGTTACTTTAATATTGTTTTTTTATCTAATGTTTATTTCTATTTTTTATTTATTTTTTTATTTATTACAGCGCATTGGAAGTGCATCTCCGTCTTAACAAAATCCCGACAAATATTTATTTAAAAAGAGAAATAAAATAAAGTAACTATTTTCACTTTTTCAAAAACTAAAGATTATTTTTAAAACAAATAATATTATTGCTGAAAAATGAGATAAAGTTTAATGCTTTATATAATAAAAATTAGTATCATTCGCTTAGGCTATACAGTTTTCTTTTTCGAAAACTTTTACATGCTTGAAATGCAAATCATCAAATACAAAAAATGAAAAAATATTAATGAGAAATATCGCTGTAATTTCCATAATTATATATAGAGTTAATTGCAACAAATTGACAAAATTTTTAATAAATTATTTAAAAAATTTATCTTATATTTCATTTAGTTTTTCGTTTTCTTCAAACGAATTTACTCTCTTTAAAATAAAAAGTCGTACTGCGTATATATTATTATTTTTTTCCATCGTGCGAGCACAAGGATTTTTTTTTCCTTTGCCCCTCGGATATTTATTCAAACCCACAATAAGATGACCCACTGATGAGATATGGAGATATATTCGGGTAATTGTTTTTCTTTCCGTGCTTTGGGTACTAAGAAAGCTTTTTTTCGCGAGTTCGGCCGGGCCCACAATGGGGCGGTCAGGTGGTGAGTGACGGGCTCAACGTATCCCAGACAGATCACCCATGAAAAATTCTTAAATACAATCGTTGTTTCTATGATTTATATACAGGTACTCCTCACTTTACGACCTATCTGCTTAACGACCCCTCGCACTTACGACCAATCGAGTTTCGACCTGCAATTCGGGGAATCCCTTCTAGGCTTGAGTGTCGGTCAGTGGCGGATGGTGACATGCGCACTAAGCGTACTATAATAGTCTTATAGTACTATAATCGGCTAATAGCATACTATAATAGTCTTTTTTATGAATAAATTTGAAGTTTGTTGCATAATTTGTATAATTTTACAACGATCCTATATTCCCGGCGCAAGCTCCTCGCTTATCGACCAATTCGCTTAACGACGTAGTCGTCGGAACGGAACTCCGTCATAAAGTGAGGAGTACTTGTATTTATAATTAGTTAACACAATTCTTGATTATGAAGATAATTTCTGTAACACTTGTTATATATAAAATTGTTTACTTTTAATGCATTTTATTTTTTCAGTATTAGTATCATTTAGCAATTACTATCACGAAGTGTTTCGATCATTATAGTTATTCGCATCTTCTCGATATCGTTTAAAGTTTTGATTTTCTTATTCAATTTAATTACTCTATCAACTAAATCAGTTTTTGAGAAATATTTTAAAAAATTACAAGAAAACACTAAAGTAAAATTTGGAACCTTTTAATAGTAAAACTTTATGAAACTATTTGCAAATCCAAAGTTAACAACTCTTGAAAATGCTTATCTATTATAAATATATTATGATAAATTCAATCAATCAAATACTTACTTCAACCAATATTACTTACTTCATTCATAAGAGTTCATTTGGATTTATAAATTTATAATTGCAAAATTCGGAAACGTAATCGAAGCCTCTTTATAGTTTGACATCTGGAATACAAGATATGTTTTTGCAATATATTTCGTCGGTTATAATAATCATGCTAACGAAAACGAATACTTGATACCATTTCTGTTTTCAATTAATCAAAATGATTAAAAATAAAATTCGACTTTTGTCAACCATTAAAAATTTGACCGATTAAGGAATTTTTCTCTATAACAAAAAATTTTATATAAAAATTTAATATAATGAAATGAAAATTTACGTCACAAAATAGAAAAAATCAGATAATAAAAATTCCTAATTTCTATTTCAAATGTGGAAATGGTTAAAAAATAAAACAAATGATTAATTTAATGATATCGACTGATTAAAGTTAAATTTAAAACCTCTTTGAATTTATTTTACAAATAAAAGGCTATTGTATCTCACGTCGTTTTTCTTTCAGCAAATTTTTAGAACAAATTTTTGAACAACATTTTGCTTAAATATAGTATATTATAGAATGCCACCAAACGAAATAATTATTTTTCAGATATTACGAACTTTCCCTAAATACAGTAGAGCGTCGATAAGTGAAACGTCGGTAAGTGGAATGGCCGGAAAGTGGAACGATTTTCAGTCGGACTGTGTCGTGCTGAATCGAATGTTTTTGATACTAAATTTACTTCTAAAGTATAATTTTCATGTTTTTTTATATTCTTTAATATATTTATTTTGTTTGTACAAAATGCAGAAATAATTTTTAACGATACGATAGCCTCGATGATTATTATAAAAATTTTCGTTAGGCTTAAAATCGACGAAAATTCAACACGAAGCGACACGCAACGGAGAAAAATTTGAACATCGGACAGGTTAATGTATTTTTTCGTACAAAGTCGGAAACTGGAACAAATCATTAACTGGAAGGACCCCAGTCCCCAATTGGTTCCACTTATCGACGCTCTACTGTAATTTGTATACAGCGAAAACGACAATGGGTTTTCAATATATAACAGAATGTCTATGTACACAAGTTTGTGAAATTAATAAAAGGATGTTGGCGATGGGATCACGAACGTCCGCTGGGGAACAGGTCATTTGCCCTCACTTATTTGAGAAGTTAGATATATTAATGTGGAGTATAATAATATTATTATTATCAATAAATGTAACGTTAAGAATTGAAATAATAAATTGAATTAAAAATGAATATATTTGAAATAACGAATAATGAACTACTGTATAACTTTAAGCAATAATTATGACAGTGGATAAGTATGACAGAGTATACCATTTTGCATTCCTTGGAAAGATGTAGTGAACGACAGGATGGGTTAAAGAGTCAGCTTGCCGCTTTGGTGAATCCGGGATCGAAGCCGGATGGTCGGAAAAAACCTCAAATTTTTCATAGGTGGTCCATTCCGGCTATGTCGGGCCTCGTCTCATTCCCATTGTAGGCTTGACGAACCCGTGATAGGTATGATTAAAAATACCCTCTTTAATGCCGACGGAGTGAAAAGAGAGGAAAAACATCTCAAAAAGAAAAATACACAATAAGCAAGTAGTATAATTAATGTTACAAAATATTATTTCGTATACAATAAAGAATGTATTCTAAGAAATTGAAAATTTTCACTGTATACTTGATATCTTATAGTATATACCTTCTTTCTATGGCACATTTCATAATGTTTGTATATTATCTTAAGATAAAACCGAAATTCTATGAAATGTCGCTAGTTATAAATATTTATCGTTTATTCACTTCAAATAAAATATTCATAAGTAATAGAATAAAAGATTTTCTAGATATAGCCTAGTAGGAACGATAAACCTAACTTCTTTCCTTTCACAAAGAAAAGCTTTTAAGTAAAAATGTTTATTCGTTATAAGTATTGTTTGTCGTGTGTCTTAATTAATTTTAAATTCCAGATAATAAACTATGCCAATCAGTATTATCCTTCATCTTTGTTAGTTCATCCAACATGAATAAAGGATAGAGAGCGACGCCCCATGAGTCAAGCTCATTCCTAGTGAGTAAAATTGAGATCGATCATGTGGTTTATATGTACTAATACCACACGAAAAAATCCACTTTAATCTTCTCTTAAGCAGCATATTTCCTATTTTCCTGCTTTATCAAAACGATAGTCCGCCTGAGAAAAAAATTTTGTGTAAATAAAAAGATTTTCATCAAAACCATATAAACTGTACTTTATATCTTATCATGATTTTTACATTTTTTTTGTCTTGTAAAAAAACTCCATGAATGTTAAAATACATCATTAAAAATATTTACTAAAATGTTTTTACATTGTTTTATGTTTACTGTACATTTGCATAATTAATTCTACGAATTAAAATAACTAGTATATAAATAATATATAATAACTTTTAAAAGATGAAGATATTTTTTTATTTAAAATTCACAGACACTCGATATATTAAACAATTACACTACACAAAGAGGATTACACAAGATTTTTTTCCAAAACAAAACGGATGAAATAAACATGTTTTATAAAAAAAACGTTAAAGATGAGCTCCAGTCTGCATTTTTAATATTTTCTGTATATTAAGAGTTTAAGCCTATAGAATCTCATATAGGTTTAATAAATAAAAATTAGCTTGTAATTCAAATTAACATTTGTGTAAATATGTAGAATTAAGCAGCTACTCTTAATTAACCGTCATTTTATGTTCGCCATTGTTTATTTTTGTTACTTTGCAATGTAAATACTGTAATTTTATTTATTTTAATCTAAATAATTAATATATTTTCTTAATATTTTCTTATTTAATTAATTAATACATTTCTTTCATGTATATAAATTATTCTTTATTATTTTGATTTCATTTAATTAAGTAAATGTTAAAACTTTCTTCAAAATCTAATTTAAAAAATTTATTTACTTTAGAAGTTATAAAACTAATTAACATGAAAATATATATTTTTTAATGTTTCCAATTATAGATTTTTAATTAAAATACCTTATTATTATTTAATTTTTATCCGATTTACTTATCGAGCTTCTTTAATGTAACGATTTTATTTTTCACCGATTAATTATCAAATTATTTTAAATTATATTATGAACTTATTAGTGTTTATTTAATATAATGAAATTTAATTACTAATAATAAATATTTAAAAATGAACATTTATTAACTTGTTCTTAGTTATTGCTTAATATGATATGGTGGCATATTTAATTCTTTTATAAAAATATACAAATTGGAAGATACCATAATACAGTAATCGTCGAGAAATATCAATATATCTCAATTGTAAATTGATTAGATTATATAATTTATTATAAAATTAAAATTTTAAAGAACTTATTTAGCAAATTATTATTATTTTTTTATACCAAAAAACTTATTAAAATAATGAAAAAAATTATGGACTGTTATCATTTTCTTTTTTCCTTTTCTTACTATGGTAATCAAATTAAGTGTTCTACAGTTAAATTTAATTAAATAAAAATAATATTTCAAGAATTAAACATTTGAATCTGAATTTTTTCTTGATCAAATATACAAAGATTTTTAAATAGACAGTCATTTGGTATTATTTTTTCTAAAATGCTGCTTCCTTAAACTTATTTATCTACCTTTACGTCTATAAAATATCTATTTGAAATATTTAATTTGTATAAATTTAATTTTTTAAAAATTCTTTAAATATGCAGAAGTTTTTCTTTGAAAACTTCAATTAGATTAACTACATACTTATTAATAAAAGTTTATGGTTACAGATATATTGCAAATGTAAATTAAATTATAATTAAACGGAAGAGATCATTTTTAATAAAATAAAGTAATATCTTACATATAACCAAGGTAGAGCTTACTTAAAATCATTATAAATTGTACAAAGTGGCATTTATTACAATGAAAGAAACTAAACTTGTTATTCTTTGTTGAAATTAAAGGTTACATGAACTTGGAAGTAACGTAATCAATAAGCTTTGTAGACCTTTTAAATTTGTTTCCTAAATAAATAAACATATGTGCAGTTGTTTAAAAGCTATCTTTATCTTAGTTCGTCTCAAAAAAATAATAAAATCAAACTAATATAGTTGAATTCAGAGAAAAGAATTAAAACTTTTGCAAAAACTCTTACTCTAATGAAAAATTAGAAAAATTAAAATTTGTTCAAATCAAATTAATTCTCATATAATGTATACCTCTGTTTGATATAAATGACGTAAAAAGTACTCCAAAATGTTTGAGAGAATAATTTTAATTTTAATTTTAAAAATTTTACTTTAAAATCAAAAAAACTCCGAATTAATTTTTTATAAGGCCTATCTTATAAAATAATGATATATTATTATTTCAAAAAGCAAATGAAATTTTTATAAATTATTTTTTAAGATTTTAACTTTTTTAAAATGTTTAGTTTTTATCAAGTAAAATAAATAATAAATCGTTAAATTAAAACTAATGTAAAAATATTTTTAATTTAAAATTATATCTAAATTTTTAAATGATTCATCATTTATTTTATTTTATCTACGTTTTTTTAAGATCACAACTTAAATAATTTTTCAATTAAATAGAAAAAATAATGATAATTTACGTATATATGGATCTTTATAAATTAAATGTAACTTTATTTGAAAAAAATGTTTACCGTTTATTGTTATTTAAAATAAATTAATAAAAAAATGCTTAATCCAATAACATATTTCAATATTTAAATAAATTTGTTTCATAAGCTATCTTAAATGAAAAAAATAAAGGATAGAGAAGTAAATATTTTACGCAAAATATTAAAACTATTCAACATCACATCATTTAACAATACATCATCACAAATCAATTCAGATAATTTTTTTTTATTTACTTTAAAAATTAATTATTTATTATAGTAATAAATCATTAATTCCGGAAATTTAATTGAACTGTGCTGGACAAATTTGCTATTACAATTAATAAAGATTGTACGTCGATAACGTATTAAATTAAATAATACTAAATTGTCATTATCGTAACTCATTTATAGATTTTAACTTATTAATGAATTGCAATAATATATGTTTAGAATCCGAACTTTTCTTTATTTCAATATTTATTTTGTATGTTAAAATTCTTATTTACCAGAAACAAATATTACAAATTGACAATATACATTATATATTTTAGCTATTGTAGGGTTTACATTAGTATTATATTACATTATAATACTATATGTAATATCCTTACTACTGTATATAGTAATGATGTATTCGATTATATTTTAAATTTTTTATTCTTTCAGTTTAAAAATATTATCGCATTTGAATGAGAATATTTTAAAAAATGATAACCGATCTCAGGAGCTATGAAATTATAAAACTGTTTTAAAAAAATTAATCCTGCTGATGATTCATTACTCTGGCGTCTCCTATAAACAGACTAAACACGCAATTATACGTATACACCGTATAAGGAACTGATCTAAACTATAAGAATGTAAACAACTTCAAACTTTCTGAGCGATTAAAAGTGTAATCGAGCTTGTTAAGATTTCCTTCATCTTTGAAAAACATGTATATAAATAAGTTTACATTAAAATTTTTAAAAATTAAGAGTGGATTGATTCATTATTAATATAAGTTATAAAAATAAAAAGTATATATAATAGACTTACCACGAATTTCTTTAATTCTTTGGCAGAATTGTTCTTCTATTAGACTTAGATCCAGGCAGTCTTCTACGGCTGCCTCATTTTCCGACATTATTATTTACCTTTTAATGCAAGCTTTGTTTTCAGTATCCTCTAGTTATACTTCTTAGAAGTTCACTATAATATATATATATATATATATATATATAAACAGGATAATATTAATTAAAATATCATGTACAAGAAACTCCCTATAATTTAAATCTTTAATTCACCGATTCTAAGAATTGTCTTAAACTAAAACATCTATATGATATTTTTTCGTCTAAATAAAATTTATTATATTTAGTATATGCTTAAAAGTTTTTTTATTATTTCAAAAGATCAAAATGAATGTGTTTACAACTTAGTTTTATTACATTCTAATTATTAACGTGTGATTGGACTTGTTAATAACCAGTCCGTTGACTAAAAAAAAAAGGACATTTGGATGAATGCATTCATTCTTCGAATACCAACATTTATTGCTCTGCTTGCACAATAACATTCTTGTTAATCACTTGAGAAGAAATATTTAAGTATGAAGAAAATCAAATTTCTTTGTTATGTGTAGTGGCTTAAATTTAAATTCAAATTTTGCAGTAGAATAAATTAAAATTTTTTTTTGTATATTAAATAAATTCAGCTTTATTAATGTGTTATAACTTATTAAATTTGATATTTTATAAATAAAAATACATAACATTTTATGACTATTTTATTTTATGGCTGGTCTAAAATTATTAATTTAATTAGAGAAATCGCTTAAAATGTTGATGATAATTCAATTTTGATACAAGATAAATAATAACTAATATTTAGCTTTAACTCGGTGAATATTATTTATTAAATGAAATATTGAGAATAATTAGTTATTTATCACCAATCATTCAAAACTGAAAATTTACTATAATAACCGAAGAAAAAACTTATGTACCTTTTTTCTAAGAAATGTATATGCACACACAAACAAATATCTATACAATATATACGGGTATAAAGATCTAGTTAAATAATTTATAATAAATTTCACGCCAAACTTTATTACTATGTTTTTATTGATGACTAAAAGGAATATTAATTGCATAATTAACCTACTTTACATCAACAATTAATATTATGTGCTTATCAATTTTAATTCAGTTCTAATTATCGTTCATCAAGTTATTTCATTCTTACTTCAACTAATAAAAGCTAATCTTTCTCTACGTACTAATGACATAGAATAGCTTTAATATTTCATAATTTTACAAATTTTATAATTATCTAAAATTAAATTTAATAAATATAAAATTATATTAACTGATTGTGAAGTTAATTAATGCAAAAAAGAAAAAATAAAACCAATAAAATATTCATAAATGAATCCAGTTAGACTACTAAAGACTTACTCTGTTATCTACCCAATAAATGAATTAATGTTTAGCATGTAAATTCAATGGTCGAATAAAAATGATTTGGTCTATCTAAAAATGATTGATATGCTATTGTTGAACTGAAACGGACAAACTGAAGATTTGTTGTTATTTAACTTCCAAGTTTTAAACAGGGGAGGAATCAAAGATATAAAAATATTTTGGTTTTAAAAATTAGAATAAGTTTTATTCTAAATAAAATAATTATCCTCATTATAAGATTAAAACTTAATGCTGAGAATTTCGTAAACTACGCATTTTTCATTATATTCTATAGTAAACTAAAAACATAAATACAGTAAATATATTATCAATCAATCAATCAATCAATCTTTATTATTTGATATAACGGGTGTTATTACAAAGGGGTTAAAGAACATTGTTCATGTATCAAACTTAAAATAACAAAGAAATTATATAATTTGTATAAAGTTTGTACAAATGGCAAAACTATCACCGAACAAAATTTGGTAACAAAAATCAGATGGCAGTGTAGCAACTCGAACATCCAAAAGAATGTGGCAAGAATCAAGAAGGTGTTTTCTCATATCCATCACTGTTGTTCCACAAAAAGGACACTCAGAGTCACCTAAGGCATTAATTATTTTACCATTTAGGTTTATCGAAAACCTATTTAATCTAAATTGTGCAGCTAATGACTTTACTTTATAACTCAAATTAGACAATAAATAAGGCACTGGACTTCACATTCCATTAAGAAAAATTTCACTGTTCCAACCTCTTTCCCTCAAATAATGAACATCTTTTAACTAATATAAGTCTCTTAGTCGTTGATCACAGTCCAAAAAGAACAAACTTTCACTTAAATACATATAACTAGAGGACAATCCAATATTATTTAGTAATCCTTTAGCAATAGCAGGCCATGGCTTCAAAAAGGAATTACCATTTATTTTTGAAAGTCTTGTATATGTCAATTTTCGGTAGTCATCTTCCGGTAGGTCAATAAGTTTCCTCCAAAATCTAAACAATTTTATCGACAATCCAATAGCAAGGGGAGGTCTCCCCAATTCCATTCTCACTGCAGGTCCTGAGACAGATCTGTTAATATGGAACTCCTGCTTAAAGTAGAATAACTGTATTGATTCAAATTTGTCTACTAAAAGACCGCTCCAAACCGGAAAAGCATAAAACATACTTGGTGCAATCAAAGAAATCAAATAATTTAAAATAATTATTTAATGAAGACGCTTTAATTTTAATAAGTAACTTGATGGGATTGGAGATTTTAGATTTTGCAGCAAGTAATCCTTTGTTTAAATGATAGGAGAATGTGCCATGTGAAGAAAAATAAATACCCAGATATTTAAAATTTGACATCATTTCCAGTTTACGATTTTCTAAATTGTTATCATATTATAAACAGAATAAAATACGATGTCGGGATGTATGCATTGACAATTTGAATTTAAAAATTTTTTAAAACATTAAACATATATAGATTCCATTTAAAATATTTGATTCTTATTAAAAGTGAAATGAGCATGTAAAACTAAATATAGTATGGAATCTATATTTTTAATATCGATGTTTTAACGCGTTAAAAATCATAAATATTCTTTAGATTATATAATAACTTATTTAATTTATTAAAAATTTACGATCATTAATGAACGGATGTCACCATAACTCAGCTAATTAATAAATCAATATATGTCTCAAATTGATATATGTTCCAATATAAATTAGATTCTTTTATTTTTTATGCAAAAAGTTCATTCGGAAAGAAATTTACATTAAATATTAATTAAAAATCATATTTTAGTTCTTACCTTTTATTTACATTTTAACTTTTTCCAACATTAAGAAACATAATATTAAGGGACGTTCTATTAATTGACTTCATTTAGCCTATAAATAAAAAAAATAGTTTAAATAAATTATTATATTTTATTTCATATATAACAATTATTTAAATAAAACTCTGTTGATATATTATTATAAATATTATTATACATTTATATTATAGCACACATTTACATAATATAAATAAGTATTTGTATATATACAAATATCAAATAAAATAAAAATTTTATAATTATACAATTATATATAAATTATTAACATATTATCATTTGTAATTATAGTAAATATAAAGATTTCCAGTGATTTTATATAACACCCACACTTGTTTATAAATTTATTAAATATTTTAAATGCTCCTAACATTTATCATTAAACATTAATAATTTTATAAAATCGCTTTTTCTGCAACATAGGTCATATTAAACACGAACATGCATCGTTAATAAGCATAAAAACAATGTAAAAACTGAATAAATGATGTGTCGGTCTTTATTACATGATAATATAATATATGCAAATGAATTTATTAATATTCAAATCATTTTCAGGGAGTTTATCGTTATTTTATCCATTAATTGAAAGAACCAATAATTAGATCTTATTTGTTATTTTTCATATCCAATGCAATTATTTATTTTATTTTGCCGAAATGTAATAGACAGATTATAAAATATCTCCGTTGTGTCTATTTACTTCGATAATAAAAGTGGCTTAACTCGAAGATCTTTAAGAATAATAAAAAATTAATAAATGATTTATTTCGGAAAATTTATAATAATCAAAAAATGATAATATTGATATTTGTCCCGAATCTGTCGAGCCCCGTTCCATACCACATGGTCGCACCGATTGTGGAATGGATAAGAAAGAACCCTTTAGTATCCATAGAGCAGAATAAGGAAAAAATTCTTAATTGGCTGCAATTTGAAAAAAAAAAATTGTAGTCGTATAAATTCTCACTGTTGTCTGTCCTTTCTTAATTTCGAGAAAGGAGTTAGATAGATGACCGGCACTACTCTATTGCTAACAGGAAAAGTATAATGTACCGGGGCAAGACACTACTAATTGAGGTGGAGAGCATATTTTTTAAATTAAATAAATTAAAAATATGATTAAAAATTGCAGTCCAGCAATGTCACAATAAATAATTGTTCGTTTGAATGAAAGCAAACTTTATGTAATATCTAATATCAGGTCAAAGTTTGAAACAGAATAATTAATTTAATTTAATCTTATCTACAAAAGTAAAAATACTGCTAAGAATACTACACAATACATAAATAGACTGTATTAATACTCTATTTATAGTAATAATGAAAATGATTATAATCTTATCTTCACACTATCATCGTGAACTAAACTAAATATTTGCAATGTATTAAATCGCTCACAATAAACAATAATTGTATAATTCAAACAAAATTAAAGATATAAAGCAAATTTAGAAATTAAAATTGCCTCAGTTTAGTTTAGACAATCGTCTATTGTTTATATTGTTTAACTATGAAGTATAATAATCCAGTGTTAATAAGTTTGCCTCCTTATTAAATTCAAATGCATATTTTATCCACTAATTTAATTATAACGATACAATATTTGAATTATAATGTAGAAATTTTAATGACGATACTAATTTACATCATTATTTCGAATTGGGCTAATTAAATTTAGCGTGAAAGAAGTCTTTGAGAACTTTTTGCGAAAAGTTTTTCTGTATTAAAATAAATTTTCACTTAGTTTTTAGTAATTTATAAAGAATTAAATCATCATAGTTATGATTTGTAAAAACCGAACTTAACAATCGTTTAATTTATTTTGTATTTTAAATAATTTAATGTTAAATGGATTATTTAAAATTGATTAAATGCACATTCAAAATTATAAAAATTAACAAATCAGAAATCAAAATGGAATACGATAAATTAATAAGGTTGTTGAATCTTTTCCAACATACACACGCTACTTTCTGGTTTATTTTTCTACATCTTTCATTGACATTTCCATTTCTTCGAGTATTCGTTTTATTTATCATTCTGAAGTTAAATATACTTCCTCTTAAATAACCCTTATATAAATATACTTTCATTTATTCATATTTATATTTGGTAAATTTAAATTTAGTTTCATAACGAAACGAAATAAAAACTATTCAATATTTTCGCAACGAAATAAAATTACTTTTAAAATATTATAAAATATATACACCTATCAAAAATACGGCTTTTTTCAAAGATGCAAAATTTTAAAATTAAAAAAAATATTGTATAAAATACTTTTTTCCATCTTATATATTATCTTGTTTAGATGAATATTACAACTGTTTAATTTCATTTATGACTGTACACTGTACCGCCATCTATCCATACATATTGATTACATTTAAATATTCTTTTATAGATAATTATTCTTTGGTGTACTGTATATTGATATATTTACTTTGAATTGTTAGAAACGTATCGAGTAAAAAATTTGATAAAATAATGGACGAATATTCTAAGTAAAGGTTTCGTTTAAAAATATTTGCAATTATAATCTTAAATATTTAAATAATATTTAAATACATTTTATTATTTTCAATAAAATTAATTTTTTTAAATAAAAATTATTAATATCTGAATATTCTGATTAAATATTATAAAATATTTAATCAAAATATTGAAAGTCTATACATATTACAATTCATTTTCAGTCCTAATATTTACATTAAATATAGTGAGATTAATTCTATTTTTAAAATGTCCAGCAACTAATAAAAAAATTATAATTAGTTGAATTTTATAAGTAATTTATTTCACTAATGCGAATAAAATGAAATTTACTAGCTTATATTAAATGATTCTTTAATGTCTTGACAAAGTGAATAAATAATCCAATATAATTCTATGTTAACAGCATTTCTTCCCACAAATTCTAAGAAATGAAGAATGCATTTACTATTCAGATTACTTTCACGTATTTTGCAATTTTTTACACTATATCACATTTTTTATAAATTATACGACAAACGTGTCACTACAGGTCTACATGATATTTCGTGACCCGACGTCACGGACTTGCAAGTGAAGTTTTAGTGGTCATGATTGCTACTTTGCTTTAAATAATGAATAAAGCCGAAAATTCTTGGATAATAAAAAACAAAATTCTATTCAAGTAATTTATTTAAAAACAATTATTTTTGTAATATCGTTATCTTCGCATCATCCATTAAGGCATTATTGAGTATTAACTTGAGTATCTTTCGAATTTCTCTAATGTTTTAAGCAAAATAAATTTTGAAAACGTTTAAATTATTGTACTTTAAATAAAGATGATTTGCTTTAATTGATTTCATACACGAAGCGATTTTGCGTATTTCTTTCGGAAAAACACAAACCAATTCCGGATTGTTGTTCTTATAGCATATGAATAGAATATTAATAATTATTTATATATAAAAGCTTAATTGTATTGCAATAAATAATGCTTAAAATACAGAGCACGAGAGAAACAATAAATTACGTAAAATAATGATAAATATGTAAATACTATATAATTTGATCCCCTACAGAAATTATAATTTCATTTTAAAAGAGATAATCATAAAAAATATTATATTAAAATAAAATTTATTTAAAAACATACATGGAACTACATACAAAGAGCGTTTGATTAATTTAGGTGTTATTTTGTTATTAAAATTCGTCATTAATGTTATTTTTAATATAATTATTAAATTGAAGTTTATTTTAATGAAAGTAACTAATATAGTTCATTATTTGGGCTGAAGTGTACGCTATATAGGAGATTCCGGTTACTCATCATTCAGTACACATGTCATAGTATACGCAATAAAACCATTTAAATTATACTTACCAGTCATTTTCTCAAGATGTAAGCTTATATATTTGAATGCATATAAATTAATCTACTACGAAATATGGTTTGAATGTTAATAAATTCAAATCTAGAACGGATCTAGGATTATCTCTATCGCCCCGTCTAGATCTGTCTCTGATCTGAATATATGCATGCTTGAGTTCACTTATAACTCTGCCGAGATCAAACTAATATATTACTACTTAAGGTAAAAATGAAGTCGAAGTTTTAAGCATTAAGCTTATTAATATTTGAATTTTTCTGAAATACATAAACAGAGAGAAAAATTTTTTAAAGTTTGCAATGGAAAGAAATTCAAATGTTAATACTTGAGTGAAATACGAGGACGTTTCATTAAGTAAAGTAACAAAGCTCAGCACATACGTGAAATTAATCCTTTGATGGATATGTTAGAATTATATCAACCGCTCTGATCGCTGTTTCTTTTCCTTGCCACTACAATGCGCCACAAAACAGGTAGGCTGTGATGTTTAATAAGAAGTTCAAAATGGCGGTGCACATTAAAACGTGATCGAACGTTGAGATCCGAAGTGTGATAAGATTTTTGCGTGTTTTTAAGGCACAACATCATCTGCAATCCATCAACAACTTGTTAATGTGTATAGGTCACATGTCGTGTCACGTAAGCAGGTATGGATGCGTTATAGGCTACTTAATAGCAGAACAAACGTAACCAAGAGCAGCGTTGAGGACTTGAACGCCCAATGCACAGTACACATCTCGCTCCAAGTGACTTTCGTCTTTTTAGACCCATGAAGAAGCATCTGGCTGGAAAGCAATTTGTAACTGAGAACGGGGTTCAAACATGTCGACTAGGTGGAAAAGTAATGTTGATACATATCTGTAACTAGTTATCATTAGATTGATGTGTTCTATTACTATTAAATTTATTCCTACCACACGCATTGTTACCTTACTTAGTGAACGCCCTCGTAATATCTATTTCACATTACCTTTGCAAGCCCAATAATCTCCACGACTTACACTATTTTGTTTGAGGTAAATATAATTTTATGATCTCGAGGAAATAAGCAATTTCTAAAATATTTTTATTCAAATTCTCTAAAATGAACTATTTGAAAAGTGAATATTGTTATAATATTAAAATTTAATTTCTTAATTATTGTTTTACTCTGAGTAAATAGAATTAATAACGGATTGTAATGATATATTCATTGAATTAAAACATTTATTGCTTTACTCAGTAATATAATTTTATAGGGAATTAATACAAAATGAAAATCTCTATCAAACTTTTAAAACATTCTCATACTTACACTGTGTTATCCACTTTATTACAATTTCCTTTATTGGAAAAGATTCACATTAGATTATAATTTAAGCTGGATGGTGGATAAAAGTTTTGCTTAATGCAAATTCCATAAAAATTAAAGAAAACCTGTTACACGTAAGAATTGCTGTTTTATAATGATGACAAATACAAATTGTAGATGTAAAGAAGTTAAATTTTATTTTATTAAGAAAATTACATCATGATACTTGTATATATTAATTTTTTACTGCACAGAAATAAGTATTTCGTGTGAATTACAAACTTTAAAAGGTGTTTGGATTATACTATTTGAAAGGACAGTCTTCTATTGACTGTATTGTCCTCCTGTCTTCTTTATGTCATCATTTTGAGTACAATTTTAAGTGGTTTTTTTGTGTGTAATTTTATTTTATTATCTCCGAAATACAAGATATGATCAAAAAGTTTCCAGAGTGGCTTAATATAAAAAAACTGAGTAAAGACTAAATTAAAGCTGATTTTAAAAATCACCTCTAATTCTTTAAGGAAATGTAAATGTAATTTAATCGAATCTTTAAGTAAATCTACTTTTTAGATTAAATCTAAGAAGTTATGCTTTAATAAACATAATTATTCTGTAAATGTTTTATAAGAAGATTAATCAGATTTCAGATGTCTGACTTAATATAAGATAATTTTTATCTTATATTAAATCTGTTTATTACGAATAACAATTTTGTTAAATTAGCATCCCTATCTCTCCTCAAGTATACGAGAAAGATACCTCGTAAATGTCAATTGAAATATGCATATTAAGTAATAGTGTTACGTTAATATTTCAGAGAAAAGGAAATGCAGTTCACTTACAATATAAATATTATATTAATATCAACATATATAGGCCTATGTACACACGGAGTATGTAGTTCTAACAACGTATATTAGTTTTTATATTGTTATAAGATTAATATACAAGGGTTTATAGAACTTCAACCAATAACTTGATATTTACAAAACCTTGCTTTTAAAAATCATTATAACTTATTTTTATAAATTATCTATTTGATTTTATAATGATTTTCCCGTATAAGATCACATATACATAATCTATTTTATACAATTAAATCATGCTTTAAAAGCAAATACTATATTAATTTATCGATTAAAATAAATGACTGGATGAAAAGAAATTATTGCGAATTTAGTAAAATTTATCTGATTTTGTCGGAAGAAACTGCCGACACTAATATGCCTAATTTGACATTAAACAGAAACAAGAGTTGTCAGAGAGAAGACAGGCGATATGCATAATTTAAATAGATTATCACCTATATCATTTTACACTTAAAATGTTTCCATTGTAATACAATAACTAAATTCATAGATGATTAAAAAACTCATATAAGATAAATTTATTTATTTTTAATCAAAAATGAATGGTTAATAATTTTTGTAATATGCAGTACTAAAATTGAAATGTTTTTTACAATAATTGAATATTTTAATTTATAAAATATCAAAAATTTGTAATATTTTTCAGCTAGTAAACAATATTGTTCATTTCTATTCAATATTTAAATCTATTCTTGCAGAACTGTAAGAAGAGTAAAGAAACCATTGCAAAATGTATGTTTAAGATTTACGATTTTTAAAAACTTTGATTGTTACTTTAATTTGACAACTTACATTCACTTCTACAGATTTAATATTTTCACTTTGCAGAAATCCTTTCTCGAAGAATCGGTAAGAATTATATAAAGATTCGCATTACGTCATTACATCTATATCAGATATTGACAAGTGAAAGTTGTCTTGCTTTAGGCATAAGAAGCAATGTTTCTAACAAAGCGATTCAAATTTCAAGCCAAGACATTGAGTATCCTGTTTATAAAAAATTGAAATGGAGAATTCTTAGAATTGTCAAGCAATATTAATTTATCTATCGTCATGCGTTTATAAGAGTCATGTGAATTTAGTACTTGTATTCATTTGCCTATCAGAAAATCTTGTACTCTACCCGCATCCGCGGATAAAATTGAAAATTATATAGTAAGTGTAATAATTCATATACTGTGTAACAAAATAATCTTAATTTCGATATTAGTCATTGTATAAAAGTATGCATTATATAACATGAACAAATTTAAATATATTCTATTACTGCGGTCATTAAAATTCCAAGTTATTTTATTATGAAATATAAGTTAACTGCACTATTTAATGATAGACTTTAAGCGTGATTTTTATATAATACCTTAATATTTAAATTATTTAAAGCTTTATTCTAATCTACGTAAAAAGTTATCATAAGTTTAAGAACAAATACAAAATAGCACATCTGTATTTGTATGAAGAATACTCCAAAATACTGATTGTCTCTCACACAACTGCAATATACCAAAATACTCATTTAAAACAAATGTTTCTATTCTGACTTTTAAACTAAGATTATTCTGATGAAATTATACACAATGATACTTCACACTTATCAATATTTTAAAAATATTGACTCAGAAGCATTTCTTAGAAGGTTATTAAAATTATTCCTAACCTTGTTCGGATTTTGGATATCTTCTAATTTATTTAGACAAAAATATAATTGATATTGATGCCGTCAGAACTACTCCTAAAATTAAGGAAAAAGAACAGAATCCAAAACGTATATTCAGTTGTCTGTCTACAAGAGATGAATAAATGTATTGTAGTAATGAGTTTCAGCAAGTTTCTGCATATTGTTATTTTTTTATTTCAAAAACTGTTGAAACATTATTACATGTTACTGTTATAGTATATTTTTAAACTACATAATTTTCGTGTATTACATCTATTTTATCAAAGAAAATTGTATAGGCCTACATTACTTTTGTAGTTATTGTTTCTTCTTTAGCATTTTACATATGAATTTGTCTGTAATTCCTTAAGCAGAAATAAAGTAATGTCTAAATACAAATTGGAATACAAGTAAAACCGCCTACGTAACTTATTCGATACGCCACTTACAATCAGATACCCGTCGGCGTGCTTTAGATACACAGACGAGGTACGGTACTATAAACCTCATCTATTGGTGGCTATACGGCCTCTCATCAGAGGAACCTTTCTCTTGGCTTCCAATAGCCAACTTTTACAAGAATTGCAAAACATTAAATGCTGTATGATAACTGCCGGGTACAAAACAAACAAGGTATACACTCGAGTATAACGTCCGATCTTTCCGGTCTCACAACTTACTCCGCCAAGGAACATAAAGAAATTCTCCAAGGTCACTTTCCAGTATCTGGAAGCTATAACGTATTCTTTAATACGTTTAACTAGATATCTCGCAATCGCCGAAATTTATCATCTCTAAGAAGAATTTTAAACACAGACAGGTACTGTACCATAGAACAAACTAGAGCTAGCAGGAATAGACGAAATCTCTATATTAAACGACAACAAAGTTTACGCTACATCGGTGCAATAGCCCTAGCTTTCAGATGGAGAATCTCAGAACATAAAAAGGATGTGGAAAGAGGAAAATCTAAAACAAACTAACTGTAAATTGCAGTCTTAGTGTCGGAATATCTTTGGTTTATAGTAAAGATGGGTGAATACTACCGCGAATACTTGAATAGTAAAAAGTATTCAATATTAAAGATCTCGAATATTAAGCTGATAAAAAAAATAATAAATTCGAATGCTATGAATACCTCCAATATTACACCATACATATAGTCACAGTGGCGGATCGAGAAGTATCTAAATAATTAAATAATTTAAAATATTTCATTAACGCGTACTCGACAATTGTATTGCGGATGGTTCGATAAATCATATTTGTCATTATAGATGTATGTGTCTCTTGTATCCGCCAATGCGTATACAAGAGGATAATTTAATTTGTGACAAGAAAAGAAGCTGACTAGATTCCGAATGTTTTCAAATTATTGTTGTCTTACATAAAAATCTGCAATGAGAATGAGTACAATTATTTGTTAGTCTATTGTAGTTGAAATAAGAATATCTAAAAATATACTTTAAAAGTCAAAAATAAAAGTTTGAAGAGTTTGTTTCACTTTTTGTTTTATTAATTTGTTAATATATTTATATTGTCGTGGGTAAGCTTAATAGTCGGAATGACGGGAAGTCATACTACGGGAAGAGTAAAATTGGGTATATTTTCGCTTCTAATTACTTTAAATGAAATTAAACAGACGCAAGAGGACTTGTCTACATCAAATAAGCTTCAATATGATATATAAAACATAAATGTAATTAATACGGAAGTAGGCTATCTTAACGAATTGGAAATGGATTTTGCCTTAGCGTATTCTGTATCTACAGAGATATATTACTGTAAATAATATCTTAAGCTACTTATCGATGAAATGCAAAAACTTAGTCCATAAAAATATTTTATTATTCTGAATTTACTTATTCTGACAGAACATATCCTTCTATAATCAAATCAGACAAGTTTTATTATAGCTACTTATTCAAGACATTTCTACTCATTCTTTGTCCAAGCGTGTAATATTTTGTCACGTAACAAGTAGGGAAAGCATAATTATCTCTTGTGATACGACGTCAAATCAAATCAAGGAAAAATCTTAGTAATCTGCTTCAGAATATATTTTACTAGTTTTATTGACTAAAGAATACGAATATAATCAGCAGAAAAAAGACTTAATCTACACTTTGATCTAAGTATGATAGCTATATTAAATCAGAAATGAGCCAGTGGTGTATTAAATGAATGACTTTTTTAATAATAAGCAGGTTAACCCTATACGAACTTCCGATGCAAACCGGAAGTCACGTTATTTCAATTCAAGACTTTTCCCTGGAAAGTAGTTAATAGATGACCGGCACGACTCCATTCTTAAATGAAAAGTATGATGTACAGGGGCAAGCTACTACTAATTTGAGGTGGAGGGCATATATTTTAAATTAAATTAATTAAAATTATGGTTAAAAATTGCAGCCCGGCATTGAACGTTTCTCGAGAGAAATATTAGTCCTTTCCTAAAATACACAAATCAATTTAGAAGAATTATAAATATTCTGATTTTCAGTATTTCAATTTTCGACGTTTTGAACAGCAAATTTTACAATTTCGCCAAAAAATTTATCATAAAAAGAAAACAAGATACAGCTGACCGTTGATAATCCGACAGGTATGGGACCAAAGGGGTGTCGGATTACCAAAAGTGTCCGGATTACCGAAAGTGATTACATATTTGGCATTGTTTTGCTAGCAGTAGTCTACAATATTCCTACATTTTATGAGTAAAATATTGCCTAGGTTAATATGGTAATGAAACACCCATTTCGGTTAACTAAAACAAGTTTATTAAAAGAAAAATGGAAGCCAATAAATGTACATACAGTATGTATAGGCATAAATAATACAGTACGTACAGAACTGCTCACGGAAAACACAAGAAATGTGTGTCATCGTGTAAGAATTGGGTGGGGAGATTCATGTCGCGACATCCTTCTGTGCAAGCAGACACGTAACGGGACGGGGACTACGGTGACCTTGACGGGAGGTGCGTCGGACTACTGAGCATGTCGGATTACAAAAGCGTCGGATTATCAAGGGTCAGCTGTATTAAGATCAGATTTTAAATTACCGAATAAAGTTTTATAAATTTGTCATTCTTTTAAGTAACGGAAATCATTTTGATCATTTCTTAATTATTTTATTGGAAAATCGGTCAAATGAAAAATATAATCATCGTTTGACAAATGCTCCAATTAATCTAATGAAAACTTTACTATAAACTGCCTTAATTTTAATTATTATTTTTTTTATAATAATGGATAAATAAAACTTTTTATTTACTAAAGACATTGTAAGAAATACTTCCATATTCAAATGCATCTTTCGAGAAATAATAAATTGTATATTTCAAAATATCGAATTTATTACAGACAACGAATTTTTCTTTAGTGTTTTTATCCTTATTTAATACAAATATAATTACTGTTTTTCAAACTACCGGTCAATATCTTAACAAATATTAAATTTAATTTTGATACTAAAAGCGTAATTGATATAGATTTTTCATTAAAAACTAGTTAAAGAACTTCTTCCATTAAAACACTTCATATAAATTTTATTTAAAATTTTTATATAACTGAATCTATATATATAATCCAGACGAGTTGATAATAATAATAATCAGCGCAGAGCTCAAACGGTTAGGAGTTGAAAGTTGAAATTTAGTACACAGTTAGGGTACGCCACGAGAACGCACACTAAGGCCAGGAACACACATGCGTAAAATTCAGCGTAAAATCTAGTATAAAACAGAAAACGTAAAAATTTTTCTGAAATTTTGGCTGAAACAGAACTGAAAATAGAGTAGAACGTGTCTCTACTTTTTACGCCGTAAAATTTTTACGCCAAAATTCCTCCAATAAAGAGAAGTATTTTCTGTGACGTCAAAGTAGACACGTGCTTTTTATTCTAACAATGGCGGTAACGAGGGTTAACCCTACAATTGTGACGGTCTCGAAAAAACAAAAAATAAATGAAATACAGGGGTTTATCGAATTTGTTCGACCACATCAGTGTCATGCATGACACTGTATTTAAACAACGTTTATGGATGGCTGTAAGTGCAAAATTTCAAACAACAGGTAGGTCTTGTAAAATCGATATATAGGCCTAGTATTTAGATCACACGTTCTTTACTTGAATTCGGAATATAAGTCTATTAATTTAAATTTTCTATATTTTTTTTTTTATAGCAGAGGAAGTGGAGAAAAAAATGGAAGGTACAAAGGGATAGATAGCCTATATGAGAGGAAAAAGTTAATAAAATTAGCACTGTTGGTGGCAGTGATGTTTCCTATTCGGCCAGAATTTTTACGTATGTGTGTCCTGGCTTAAAAGCGTAAAACTGAAACTGAACTGAAAGCTGATTTCTGTTTCAGTTTACTGCCACACATTTTTACGCATGTGTGTTCTTGGCCTAAGAAGGGATTTTTCGAAATTCCTCTCCACGGGGGAGAGGGACAGGATTAAGGCTTAACACTTCCATTAACAATGGAAGTGTTAAGTAACAATGGAAGTGTCAACAATGGAAGTGTAATGAAAAAGCGACGTGCAAGACGCAGATGCAGTTTTTTTCGTTTTTGCCCGAAATCGAACATATTTTTATACCTATCTAAAAATGCTGTAATTAGTCTGGAAACAGGGGGCCCAATTCTTGCATTCTGTGAAAACGGGCAAGGTTGACTATAACGTAATAACCTTAATTTTCGCTAAAACGGTTAGGAGTTGAAAGTTGAAATTTGGTACACAGGGTATCAAATTTAAGTACCAAAGTGTTAAGTAACAATGGAGAACAAGAGAAACCGACGTGCAAGATTTATGGACGCTGGAGGAAAAAAAAAGAAAAAGAGTAATATGTTAGAACATATTCGATTTTCAAATTTAAACAGATTAGTTCGGTTTTTCTCGACCTTTTTTCTTTAGAACATTCGATGAAAATCGAACGATATAATCAGAACACGTCGTGAAAATCGAACAATATTAGAACATTCGATTTTCAAATTCGACCTTTCTTTAAAAATACTTAGTTTGTTGATTAAATTACTCTTTTTCTTTTGTGACTATAACGTAATAATCTTAATCTTCGCGGTCGTTACTTTTGCCCGAGCAACGCGTGGCCTACCTGCAAGTTTATATATACAGGGCGATTTTTACGGAAAACTTTAAACTTTAATAACTTTCCAACTGAATGAGATAGAAATAAAATTGAAAAAAGTGCCAAATTCAACATGTGTTTATTGTAAAGAATTATTATCGAAATTCTAGTTCTCCAATTGGTGTGCTATCAGTGCTAGCGGAATTATTGGACCATTCTTCTTCGAAAAGAACGTTACTTCTGTTGCATATGTTGAATTATTGGAAAAGAAGTTTTATCCCAAAATGCTTGTTGGGCAAAAACATCACCGTGCTTGGTTTATGCAAGACGGTGCAAGGCCCCATCGCACAAAGCAAGTGTTCAAAAGCCTTTACAGCATGTTTGAGAAACGTATAATCGAATTAGATTACGAAAAATACGCCGCTGGTGGCGCGGAGTGATTGCCTTATAGCCCCGACTTAAACCCATGTGATTTCTTTTTATGCGCTATCTTAAAGATAAAATATATCACAATGCACCTACAACTATTGAAGAGTTGATAGACACAATAAAAGAAAGAAATAATGGTGATTCCAAGAAAGACCTTTATTACCGTTATTGAATGTTTCAAAAATCGGTCAAAGACTATTATTGCGAGCGAAGGTAGTCATTTTGAAAACTTAATTCATTGTAATATACTTGAATTTTCTTTTTATCTCATATAGTTGAAAAGTTATTAAAGTTCAAAGTTTTGCATGAGTTAAAAATCACCCTGTATATATAACGTAATTAAACCTTCAAACTGATTTTGCATAATATATGTTATGTAAAAATTAGTTTAAAGGTTTAATTACGTTTCAGGAATTTAATTACTGAATTTAACTAAAAATATTGGCTATATCAATAGTTAATCGCGCGTTGTCTGTAAATGGTATAATACTGTACTTTTAAATTATTTATTTGTATCCGTAGCTGATTCATAATAGGAAATTCAATGTGAAATATTAAATTTATAAAAAGGAAAAAGTTGGGAAATATTCTTCATATAACTTTGACATTTAAAAAAATACTATATAAAATTATTTTCATAATAAATTATTACACTTATATATATTACAATTATATGTTGCCCATTATCTTTTTTTTTTAAATAAATGTTATCTAAAAATTAAATATTTATTAAATTTAAAGCGACATTATTGCTATATCACATACAAAAACTGTGAAGGAGATAAGCTAACAAAATGAAAGACTAAAAAAAACTTCAATAAAAAGTACTGATATTGGCAACTAAGATGAAATCATAAAACATCTAACAAAAAAAGGAAGTTTTTTTAATCTTAAATAAATTATTAAATACTATAGCATTTGGCAATTACAGTTCAAAACAATAATAAATAAGGAACTTTGCTGATAAAGCTTATCAACTACAGTAGACTATGTGAAGTGGTTAAATGGAAGTACTTTTATTTCAAATTTTTTAAGTAACAAATCTGCATCTAAGTTTATGGGATTGCAAGGAGAACCAAACTATACTTACTTAATTATAATTAAATATATACATATATATGCTTATTAAAACAGACATATTTTAAGAAATTTATTTTAAATATATTTAATTATAATTAATTTATTTTAATGGTTCCTTAAGATTGGCGGCCAGTCACAGTATTTTATTTGTATTTTAATTTCATTTACATTTTTCGTGTTATTTTAATTTTTGTTATTTATTATTTAATTTCATTTACATTTTTCGTGTTATTTTAATTTTTGTTATTTATTATTTTGTACTATGCTTGTTCTATTGGTTTAATTTAAACGTATGTTCTATTTTGGTTTTATTTTGAATGTGTTCGATTTTGTATCGGAATCGAACAGCTTTAACCTGAAGATGGCCCATAAATTGGGCCGAAAACGTTAGTTTTAGCTAATAAATTGTTTGTTCTCAGCGATAAGGTGTATTGTATGTTTCTACTGTATTCATTAAGAAGCTGAGTCTGAGCAGAAGATTAATTAATTTATCTACAGATATATTCCTTAAACGTATATTTAAATAATTGTAAACGTTAACAATATATGTAACTAAATAAAATGCATACTGAAATAAACAGTTAATTACATAATAAGACAATTTTAGATGTATTCATCATAATTTAAAAATACTAACATTTTCGAAATTTCAGTTTTTAAATATTCTTAATTATACTTTATACATTAATTAGCTCTTTTTAAAAACTCTTTCTGCTCGAGGGCACTTACGGAGTTTTTCTTTATATTCGGGTTCGGCCAGGCATACAATGAGTTGTAGACCTAGCCGAACCTGGGAATAAAGAAAGACCATTGCGAAGGGGGCATCCGGGTGGTACAAAAAGAATCCGGGTTAGACCATCTCAAAAATTCATGGTGTTTTTCGACTAACCGGATTCAATCTCAAGTTCTTTACAGTGATTGGTCGAAGCGGTTGAGATGTCAGCCTTTCTTGGTCTATGAAGTTTCGATAAATTCAATAAAATATTGAAAATACGAAAAGATGTAAATTTAAATTTTATAATTATTAAATTTTATTCTTAAAAAGCAGTTTCAGCGTTTATGGTGACAATGAACTTAAATTGACGAGTTATTTGTCTCATTGGCGCCTTTTATTTTATCATTCTTTCAATTGAAGTTATTTTACTTTTTTTTTTTTCTTTCTCTTTTATTGAGAACGAGTTCGACTGAATGATCGTAAAAATCATTAAAATACAATGGGCAAGGATTTTACAAATAAAAATAAGATGGAAATCATTGTCTTAGTATTTCATATCAAAATCTTCTACGAAATGCGCACAACAGAAATTTTGTATTATAAAAATATATATATAAATCATAGTGTAAAAGTTTAGGATATAGATAAAAATAGTTAATTAATATCTATTCTATCTATCAAAATAAAAATTTGAAAATGCTTTTTAAAACATTTTAATTGAAATAAATATACCGTAAAATATTTTTTCATATTAAGATGTGGTTTTATCACTCGAATGAAGCAGAACTTTTACAATTCATTTAAAAGAATCAATGAACAAACAGAAAAGAAATTTCATAGTATTACAAAACTGCCCAACATACAGTATAATACACATAGATTGCTTTTTTCTGATTTATTTTAAAAAGTATAAAATTTTAACTATAATTTTTATCAAAATAGTCATTTATTCTTCTCACCAGAAACTGATTTAAGTTAAAAATTTATTAAATTTATTAATTTAATAAAATTAATTCTTATTTGTGTTTCACAAATAGGTCTATTTTAGCTAACAATATATATAATGAGTTTCTTTTACTTGGGATTTTTTTTTATTTGACGTAATTGACATCATAAAGTAATATTTTTTTTCTCTTAGTTTTTTGTAACGATGTCAATCGAATTTATATAGGCGCTATCCTGTAATAAATTTGTCAACAGCTCCGAGACATCAATAGAACCTGAGTAGCTATTGAATTGATTATAAGATACAAAATTTAAACTTGAATTAAAATAGCGTTTCACTAATCACTAATGTTTCTATTGCATGAATTTAGACAAAAGCCGAATTTAAACCGACAAATAAATTTCTTTTGTATGAAACTAATTTTTCGGTACCTAGGCTATAGACTTGATTTTAATTATTGACAATATAAATAAAAAAGATGATGCATTTCTGATGTTTACTTATTAAATAATTTGAAATATAATAAACCTGTTAATAACAGAATTTCTTAATTAGAAAACTAAACCGACATGTTCACTTTAAGTGCCAAAGCATTATTATTACTGTTTAATATTATAAACCCTAAATTCCATTCTATGATATAGCCTAAATAAAAAAGAATTTCTACTATATATACTTAGTCATTTTATTACTTATTTATAAGGGAAGTTTGACCAGTACCGGACTCTTCCCAGTACAGAAGAAAATTATGTATCCATATCCTTTTGATGACAGATGCGTACATGTACTAATAATTTCTTTTTACGTGAAGTACACTAATATGATAAAAAGTAGGAAAGTAAAGAAAGTGTTATTACGGAGTGAGAATATATATCATAACATGTTCAATACAGATTCACCCAGTACCTAACCCATTTTATTAAGAAAAATCTACATAAGTGGGTTTCATTTTTCCTTTCTAAGCATATAATGTCGACTTGAAGTTATTTGCAGAAAATAGTTAACAGATCTTCCCAGTCTTAGATGAAACAGGCAAAAGGTCAGCAATGAGAATAAGGATTGCAAAGAGCGAAATTCTAACCTCAGCTCTATGTAAGGAAAAATTAGAAGAAAAAGTTCACAAAATTAAAGCACATCAGGGAATTAGACGACTGCAAAGAAAAGAGAAAGTTAAATAGGAAAATACCTGTCCTGTACTAGGCGTACTTGTTCTAATTAGAACATTGAGTTCGGCACTGTTTTTCAAAGTCCTACGAAATTTTAATTTTAAAATGAATAAAGTTAATAAGTATCTTTAGAAAATATAAAAAATTAATGTTAAATTTGAAGTTTATTTCAGTAAAATCGAAATTCAAAAAAAAAAGTTAAAATAATATCGAAAATCAAAATTTAAACATTATCTTCTGGAAAATAGGGATTTTATCTGCATAAATTTTATAGCGTACGGAGCAATTTGCTGCTAAGTGTATCTGGATAGTTTCTTAAACAATTTTCAGATAATCGACAACAGATAAAATAAGCCTCAAACTATAGTAAAATTTCATGTTAATATAAAAGATTTTGAAGATATTCTTTACTTATGTTCACAATGAAATTATATTTATACTACATACACTGCCTATTTATTGTAGAAACTGATGACACATTTTCTTTACTTCATATAGCCTACTATTGTCTTTTAGTGCATACTGAAATTTTGATGCAATTTCATACAATACAAAGCATTGATACCTCTGTCTCTGCAAGAAATCTTCTGGTTTTACATTTGGTATATTTTTCTTATAATATTCGATTTAATGCACTTTTTTAAATATACCCCTTATAAGTTTCTAATCAGTTGTTTTAATTCGAATATCTATATCTTAATGAAAATCATTAAAAGTACTATATTTATCTTCATGAGTTTTATCTTTAACGATACCATAATAACAATGATTTTAATACAAACAATGCGCACAACATATTTTTCTGGTCATTTCCTTCTTAATGGCCTTCCAATTAACGGAATGCAATTTTATACTCGTCTTCTATATACAATCCTTTAGAGTTACTTTTATCTAACGAACAATTTTAAAATTCCATTTTCCAACAGAATGCAATCATTCGGCACTAAAACACTAGAAAATCTATTGCAATATTAATCTAAACAATTACAATATAGTTCATTTAAAAACAAAATTATATTTCTATTACGACTGTGTAATTGTTAGCATGCGCATTTTATCTGGTACGAGATAAAATTCAAATAAATCGTCAAATTTTAAATCTGTTTACACTTTAAAAAAATTCGTTTCAATCTATTTTAATACAACAAGTTCTCACTTAACGTCGATTCGCTGTAATATCGTCGAGGAAAGTACATTTGTAATAATTTACAATTAGTATTAGTAAATTTTCTTTATAAACGGGAAAATTGATTCTATTAAACGGAAAATAAAAGCTGGAGGTTGCGAACACGATCCAATTAGAATAATATTAACCGAATTATATATTGTTTATATCATTTGGCCTATGTAAAATTATTAAATTATTTTTTCAGTTTTCAAGAACCGTCAAGTGAGGGCTTGCTGAAAATCAAAACGACAAAATAATAATTTATAAAAAGACTTATTCTAACTTTTCTCAAATATTAGGCCTACAAGTCGCTGTATATATCAATATATAAATATAGGAATGTGCTAGTTCTAGACTGTATATAGGCAGATTTGGACTTTTTTACACAAATTATTAAAAATATTACAAATAATTGAAATTTTAAAAATTAAAATCTCTTACCATAATCGTTCGGATAGATTGTGTTAGGCGAGTCCAGAAAAAATGTTCATAAGGCATAGACCTTATTGTAACTTTTCCGAATCAAACAACTATTAAACAAGCAACACCCACTGGATCAGGGCTAGAAAGGCTGTTAAAAGGCAACTAAATTTTACATTTACTGTGTATACTTTTTCTATTAGATCTAATATGTGTATTGTAAGGATAATTTCGAAATACAATTACTTACATTAAATAAAAATCTATGCTAAAATCAGATAGAATAATCTACATTGAAAAAATCATTGTTTCAGATGAAAAGTTAAAATAGACATTTCTTCGACCGAAGGTGTACTCTTAAATACTAGAAAAAAGTTGGCAAGGACTCTTGCTCGACTTTTCCGACTCTCGAACAGGTGAAGGAACCAGGAAGGAAGTCCGATAATTTTCAATTATACTAGGATATAAAATTTCAGTAATAATAAAAGCTTAAAAAAGAAGTAATTTCGTTATGATAAAAATCTTCATTTAAAATATATTTAAATTTAAAAAACATGATGACACAAGCTGAAAGTTAAAATTGTGTTGCGCTATTTGTTACGATATATTATTTTTAAAAAAACTTTTATAATATTAATTATTATAAGAAGGCAAAAATTAAATGAATTAACCCATTTTTGGCTTAATTGTTAGAGTAGAGACGAGTTTTTAAAAATATTGTAATTGCCAATAACGAGTAAAATTTTTATTAAGTCCTACTCCACTCGAGATATGACACATGACTCCTGCTCTAACCCTTGAGTTGAGTTCCGTACTTCAAAATTTAATAGAGTCAATACCTCTTATATACAAGTTGCCATACCAAATTTCGTTTCTTAATCTTTACCCCATCCTGAGATATTAGACGAAATAGACGCCAACACATACAAACAAACACACAGTACAAGCAGACATATCAACAGAATTTTTGGTTCTTACAACTTTATTATGATAAGAATGCCTCATATAAAATTTTTTAAATAAAAGCACATATTATTACTTATAGTAGTATATATTAGTAGTGGTAGTATATATATTTATTTATTTACTTTTACGTTAAAATTTGTTTTTTACATCCTTGATTGTTAACTTTAATAGTTATTGAATGAATCCTTACTTAAGTCACATAATTAGGATCGCACATATGTAATCTTACTATTAAAAGAGACGACAATTTTGCTATTAAATTTAAAAAACAGTAATTATTGTGAATAATCCAGTTCATAGGAAAGACCTATATAATTCTAAGTTCTCTCTTATGATGCATTTTCAGAAAAAAAATAAATCAAAATACAAAATTCTTAATTTTTAGGTAATTAGTTTTTTGTACTATCATAAAAAATGTTTAAAGAGGATAAAATTAAGTATAAATACAAATAATAATTCAAAGTCACGTTAGAAAAAATGATGCTACAAATATCAAAGAAAAGTTATAAAATTCGATTTAACAGAATATAAATGTAATACAAAGTAATTCTGACATAATCGATGATTTTTCCTTCGGTGTTTGCTATTTATCTTAACTCGAGAACAATATTTCCTAACGAAGATGGATATCTAACCACAATTCTCGTTAGGAATATTGTTTTCAATTTCATACTCTATTGTTAGTTTAGAATCGCCAAAGTAACAACATTATCGTGATAAAAGCTATATTTGATGAAATTTCAGAGCTAAAAATAATATTTTAAACCAATTTTGGGTGAAATTGATGGCTATGTTATAAAAATATTCTGCAGTCGATAAAAACACTGTGTAATTTTTTTTTATCATTAAATAATTTTTAAGTAATGATGGCTGAACCATTCATAATGGGTGTAATTGAGGCCGACCGAATGGTGTGGTGGAATCTCACGTTAACTGATCAATCAGTCAGTCAATTAAAGGAATTCTACAAAACAAAGACATAGTTACATTTTAAAATACGGGCTTATAGTCTATATTTCATAATATCAAAATATAGATCAATCATAATGTTAATATCTCTGTTGCCGTTTTAGTACCCAAAGTGTAGTAAAAAAAAAGAATATCTTAAAAATGATTAAATATTTCTCAAAATAATTAATGTATATTTTATTAATACTTTAAGAATATTTTAAATAAATGAAAAATAGTTTTTACACTTATACCTTTTACCTTTTTACATAATATTATACAATATAATGCGATTGTTACAAAATTAAAATAAAAAAATTGGAAACAACTTATTTCTTTAAATGTAATTGTATATTATATCGTTTCATTTTATTATTATAATTAATAAGTGATTTATAAAGATAATAAAAATTGTGAGTCTCATTAATATTTCTAAACTTTTATTATTGGAACATAAATTTAAAAATGCTATTTTAATATCTTAAATGCATGTTATACCAATTACTTTAAATTCGAAAACTATGTTCTATATATATTCTGTTAACGTTTATGACAGAAAATTACCTGTCTTAATTACCAGGAATAGATAATATTAAACAATATATTCACTTGGATTATTGAAATTTTGTTTTACTACATTATGTTCAATGTTTAGTCCTGCAATGACATGTAATATAAATTCGGCATAAAATGAATTTTAAATAAGATATGAGGCTCATTATGGCTTTCCAATTTCGACCTAGCTACCTGATAGCTTAGTTATTTTATGGAAAAAGTTGGAATTGGTCGAAATAATAGTCAAACTTGGTGAGCCATAATGGTTCTCCTATCTTATATAACAGTCTGGACAGATTATAGTATATTTAAAGACAGAAATTAAACAAAAACTATATTATTTTTATTTAAAACATAAAATAATTATTTTGATTATATTATTACCTTTTCGATCTTTAATATTTTTAATTAATTTTTGACCATTTAAAATTATTTTTTGAATTAATAAGAGAAACAAGACAATTTCATATTTGTTGGGGTGATGTATTAATATAATTATCTTCTAATCACTTTAATCCTTTAATTAGGTTGATTTTTCTCACAGCAAAATCAAATTTTGCTGTGAGAAAAATCAACCTAATTAAAGGATTAAAGTGATTAGAAGATAATTATAAGACAATTTTAATTTATATATTTTCTTTAATTAGCATAAAAATTTATGACAGTTTTTTAAATAATAGCCTATCAAAGAAATATAATAAGAATTATTATATATTTAAAAATCTTGCTATTAACTATTCAGAAATCGCAACTAAGCGAAACTGGAAGTAATTCTGTAATAAAAGAATATAAGGTTTTATTAATAGAATTTTTCCTATACAATTACTAGTTTTCAAATGTTATTTTTATGTCGTCATCTGTTTAAAAGAAACGTAAGAAGAAACTTTTTCAATTTCTCTTCTAATAATATTATTCCTTACAATATAAAGTTTTCATTGGTATTTCGTATGTTATCTTCCTATCTTTTGATTAAGTTTGCAAATTGATAAATTTCTCTTTAAGAATTTTTTTCTTTTCAAAAATTATACTATTACAAAAAGTTTACACAGTCAAAGTGTAAAATTTTATTAATTTATAAAAAAAGTAAACTAAGAGAATGACAGATAAATTTTAATATTTATTAAAAATTTATTTAAAACTGTTAATAAATTATCTGTATTTAAATAATATTCCCTTAATAATTAAACTTAAACCAAATCATTTCATTTAAAAAATATTAAAAGTACAGTATTTACATTTTTATAATGCATTAACAAGGTAGTCTTTCTATAAGCACACAAAACATTTATCAGAGCAACTAAGGTGACAAGAGGCCCGTGAAAATTTTAATTAATAATTTTCAAATATGCAGAGGCGAGAAAAGGGAAATTTAAGGCTAATAAATCATACTGAAAAATTGTTAATAAATCATTCTTTTAATCGATAATTACTCTTCTCTACGAAATTAAGCAATATAAAATCTTGTGGTTTGTATTCAATAATCGATGTTTTAATAGTTGTATAATTATTTATAACTGCATCTTAATCTACTCTAATTATTATTTTAATTACTTTCCTCAAAAAGGAATTCTCTGTAGTGGGATTAAAGTCATCGCTAATTTAAAATTTTCTAATTAGCTTTTGGGATGAAAATAAGATTCTTAACAGATGCCAAAAATTTGTATATTTTTACCATATTACTTCATGATTAATCTATTAACGATGAAAACAATTGGTTAATACACATTCAAATGACTTGAAAGTGATATGTTGCAAAATTTATTTACGTAGTTAAATAATTGGTTATAAAACTTAAATTTTAATATGTTTTATAAAATATTCCAATAGTAATTCATACTGTAAAAAATTGTCTAATTCGGAATAAAGGAAATCATAAACATTACAAGAAGTATTTTTCACAAGATTGTTCCATTGACCAAATTAAAATATTAAAGCATGTTTCAACCCTTTCCTTGAAGTATAAGAGAAAAGAGCCGCTTTTTATTTAGCCTTGTGTTAAATACATATACATGACGAAAATGTGGGCGTCTAGTTATTTTCCATCCCACAGTCGGACACACCTGTAGTCTTTTTTACTTCCTCCTATCTCCTAGATAACTGGTATTCTTTTTAGTTTAAACTAACATAATTCCCTATATTTGAAAAAAGAATAATTTACTCGAAATATTTCAAATTTTTAATCGGTTTCATACAATTTTCGTTCAAAATATATTTGTTGCTCTAAATATTTTTTAACTGAAAAATATTCATTCACACTTCAGAAAACCAAACTTCATTTTAGTATAAAATATATTCTTCCAACATCAAATATTTACGCACTGAAAGTTATATTCAAAATACGGACAATTTATTTATTAAAAAATTCAATTTATTTGTATAAATATTAATCTTTTTGATATGGCATACAATATATACACTTTTCTATTTTTGTATATGGTTTATCTCGATTGTCTTCGTACAATTTTTAAATTTTTTTCATCCTATTTATGCAACATATTTCGAAATTCTCATTTTTATATTTTAGAATTAATTACAAAATTACAATAAGTAGAAATTTGACATATTCTAATGAATTGCATCATTTACACACTATGATAAACGGTGTTAGTATTATGATTACAATATAGATTTCTAGATATATATTTACTTACATTTCAAAAATGTATTTTTAAGCTTTTAAGTTATTGGCTTAAGTTTTTGTAATACGCGGAATAAGTTTTATATGTTCAGCTGTAGATGAAAAATATGTACTGAATATTTCAAAAATATATATGAAAACGATATTAAAGTACATTGGTCTAAGTTATATCAAGATTTCATTTAAAATAAGATATTTTGAAACTATTTCTGATGAAATTTTCTCACGGTCAGAGGAATATTGCTCAATAATCTAATATTTCCTCTTTTTTTTTTTTTTCCTTGTTTAAGTGACTTAAAATAATTTCACATAAAATATTCAAACATAAAATTGATAATAAAGTTCCTAAAATATCAGTTTCTTCCGCTTTGTTTTTAACCTTTGTAAAACTACATTTTTAATTGATTTTTTTTTTAATTATACGGATAATTTCTTAAGTTTATATATTCAAAGTAACTTGTAATGCTATTATTTTGCTTTGTTTATAATCTGTTTTTATTTCTACAGATTTTAATAATGTTTCCTTTGTATCTTTTTATAGTTTAACCTTCACTTATCAATGAATTATGATGTTATAAGTTGATCTAGACAATAGGTTAGCTTTTTAAATTCTAATATTTATGACAATTTTTTGAATTTTTCAAAGCACGAGTCCGTTATAATATACATACAACGAAATACTGAATGGAATAAAATAATAAACTGAGAAATGTAAGCTTACATAATTTATACATTTAAGCATTTCATACTTTATCAGTTGAAATAACGGAAAGGAAAGCATTCGTAAAATTAGTTTTACGACTAGAACTGACTTCTTTTAAATTAATAAATTAAAGATTAAAATAATTTAGAATAAAAATAATTATTCATCCATATTACTCTCTTGATATGTCAAAATAAATCTTTATAAATATCATTTAATTTTAAATGAGAATAATCATTTGTCATCTCATTTAAAATTACTTTGTTAACTTACTTTGATTCTAATTTAAATCTATGTTTAAATTCATAAATATATATATAATTAGTAATTAATTATTAAGTATTATAACAATATCTTTAAACTATATAAGAATTCGTTATTATAAGTGTCAATATTAAAGCAATTAAAATTTTAATTTACGCTTTGAAATTTGAATAGTTAATTAAAATCAAATTAAATTTTTATAGCAGATAAAAATGAATAATTAAAAAAGTAAATATATTTTTAAATTATTTGAATAAATATAAAACAAAAATCAATCAACCATTTCCTAAAGTGAAACTGATCGAAATTTTGTGACGTCACTTCCTTTAAAAGTCAACTATCGCCGAGGAGGAGAGAATAAAAATGAATACAAGAATAATAATAACACTTACCCACAACAGGAAAGCCAATGCACCTTGGAGTGCGTGCATAGTTTGTCACGTGTGTTTTGAAAGTCAAAGATGGCCTCGCCAGGAATGCGACGTCTTAACTTCTAACTCGTGACCTTCCGCTGCACACAGACCGAGATACATTATAGCAAGGCGGCATTATCACCCACATTCGCAACCACTTGTTGATTGCGTACCAGGCAGTCTCCTCCTCTGTCACCATATGATGTCACTTCCTGTCAATTAGACATTTTTAATAATTTATTTCCGGTTAGCTTTTCTATCATAAATAATATCCAGATCGAACCGTAAATAATAAAACTGTTTTAATAAAATGCATTTTATTTAAATTTTATATTTCCTAAGTTTTACATATTTGTACAATTAAGCAATGTACATGTTGAAACTTAAAATGAATCGACAAATAAAGAGATATACTAGAATTTTAATTAATTTTATTATTTAGATAATTATAATATTTTAAAACGGAAATTTTGAAAACGTTTTACAAGTCATTTAATTAAAATTAAGTAAATAGCGTTGTGTATATAGCACACTGTATATTGTTTTATTTAAATAAGAGAGTTACTCTTATTATAAAAGAAGTTTGCACGTATAAATTATTAACTGTAAAAATTAAAATCGGAAATCTGTGAAGGTTAGAAAAAGAATTTGAATTATTTTACGAAATTATTGTTTTATGGACTCAAATTCTAAATTCTTGTGTGGTATTTTGTCAAGTCATTTTCTAAACTTATAATTCAATTTTTGAAAGTCATTCAGTTCTTTTCTAAAGAAAGAAATCTTAATGTAGCTTCTATTTGTATATAACAATTAAAAACTATTTTTAGTTATTTTACTATAAGATTTAAAGTTATTCCATATTTGACGTAAGCTATAGATTATTTCATTCTGTTCTGACCACATGTTATGATTAACTTAAATTCCCGTTTCTAATTGGTCGATTCCTAAAGAAGGGGAAATGACAAATTAAACTTGTATTAGATATGAAGAAATAAAACTCCAGACGTTCTTAAACTCAATTTTATATTCAAATTTAAATTACGTAATTAGATAAAGACAAAATTTTGAATAAATAAATATCAATATACTATATTAATCATTAAAATTATATAAAAATTTATTTGACAGTTCATGATGCTTGTGATTTTTAATTTATTTTGTTACTAAAGAAATGTGTAAATAAAAGTTTGCACATTACATTTTTAATAAATAAGAATATCATAAATTGAATTATTGTTTTAAGTATAATATATATGAAAATTAGGTATAAGACCTTTAAGAAAACCCGGGAAAGTCCATACGGCCAGCCTTTTGGTTAGGCCTGAATCCGGGATCAACTATTAGTGTTCAGTAGTTTTTTCCACTCGCCACTAACAGAGTGTTATTAAAACAAAATTATGTCGTTTACAGCACGAATTTCTGTAATGCTTTCTCGATATATAATGTTTTTATATTATAAATTTAGTTTCGAAAACAATTCATTTCATTAAAGACATAGGACTAGATATAGTTTAAATAGGCTCTATAACTATGAATTAATTAATTAATTTAAGAGAAATGTTTTATATTATCTTAAATTAATGCAGACAATAGTTTTGTGTATTGTTTAATATGACATAGTAGAATTCTATTAAGAAGTTTCTGTGTTAGAAGTTTTCCCGTGTAGCTCAATTTTAAAAGTCTATTTTTCCTCATTAAATATGTGTAAATTTTTCCTGTATAAAGTGCTCCCATTGAAGAAAACTTCCTTCTTAAGCTTAGTTCACACTGAGCGAACAGCGAAAGCGAAAGCGAATGCGAAAAGCGATTTTTATTCGCTTAGCGAAATTGACCCTACAACCAAAAGCGAAAAGCGGATTGCGAATTTTAAGCAGCCAATCATTTGCAAGCAAGCGAAAACGTCATCTCGAAAAACAAAATGGCTGCTTCCGATATCTTGTTGTTAATCATATTTATTTATTTGTTGAGTAAAAAACATACTTCAAAAAGAAAACGATGCTGGGTGAGAAGTATATTAAAAAACCGCGAATTATATCGTTATTATGCTAATTTTGTGCGAGAGATGAGACTGAATGACAGAATTTTTTTAGGTAGGACTATTTATACTAATTTTTATTCTCTTTAATAAGAAAATATATGAATAACAAAAAATGGTATAAGTTTATAAACTTCTACCAAGTTGTTCTATATTTACTTTACACCGAGAATAAGCTTGTATCGCCATCGTGAAAACAACAAGAACCAGAACAAGAACTCTACATTCCCACACTACATTCCTCCAGTCTAATGATCCATTTCGTTATAAATTGGCAGCGTTTCGTGCCTTAGTCAGAAGGGCTTTTATTTATTGAGACAACGTTATGGATAGAGTTAAAGAAATCGACAGGATTATGTAAATAGCAGAAACCTTGGGTTATAGGAGAAACGTAATTGATGGTATCGTTAGGAAGTTTGAGATAAGTGACACAAGGGCCTCTAAACAAAGACCTAGTAAATATACAAAGTTTACATTCAACAAAAATGTAAGAGGCGTTATGAAGGAGATTGCGGACATTAAAAAATCAACGTTGGTCTTAAAACGAGCTTCGAATCTTTACAAAATTCTAAGAAATGATAAAGGGAGATTAAGAAAGAAGATAAAGCTGGAGTTTATAGGATCCAGTATGAAAACCAACAGTTAGGATTAAAAAGGAGTACATGGGAGTTACAACGAGAAACCTGGGAGTAAGGGTCAGAGAACATAAATATGATGTTAGGAAAGGTTCGAACGCAACGGTACTGGCCCAGATGGCCCAAGCCCAAGGATCCGTCGTTGGATGGAAAGAGGCGGAAATCGTCAGACAAATACATTCCCCAACTTTAGCGAAGACTGCCGAAAAGATGGAAATATACAAGACTAGACTTGATGATAGATGCATTACCGCCAGAGATGCAGAGAGCTTACCATCAGCATGGAAGTTTGCAATTAAAAGACTTATAAATGGCTCGTGATTTGCGCCATGTTTCATATTATGAGAATCTTAATATTTTTATTGTCTGTTAACTGATGTTAGCTTGTACTAATAATTTTGGAGTTGTTATATGTCTTTTATTTTACATTTGTGTATTTTTTACGCTTTAATTCTCATTTTAATTAGTTGTCGGTATTTTTGAATTTAAATTTTTTTGTATTCTATTCTATGGAATTATTCTGTGTTCGTCAGTTTAAACCTGAAGATGATCTACGGAATAGATCGAAAACGTTCGTTTTCTTAATAAAACTCCCTCGGCAACTAATAAGGTGTTAGTTACTGGATTATTTATTTTTGCTGAGTACGTTTATGTTTAATTTATTATTTATACCACGGAATGACACCGCTGCTGCTAGAACGCCCACTAGGGAGCGTCCCGAGGCAAGGGCGTCGCCAAGGGGGGCAGGGGGCAGCTGCTTTCCCCTAGAAATTCGAAAAAAATATTTAAATGCTAAGTTTTAATTAAAATAATCTTTTTGGGCTTCTTGTAAGTTTTAAAAAAATGTTTTAATTAAGATATTTCTTTTCCGGTACATAGTAAATGATTAAAACTTTATGAATCGTTTTTATTTTACCTACATAAAATTCATATCCTCTATTAATTTACATCATCTTGCCCCCCTGGCCCATTGGCTAGCGTCGTCCTTGTCCCGAGGTACTAGTCTTTCATAAAATGTATGGTGTCATATCAAAAGACCTTACAGAATAGAAAAACTAAAATCAATTAGAATGAATACAGTTGTAAGGAGCATGTAGATAAATAATAACTGTTATTTCAGTATATTGATAGAAATTTTCATATACTCTCAATTAGTAATTCTTTGTTCTTTTTGTACTGTGGACCCTTCAAGAGTCTGGTGTAACCTACAGAACCCCTTCTCACATAAAGTACAAAATATATTAAATGCAAAAAGAATGTGTATGCATATTCTTTTTGCATTTATTCTTTATGCATATTAAATGTGTATGCAGTTAGAGAACATAAAGCTGTAAATCCTTTCCCATAGATCACAGACTGCTGAAATCTATCTGTGGATCTCCAAGGGCTTCGTAGACCCCAGGTTAAAAATCCCTTCTCTAAGGCAAAGGCAAAATGTTATAAAATATTCATAATCTTCTCCAACTGGGACGTTGTTTAATGATTTAAATAACATTTTTAAAGTTTTAATGTTCTTGAAGATTTATAGAATTATATTGATTTTATGTATATAATAAACATTATTTAGGATAGTTTTTATATTTAAACTATAAACGGAATAAAAACTAAGATCTTGTATAACAGTCAGTATTTTATTGTGTACCTAAAATTTGTTTTGAATTCATTACTTGAAATAATGTTATAATTTTCAAAACTTATTTAAAACTGTTCGTGCAATTATATGCAGCACACAACATCGGCATTTAAAAAAAAACGCGATTTAAATTTTCCGATTTATTGATAATAGGCTGTGTAGCCACGACTTTCTGCCAACGTACAAAATGGTGGGTTATGTTTCCTTTAGCTTCATAATGGGAGGGCTGAAATTTACGGCTTGAGCACTCTGTGATACTTTTATCTCGTAGCTATTTTACAATTTTCTTACACTGCTATCTACAACAAACAGCAAGCAGTGGCGTCACTGTCATTAGTTTTGGAGGTATAGAACATCTCTCAGCTTATAGCCTGTATGACATAAAAGTATTTCGAAACAACCATATTTCCTTGATTCAAAGGTTTATTTTTAAAACATACTTATCCCTCAGCGTTTCTTTGAAGACCAGGAATTTTTTGACAACGTGGTTTACTATTTTGCAACAAAAGACGAATGAGTAAAAATAGAAATACCCTAATTACTCGTGTATTTTCTAGTGATGTAACGAATAGTATATTCGGCCTCAGCCGAATACCGAATATTTGGCCAGGAGCGTGGCCGAATGGCCGAATATTCGGCCAAACTATTTGGCTTCATTAATGCACGTACGAAAATTGGCGCGCAAACCGCATTATCGCGCACCCTGCTCTCTATTGGCCCGCTGTCAATACGATTTTTCTTCCAGTAGGTCTAAATTATTTAAATTAATTAATTAAATTATAATTATTAAAGTTAATATGAGATGGAGCCTAACATCTACCTCTAGTCCCAAATTGGTTTATAATTTATGTAATAGCCGATTCGGCAGTTGTTGGTATTTAAATGTAAGTTATAACTTTTGTTATTTTATTTGCAATCGATCTTTTTAACTTTTTAAGTAAGCACTAAAATTTTGTTTTTAATACGTATTTATATTTATTTATTTATTTATATTTAAAGATAAGAAGGGCTGTCTGTGTAAGCAACAGACTTTGCCCTGTATGATAAGGAAGGAAGAAGTAATAGAAAGTAGAATTAGAGAAAGAGGAAATAAAGGAGGAAAGGAAAGTGTGAAATAAGCAACCTTAAGCCCAAGGGACCCCATGGGCGTCTGCCTCGCTTTTATTAAAAGAAAACAATTAAAGTATATTGGAGTCAATTACAAATAGAAATTACATAAATAACATAGTTAATTGACTATGTTAGTGGCTGGTTTGCCAACAATCACATTACAATTTACATTATGTACATTATTTACACAAGTAGGTCCAGTTAGTAACGTCGTCGTCATCGTCGTTGTTACTCTGCTCATTTGGTTGTTGTATCTGATATCTTGATCTTCGTTTTCTCAGTTGTCATGGTTTTCGTGGTTTTGTTCATTTGTGTTTGTTGTTGTGGGCGTCGTTATAGTTGTGATGTTTTCATTTTGTCAAAGTCATGGTTGGCATTGTTGTCTTTGTCGTTTTCGTCGAGTGTTTTATTGTTCATCATTGTCGTCTTGATCTTCTTGTTCCTAGTTGTTGTGGTCATCTTGATTCTCGTCGTCGTTCTGATCATTATCTCGGTTTTCTATAATTGGTGGTATTAGTGCTTTACTATCTCGTATGAATTTTGTCATGGCTTTTAGTAATTTGTCACAGGCGAACAAGTCTTGTGTTTTGGGTGGCCAATTGTGACCCTCCTGAAGACAAACTCTCTCAAAGTTCATTCTGTGTTCATGATATTTTGTGCATTCGAATAAGAAGTGGTCTACTGAGTCTTCGCAGTTTATATCTATGTTGCAATGGTTGTAACTTTTCTTCTTAAAACGATGTAAGTATGTGTTAAAGGCTCCGTGGCCTGTCAAGCATTGCGTAAGTTCGAAAGTTGTTTTGAATGATTTTTTCTGTTGTCTTTTTTCTATTGATGGGATGAATCTGTAGCATTGTCTACCAGTTGCGGATTCGTTCCACTCCCTCTGCCATAAGATGTTGGTTTCTTGTATGACGTAGTTTTTAATGAAACTGATGGGGAGTTTAGAGTAAGTAATGTTGGAGTTTTTAATTGCTTTTTTAGCTAGCTTGTCCGCTAATTCGTTTCCCTCATATCCTCTGTGTCCGGGGATCCAGTTGAATATAATTTCCTTGTGTCGTCCCGTGTCGTTTGTTAAGTTTATTAGGTCTGTTGCAAGGGCTGATTTAGTCTTTTTGTTGTTGAGAGTGTGGAGGGCTGCTCTACTGTCTGTATAAATGATTAGGTTTCTGTGAGTATCAGAGGGAAAGTTGTTCACATAATAGATTGTTTTAAAAATTGCCCAAAGCTCGGCCTGCATGATGGAACATTCATTCGCTAATCTTAGTGAAGCTTGGTATATGATCTTGTCCTTGTTCTTGATGACAATGTCTGATCCTACTCCTTGATCATTTCTTGATCCGTCCGTGTAAGCAATGAGATGTTGATTTCCACTATGGGTGGTATTACTGAAATCCAAGTTGACTTCAAAGAGGCGTTTTTTCCTAGGGTCAATCATGGCGTTTGTACTTTTTGGTCTGTAATCAATGTTTTGCTGTATGACATTTGTCAAATTTTTCGTGTTATCAGGTGGAAGGCTACCCAGTTTTTGGAGGTCTGTTATTTCATCTTCCGAGTATTGCTTAAAGTTATTATTCAATATAAACCAATTCCAAATAAATTGTTTTGCCTTTAAATGAATTGGGGTTAAGTTTGCAATGGTTAATAGCGCATCAGTGGGCGCTGTTCGGTACGCTCTGCAAATTCTAATAACAGATTTCCTCTGAATTGACAACAATTTTTTCTTTATGTGTGTATTATTAAGAGCCTCTTTCCACGCCTGTACCCCATACAATATGGCTGGCTCAATGGCTTGTAGATAGATGAGCTTGGTGTTTCTTGGATCCATTCCCCATGTGTTTCTTGTAATACCAATTAGTTGATTAGATTTCTCACAAAAGATAACATTTGAAATCATGTTAAATTTTAAAAATATTGACAGAAACAATAGCAACAAAATATCACAAAACTTCACAAATAGAAACCCCCAATAATATATTTGAACTGTTCCACAACTGGGGAGAAACTAGACCATATGTCCCCACTAAAGTATTCAGATACGTATTTATATAGAGAGGTTTCATGTCGACATCACGAGTGACGTCATGAGCATGCGCAATTGTCCAGCGCCATCTTTGTGACTGTTTGTGACTTGTTTACGTTTTGTGTGTGTTCACGTGCGTTTTAACTGGAGTTCTTGTGTTGTTTTTTTCGTCGCGAATATCACTATGGTGATTTGTTGTGTAATTGGGTGTAATGCTAGTTCACTCAAGAACAAAGGAACATCATTTTTTAAAATTCCCGGCATTATTTGTCATCAAGGATCTCAAACTGAGGAGCTTTCACGACGAAGGCAAACTGCATGGCTCTCGAGAATTAACCGGAAAAATTTCGTTACGAATAAAGTGAATATCAATACAAGAGTTTGTCAGAAACATTTCATTTCAATATTTACGTTAATAAACACTAAGTTATATTTTAAAACCTAAAAGAGTTTACTGATTTGCTTATATTAATTTAGTTAGGTATAATGCATTTATAAACGAATAACTAACGTAATTTCAGGCTTTAGCTAGTGCAAACTTATAAACATTACACGTTAAAACGAAAAGCAAGTAGACTTATTATATGCTAGTTTCAACTAGAAAATAAAGGTACTGAACAATTTGAATTAAAAAATTTCCACGGCTGTTTTTAATTAGACTTTTACTTTCAGACAAAAATTCTTACTTAAGAAATACGTAAAAACACGAGTTTAAACAAACAAAAGAAAACATATCTTTCCAAGCAATATTACTTCGCTGTTATTAATTACTTTTACTTTTATATCAGGAGAAACCCAGCCACTTGTTAAATAGTTATGGGCCTCTAAAGATTTATAAGCTTTCATTTGTGACAGGGTGTAGAAATTTGTTGTAAAAACCAAATAGTTTATAATGTCACCAAATTCTACTTTCGGCCACAACTCTTGATATACGACGAAGTCTGATAAACTGGCTTCGTATGGATCGCCTTGACATAACGAAATTTTCTCTTCGTACAGAGCTGCATCTCGTCCTGTTAGACTGCTAGAATAGCTTGCAAGAAAAGAATCTTTTTTAACTTAATCCACGATAATAGAACTGCAGTATTTTTGTACGTTTAAACTAAAAAAAGACGTCGAATAACAGACTACGTGCAAGCTAAGCGAGCGAAAACTACCACAAAAATGGCGAATGGGCGGAGCAAACGTGTGTTTTATCACGTGACATGCGACCTTGAAACCTCTCTATACTGAATAGTACCCTAAGGATATACTTTAGTGGGGACATATGGTCTAGTTTCTCCCCAGTTGTGGAACAGTTCAAATATATTATTGGGGGTTTCTATTTGTGAAGTTTTGTGATATTTTGTTGCTATTGTTTTTGTCAATATTTTTAAAATTTAACATGATTTCAAATGTTATCTTTTGTATATAATGAGAAATGCTCATTTTTTGCTTTATATATAAAATAAATTATATATTAGTTACTCATCTTCTAGAAATAGATAAATAATTCTTTCATTAAATACGATAAGTTTCAATAAAACGTTTCGTAAATCATTTTAAAATATCGTAAAAAATATAAAAATATACGCGAATGCAAATATAACATAATTAACTAAACAATAACATTAATGCCCGATACATTCTAACTTACACGCCATCAATTCCATAAGATATCGGGCTAGATAAAGGCTATAATATTATTTAATTACGAAATAATTTAATACTAGAGTTAGATGCTATTTCTTATTAACTTTAATAATTATAATTCAGCATTAATAAAAGTTACCAAAATGATTAATTTACTATGTTTTTGTAATTTCTTACTCCTGTGTTTAAGTATTCGGTATTCGGACGAATAGTGATTAAATATTCGGTATTCGGCCGAATAGTGAATTAAATATTCGGTATTCGGCCGAATAGTGAATTAAATATTCGGTATTCGGCCGAATAGCGAAAAATAGGCCGAATAGGCCGAATACCGGATAGTAACCGAATATTCGTTACATCACTAGTATTTTCCAAACCATCAAAACTATTTATTGACTGTATTTATGAATTGGTTAACAGCTACATTTAAAATAATTCGTTTTCATTATTAACCCGATTCAGCATCTTCCAGTTCGGTTATTACGTTGTCATTTACTGTCCCTTTCCAGTTCGAGTTTTCCTAATTAAGTTTTGGCTCTCGATAAACTTTCGACATATGAACTCTATTGAGACTTTTCCACGCTTATTATTCGACAATATTTATATTCAATAATATTTATACTTTAATTTCAAAAACATTTCTGTGAACGTTGGAATATAAAGTGCTGCCCGACTCTAGACAACTCGAAGAGGTAGAATTTTAGTTAATTGCCACTCTAAACTATATTACCTTATACTAGTGATGGCGAATCTATGATTTCAAGGCACCCCACATTAAGTATTTAGAAAGTATTAAATTTTAAAAATTATGAAAAAAAAATATTTAAGGTTTTCAAAAGTTTGCATATGTAGTGTGAAAGCCAATGGCGCACCCAGAGGGAAACCAAGGGACCATAGCATTCCTAAAGTAAAACATTAAAATTATATAAATTAAAAAGTAAAATAAAGTAAAATTTGTATTTTTTTATATTTTTAATTACTCGAATATTTGATCCAGATTTGGAGGCAATTTCGAATTCAATTGTGACCCATCTTCGGAAAAAGGTTTGCCATCACTGCTTTATACAGCGCATTACTTCAATATGTTTCCCACACTTTTCAATCCGTAGTTTATTTTTAGCACTACCTTTACTCACGGGATCTTTTCGAAGACCGGGGTTTAATGCAGCGCCGTAACTAGCCTTTTATGCGCCCGGTGCGAGCTTCTGTAATTATGCCCAAAACTTGGTCCAGGTCATTTCTACGCCCCCCGGGTCTGAGCCCTGTGCCTGGGCACCGTTGGCATCGCCCTAGTTACGGCACTGGATATGAATGGTATGTAGGTAAAATAAAAACGATTCATAAAGTTTTAATCATTTACTATATACTGGAAAAGAAATATGTTAATTAAAACATTTTTTAACTTACAAGAAGCCTAAGAAAATTATTTTAATTAAAACTTAGCATTTAAATAATTTTTTCGAATTTCTAGGGGAGGGCATTTCTCCTCTGCCCCCTGGCGACGCCCTTGCATATGGCATACTACTACTATGGTTTCTGGCCTTACTTTCAATAAGAACGTTTAAATTGTTTTCAAGTTTTTCAAAAAACAGTTTTAGAACACCCGTCTGGATCTACTATTAGGACAGAAGACACAAAACAATTACCAGACGCGTATGACAACATTGTGACACACATGTTAGTTATCGGATGCAAGTTCTTTCAAAATACCGCTTGATAAAGTTTTTCAGCGGGAGGTAGTTGTCTTTGTTCTCAAGAAAGAGAGACAGATCGCAGGGCCATTTCACATTTTTAGCATGCAAATTAAGTTTTACAAGTTGCCTTATGTCGTAAAGCATCGGGCAGTCATAGATGTAGTGCCGAACGCCGTCCTCTTCTTCACAATAACTGCACAGCTTTGAACTTGACTTATGGAATCTACAGAGATACGTCTTAAACTGCCCGTGTCCTGTGAGAAACTAAGTCACCTGAAAGTTTGCACAAAACCACCGACTGTGGAAATGTGATCCGGGGGAATAAATTCCCACTCGTGCCGCCAAATCTCAATCATTTCCTTACGAAGGAGAAGATTAAATCTCGAGGCTGGAAGAATACACTGGTCAGAGATGTCACGACAGTCGGCAGCAGCCTGCGCCAGCTGGTCAGCTCTCTCATTCCCTAGAGCAGTGATTCTCAAAGTGGGGGTCGCGAAAAATATTTGGGGGTCACTGAAAAATTGATGCCAGATCAATTTTTTTCAAATATTTTATAAATTTACTATGGATTCATGTTTAGAAATAATAGAAATAAAAAATATATAAAATAATTTTTATTAAATAAATTGCACATATAAATAATAAAAACAATATAAATATTTTAATACGAGTCTAATATTCATAAATTTGTGCGCTATTGGGGAATCCCCGAGTTCCACTCTCAGCCTAAACTATGATAGAACAACATTGCCATTTGGAACGGTGTTCGCTAGCAGCGTTGTGTCTGTAAGCAAGCCGAGTTAGAAATACAGTAGTGTGTCGTTATCCGAAAACCGATCAACCGAAAGCTTTTCAGACAGCAAATTTAAATTTCCACTAGTGCTGTGACGCTGCAATATTTGGCTGTCTTCGGCTACCCCAATATTATTTTAGTTGGTATGCGATTTTAGCTGGCAGCACTGGAGCGACCATGAGACGGTACTTAACACCCTCCCTCCGGGATGTTTTCCTACACATAGTCGTTCTTCGGGGGTCCTTTGAAAATTTTAAGCGCAAAAGGGGGATCGCAGACCAAAAAGTTTGAGAAACATTGCCCTAGAGTACCGTACTACCCTCTGGTCCACTCAATAGAAAAACTGTTGGAACTAGTTGAGATGATGATGAGAATGTCCCTGCATAGTGGATGAAGACTGCCCTTGTTTTTCAGGGCATGTACAGTTGAAGAGCTGTCGGTGATGATGATAATCGCCCTTCCAACAAGATTCTCCTCGCACCAACGAGCGGCAAAGACCACAGCCTGGAAGACCGAGCATTCCGGGTAAAGAACATGTGTCAAAGAAAATTTCTTTTCCTCCCGAAAACACAGAGAAGGCACACCCAGTGCCATTACCAGTCTTTGATCCATTGGTGAAAACTTCCACGTCTAATAAATAACCCTGTTTTGCATATACCCCCCTTTCTGTGGGCTGGGTGTGGAAGTTCGTCTACTTTTCTGTTAACCTCGTACATTGCCAAAGGAAAGAAGAAACCTCCAATATCGACTCGAACCCTCTGGAGATAAAATATCGCTTAGCAGTCTGCTGAAGCTGTAGGTGGATGGGAAGCTTTCTGGCAATGACCAGCAGGGACTGATTGAATGCAGTAGAGTATGCACGAGTGAGCCGGATCAAGGCCTTCTGTGAGAAAATTCTGATTCATTTGCACTTGGAGGAATAATGTTATGTTTTACATCCATTGCTCCAAGGCAATGCGGGAAATTCCATTTTTCAAAAAAATTCACTATATTCATCATTCTCTTTCTCTGTTCGCGGAAACTAAAAAAAAAAGAAAAAATAATAATTTTGTTAACTTTGTCTTTTAAGATGTTAATTTTATTAATTTAAAAAATTATTTCTTCTAGTACATTAATCAAATTCTTATTTCAGGAATACGCTGCAGAAAATACAATGCAAGACAATCCTAACAGCGAAGGTACTACTACATCAATAATCTCTACATGGGATGAAAATTTAACAAAACTTTCAGACACTTTGGTATAGACGCTACGCAACTGCCCCCCTAATTGGGCAGTAGATCAAGAATCTTTGAGTAACGAAGTTTTACTAACTGTCAAAGATCATTTTAAGAGACCCCATGTTCAAGATGATCGTTTTGATATTTTTGGAAAAAATGTTGCTATGAAATTGCGTGGTATTTCAAAACAACAAATGTTGATAGCTGGAAAACTGATAAACGAAACTTTGTTTTTAGCAGAGATGGGAACATTAACTTTATCCCACAAATTGGTTTATGAAGCTCAACACTTGCTACAGCAATTTATTCGATATCAATCATCAATTTCTAGCTCATCTTCAGGTATTTTCAGTCCCTCTTCAAGCACTTCCTTCCAACTTTATCAGGAGCAAGAACAGTATCAGAAAGAATAACCTTAATAGTCACCATGTTAAAATGACATAGTTTCATCTATTTTAAATTTCATTTAATGTTAATGTAAAAATGCAAAATCACATATGATAATAAAGCAATACTAGCTATTAAAAAAAAAAATTTGTTCTTACCTTTTTAAAATCTTTATGAAGGACTGTAAATAGTATCACATGTTTCAGGTATAATGTAGCCAAAGGCTTGAGGTGATATTACTGTTGAAAATTTGATATATTCAAAACTGCCTTTTAGATAGCCGGATGGCCGAGCGGTCAAGATGGCAGCCTATCGTTCTGTGGGAACCGGGACCGAACCAGGACGAGTCGAAGAATTCCCAGAAATTTTTTCGGGGGGTGGTCCGACCAGATATGTCGGTCCCTGTCCCTCACCACCCGGCCGTCCCATTGTAGACCTAGGCCGAACCCATAAAGGGCTTGCTAAAAGAGGCTCTCTTAGTGCCCACTGGGTAAAAGAGAAATAAACCTTAAGGTGGCCGTGGACCTTTCGTGGTAAAATTGCTGCTCGCATTACAATATCTGTATTTTTATGATAAGTGTAACCAATGCTAACAGATCTAAATACGTTTCTTCGTTCATTCTCAAATAATTGTGCCAATTTTAGGTACTAACTTCAATTCTAAGATCAAGTTCACATGAGAATACGATCCACATTTTCTTTAGCAGCTCTTTACACAATAGATTTCTACGTACATGTTTTTTTCCGTGAGTTTTAATACAATTTGTTACCAATAAACATCCAAGAACGGCCAGTACCTCGTTATCAGATGACATGGCCGACTGACTGACTGACTGACAAATTGACCTCGTGTGTGAGCAATAGGAAATTCTGAATTTCCTCAAGGCTAGGCCTGCGCAGTCCTCAAAGGATTTCCTTAACGTATGGGCCCCTTAACATTCGTCCATGAAGGTTACATTCTAAAAATAAAAACTATTTACTGCAAGATGCAAATAATTTAATACTAATTTAGCTTTTATACAGAATTAACTACAGATTTTTTTCCTCGATTTAAATAACTTTCGTTTAGTTTTTGCTTTATTGCTTTAACCATTTCTGTATAATCAATACAATTACCACGATTCGGACTTGTCCGGAACCTCACACCTGTATTTATAGAAACACCTATAAAACTAAAATACAGCACAGTATATTGAAAATCAGTTTAAATAAAGTTTTATTTGAAAAGTCTGTAAAAAAATTTTTTTAACTTAGAATTAATTCTACACACTGCAGCCTTTTTTAATTATCACATTCTAATTAATGAAATAATGCCATTTATACTCAAATTTTATTTTTAAATAATAATTTTTATGATGTGGCGGTAATATTCCAATTTAAGTTTGAAAATTATTCTTTTGAAAATCTGAAGTCGTCCACACAAAAAGAAAAAAAATGTCGAATTGTTTTTGTAAATAAACATGCCTGTCGAAAAATTCTTTTTGTACGCAGATCGGAAAGGAATTAGGTAAATTTCTATCTTCATATACATATGTCGAGATAACTTTCCAGTCAAATTTTTAAAAATATTCTGAATTGAAAATATTATAAGTTAATTTACGTTTTTTGTTTTAACTTTAGTATTATGCTCGGCGTTTAACTTGAGTTTTAATTCATTTTTATACCTATTATATGGTAAATTCGTAATTAAGCCCATATTTTGACTCAAACACCTTATGCCTCCGAGAATTTGTATTTATTACTATGTTACAAACGTTTTCTACCTGCTCAACAGGTCACCATCAGATAATTTAAACTCTTGGAATGTTTCGTCGCACAGCTTCTAGGTTCGAACGTTTACACGAAACAAAAATTCAAATTTCTAAAACCGTTCGAACAATCCGTTTAAATACAAATATATAAATAAAATTAAATAAATGCATGGATCAACTAAATATTAAATCGAAGGACGTAAACTAACATAAAATGCAATAAAACTATATATCTATACCATAAATATATTTATATGGGATGAGCATATGCTGTATAATTGATTATACGGGGTTATTATCAATCATAAATTTGCACACAGTTGGTAAATTTGTGGTGTCCTTATAGTTCAAACACATGCCTGTGGTGCTTGATCTGTATATTTCGAATTTTTCCATAGTTAATGCTAACGATGTATACGTGAGAACCAAAACAGAGCCAAAACTACTGGTGCTAGAAACTTAAAAAATTTGAGGGTGTTCTTCTTGTAAAGTTTAGGCGTGCTAAGAAAATATATTACGAAATTCAACCCTAAAGGAGTGAAAAAGATAAGTCAGTTATGATTTCACAGATTCGAGACAGCTTGGTAGCCCGAACGGCCCCAGGATTTCTCCCATGCACGCTAAATGACTTTCATTACAAGCATTTAGCTTTCCGAAGTCTATGAGAACAATTATTTGGCATCGACGGCCGCGAATTTCGCGCCAATAAGCTGCCCCGACTTGTTCGATTATGTTATCAACTCAATTTCATATTTATTTTCACATTTTTACTTCGCGGTCCTTCTCTGTTTTTTCCGTTATTTACACGTGTAGATCATTTCGTTGTTATCCACATTTGATATTACTTATCATATACTGCCATGACGCTCATGTCTGTTCGCTACAACTGTCAAGAATTAGCGCGATTGGCGAAGCGTAGTGGCGTAGTGACAGAGAGCCAATACAGCGTAGGGTCCTTACCATAATACAGTTTGCGCGCCAATTTTCGTACGTGCGTTAATCAAGCCGAATATTCGGCTATTCGTTGCAACATTAGTTATAATAAAGTGACTAGACGATCCGAATTAACTGGGACAGTCCCAGTTTTGAATAAATTGTCCCGGGTCGTCCGTTTTTATTTATAAGTAAATAGTTCATATTAAAAATTTTTAAAAATTAAAAAGATTTAATTTTTTTAAAATTGTTTCGTAGAATTCTCCTTTAACATTTACTATTTAAAGAATATTCCATCCTAGCAAATTACTACAATGTAAGGGCGCGACTATGCAGACGCGAATTTAGTAGCGAGCGATATAATTCTCGCAAAGGAAAACCATGCACAAGCGAGAAACGAGAAATGTCGCTGGCGAGAACGAATTTCTGTTCTCGCACATATCTGACAGGGTTTGATATTTATCGCGTCTTGCCACATATCCTCTCATATATAAGTACTTTTTCTTCACAGTTTTTACTTACAGTAAATACCATTACTAATAACTTTTAAGCAGTTACTAATTTTAATTCAACCGTCCCAATGATTTAAAATTTTCGAAACAATTTACGGCAGGGATGGGCAACCTTTTTCTATGTAAGAGCCGTATTTTAAAACTTTTGAACTGATGCGGGCCGCATACAAGAGAAAGAGGAAAAATAATGTTGGTAAATCAGAATTATTTATTCATATATAATTATAAATTAGCATAGGTATACTTAATTGAGCTTCTGGAACTGATGTAAACGTCATATATTGGAAATATTTGGTTAAATATTCATCACTGCTATTTTTGAATTAGTTTCGATGTGTCTGTTAGCCAGTTTCTTGTTTTAATTTTTACTAAATTCATTGCGGGAAAAACTATTCACATACATAAGTTGTAGAAAATAACGTTTGAATTTTTGCTGTATACTTCCTTAAGCTGGGAAATTGATATATTTATTCACATTTTATGCGTCGCGGGCCGCAAAATATATAAATGCGGGCCGCATGCAGCCCGAGGGCCGCAGATTGCCCATCCCTGATTTACGGAATGAAAAGAAGAGACTTATTCGAATCGTAGAACTGTCTTTATACTTTTATACATTAGCGAGGTTGAGGCCGAAGTTTTAAACGCGAAAACGTGTACGTCGGACGTTCTGCGCCGCTTTCCTGTAAGCCTAAAATTTTGACAATGACGTTTGGAATGTCGAGCATGATTCCACTGACTTTCCAATCGCCATTGCCAAGCTTCTAGGCTTACAGGAAAGCAACGCGCGAACACGTTTTTGCGTTGAAAACTTCGGCCGCAACCTCGCTATTATCTCCGCTCTGCGGGCACTAAGATAGTTAATAAAAACCCTGGGCTTTCTTAGCAAGCCTACCGGGGGTTCGGCCAGGCCCACGACGGGGCGGCTAGCCAAGCGTCCAGACGGACACTCCGAAAAAATTTCTGGAGTTTTTCGGTCGATCCAAATTCGATCTCCCAGAGCATTACGCCGCAACTCTTAACGATCGGATATCGGCCGTCACGTCTTCATCCTTACTCAAAATGACCAAATTTTTCTTACAGCCAATACGGAACATCCGGTACCCTCTACATCCTGTACCGGATCGCTGGCGTAAAGAAAATAGGAAAGCCACAATTTAATACAAATATACAGGTATACCTCGCCTTACGTCGGTAATTCGTTCCAGGACAGGCGACGTAAGTCGAATTTACTTGTGTAGTAAACTACGGTGGAAAACGCCAATAATGACCACTTAAAGACCGCTAAATAAGACGACAACACAGAAACGCAGATGTTTTCGTGTTTCGTTCTATAGGATTTATGATGATTATATTAACATTTACTGTAAATGTACATATTTTAATATGATTTTATGTGCTTTCAACTCTTTTCTAGTGATATTACGTCTTCAATGTTTGTGGCAGACGGATTTAAAGTCGAATAAACTGACTTAAACTTGATATTTATTTTTCCATATACTTTTTTGACAAACGACGTATAATCGAGAACGACATAACTCGAAGTATACCTGTATCCCTTGGCGAAATCCCATGCGAATTATAAAAAGCTTTTAATTTACGTGACTTTTTTAAAGTCGAAATTATTTTTATTTCTCTTATTATCTGAAATAAAAGAACGGGAAATCGACATTTCATGTTATTTTTGAAAATTTCGAAATTTTTGGCTATTTTTCGATACGAATTGCGACGTGGCCGCAGAATGATCCGGCAAGGCATTTCTTTTTTCTCGCCGTTGCGATGAGCGCGTGGTTTAAATCGACGACGTGTGTTAAAGTGGGGATTTGCCTTACGAATCGGGAAGAAGAGTTAAATTTTACGTAAATTTTGGCAGAAGAACGTAAATAGCAAGAAATAGTCATATTCTACTGTTATTTTTCGCGAAGAAGCGTAAGAGAGGTGTCAATACGTAATTCCGAGTCGACTTCGTAGCTGCGAGAACTTCGGACGAGACTTCCACTTTCGGTAAGTCGAGTTCTATTTGTATTAATTCGTAGACATTATTCGTGAAAATAGCGAAAGTTCGGCAGCCGCCAACGCTTTTTATCTGTGTTCTTGTAAATGTGTCGACGAAGTATTTGTACGCATCGAATTTTCGAGAAAACTTAAAAAATTACATGCATTAATAAACGTTTCGTGTCCGTAGATTACGTCGTCTTTTTATGGAAATTTTCACTCCCCTTCCGGTTCGTCCGAAGTTTTTGTAATTTTTTCCACTCTTCGGACGTTCGACGAAACTCGACCCCCCTTATAATCCTTACGACTTTGCGAATGATAAAAGTAAGAGAAAGTAAACAAGAAATGCAAAAATAAATATACTGTAATAAACTGCATTTAATGAAGTAAAATGGACGTCTACGGAAGCTCGAACTCCCCGTGAGACTTGTACTAATTCCTCTTCCAGTGTGGACTGCCCTTCCTTTTAGTTAACCTCGCATATAAGTACAGTATATCTAAATGAGAGGTTCCCAAAGTAGGCGCTAGAGCCCCTTCCTCACCTGAGCCAGGGTTTTGATGCAAGTTTCCTTTCGTTCTTTAAAACGAGAAGAAATGTATTTAACGGTTTCCTGATATGGAGATGGGTACAATTACAAGTCTGAATGACGCGGTTGGGACTCTAAGGGACTTTAATAGAGCTGTAGAGCAGTGTTCCGCAAACTTTTTGTGTTCAAGGTACACCTATCAAATCAAGAAATTTTAGAGGTACACCAAAAGAAAAAACCAATGTTTATTTAATATTTATTTATTATAAAAATCAGTACAATGTTTAATGAGAAATGTGAGCCTGCTTAACTGAGCACAGGCGATCAAAATTTGGAACAATCATTGATAAGGCTGTTCTCATCTCTTTGTCGATCGTCCTCAGGCGTTCTCTTTTTCTTGATTTAATCGTAGTGAGAGTTGAAAACCCCAATTCGCATAAGTAGGTTGTGGCAAATGGTAAGAGAATTGCAATAGCACGCTTTGAATGCAGTGGATACTCATTTTTTATATGCAGCCAAAAATGTGCTTGCTCTGTTTTGGAAAATTTTAGTTTTAATGTCCGATCAGTTTTTAGCTCCATGAATTCTTCCTGCTCGTTTATCGGTAGGTGTCCAATGGAAATGCTATCTGAAAATGGATTTCGTACCCAGTCCATAAGTTGCAGGTCACATTTAGGAAAATAAGAGTTCATTTTTTCTCCTAATAGCTCCAAGTGTTTCACTATCAAAGCCTGCACTTTTTTTCTGAATCGGCAGCCATGACATTTGGGAACATTTCATTACTACCATCGGTAGCGTGGCTGATCCATAACACCAACTTAGCGTGAAAGCTTTCAATCTTGTCCGATAACGTTAAAATATTAGAATTCTTGCCTTGCAGTTTTTTGTTAAGCTCGTTTAAATTGGAGAATATATCTGCCAGATATGCAAGTTTTGCTACCCATTCTTCTCTTTTAAACAGAAAAGTAAAATCTGAACCCTAGGCCTCTAAAAACGTCTGGGTCTCATTTTTTAGCTCGTAAATTTGAGAAAACACTTTTCTGCGAGAAAGCCATTGTACTTCTGTATGAAACAGAAGTGACTGATGATCTCCCATTTCCTGACACTGCATTAAACAGACGAGAGTTCAGCGGTTGCGACTTGATGTAATTGACAATTTTGACGACTTCTTGTAGGACAGACAACAATTCATCAGGCAGAGACTTCGCCATCAGTGCTTCCCTGTGTAAAAAGCAATGTACATTTTTAATATTAGGGTTTTTTCAGAAGCCCTGGTTATAAATTCCCTAATTTTTCCCGTCATAGCTGCTGTTCTGTCCGTGCAAATGCTTATGCAGTTGTGCCATTCCAAATTATACTCACTGAAGTACTGGTCTGTTACTTTGAATATTTCTTCTGCAGTGCTATAATCAGGTAGTGGCAGACAAAATAAAAAGTCCTCTTTTATTTCATATTCGTCAGTGTACCTCACATTTGATATGAGATGCGCGTGACCACTGATATCAGTAGCCTCGTCGACTTGTAGCACAAAAACTCCACTAAACCTTAATTTTTCAATTAACGTTTGTAAGGAACTGAGTCCGAACGTTATTTTTATTTTATTATCTTTTGTTTGGGGTTTATGTTTATTTAGGACGAAGGTTCCCCACCACTCTCTTGTTAGTAATGAAAAATGAAGATAAAAACAACTCACGGAGAAATAAGCGCTGTAGGAAAAATCTTGCGCACTTGCGCTGCCTGGCGGAAGTAACAGTCCGCAGAAAAAAAAATGGAGGGGGAGTCCCCACAATCACTAGTAGAGAAATACTTGATAAACCGTCTTAAACATCCCAGAAAATTATGATAAATATTTTGTAAACGGTTTATAAGCTTTGTCGGAAACTTAAAGCTGCCAGAAAAGAAAGTTAATGTTAGCAACTAAGTATGTAAATAAGGGGAGTAACCCAGCTCAAGTGTGACGTCACCTCACAGTATAAAACCCGTACGTTAACCGAAGAAGGAGAGGTGATTTCCAAACCGAGGTGAATTCCAAATCGAGGCGACTGTGAGAGCGAGGTAGATTCGAAAGTGAAGTATTTTCTGATAGAAGTCCAGATTGATAATTGGACGATCCAAGGTGTTAAAGAGGAGTTCGATTGACGATTTGACGATATCGAAAGGATTGAGGAAATAGTTTCTTCGTATAGTGAGGTGACGGATAGACGTTTAATTAGTAAGAGATATTGTTCATAGTTTCTAAGTATTTGATTGTCGAATTTCAAAGGGGAATTACTATTAAGTTAAGCTAAGTAGCTGAGTTTATTGTCGGGTTGACTTGATTTTCGTTAATAAATTTGGTTTGGATTATTGATACTTGTACGTAGTACATTCTAGTTGCTAATTAAATATATTTGAACTTTTGATCTGACTTGATATTTATCGTTATTATTACTAATTTTTCGGTGCACGCTTAAAAGCCCAGGCCTGGCAAACTAATCTCGAATCCGCGTAAAGTACCCGTTAGGTTAACGGAAGTTTCACCGACCGTAATTATAGTCAGTTTCCTAAGATACTAAAATTAAGTACTTTACACGTTGATTGAATGTTGCTAGAAATATCATTAATTCGACGTGAAATTGTATCTGCTGATGCAGGTATTTTTTTGATTTCCTTAGCGGCTTCTTGGCTAATCATAATCTTGACAACTTCTTTGCAGACAGGTAAAATTAAAGTTTCAGTGAGAGAATGAGGCTTCTTGGATTTAACAAGTATATTAGCGATCACGTAGCTTGCTTTCTGCGTCTGATGTTTTGCTTTGCTTGTTTTGATGTTTTACTTTGATGTTTTGTTCTTGCTTTGCTTTGTCTGATGTTTTGAAAGACGAATTCATAAGAGTTACCTGTTTCTTAGACTGGTCTTTCAAACGTTGAAAAAAGGCTTTGTCTTTTTGAGCCACTGATGGGTGTTTAGTAGTTAAATGTCGTAAAAGTTTACTGGGCACCATCGAATTATTACCCAAAGTTTCTCCATTTTGGGATTGGGCATGATTCGTCTCCGCAATATATAAAGCCATAACGTACATAGCTCTCATCATATTTTAATTAACAAGCTTCGGTTTTTTCTTTGTTGACTCTGCTTCTTGGGAATCATTAGTTTCACTTGACGAACTTGCGGCAGGTTTAAGGAATTTATATACACATACATATATACACCATTATATACACATACATGTATTAGGGTCTATTTATTTGTAATAATAAAAGTCAATTACGTTCACGATGACACATTCACAAACTAGCGGCTAGTTACTGGCAAAAAGCAATTTGTTTCAGTTTACAAAAGCGCGTGACAACGATGACTAAGCGGGGTGCAGCGTTACAATATCACAATATCACATTGACACGCGCATGCGTGTGGCGCGCGGGTGGGCTGCCCGCTCCTCGTGCAATGAAGCGCTTCGCTCGCATAACTCTCAGCTATGTGTAGGTGCAGTATCTTTACAAAACTTGACATTTTTCCGTGGCACACCAACTATTGACTACAGTACACCAGTGTGCCATGGCACATACTTTGCGGAACACTGCTGTAGAGCATACTGATAGGAACAAAAAAAGTGTAATGAACCATGGCTGTATGAACGCACCTTCGCGAGATAAAGGCCCCCCAAAATGACTATATGTGAACTTTTCGAGACCCTCAAAAATGGGGTAAAATTTAAAAGTGAAAATTTTCGCAAGTACAACTAAAAATTGCATTTCAAACGCTTTCTGTTACAACTTACTAGAGACTCCTAAAACCCCCCTAAAGACAAAGGTGCCACCTCTTGACCGCCACTTCCAAGGAGTGCCGTCAGGACTCACGCTGCACTCTCTGCTAAGTCTGTCGCGCGTGTAACAGGCAACAAGCCCTATTCTAATGATACTCGTCAGCAAAGGCCAAAGAAAAGCCTGATTAACGCGACTAATTAGGCAATGCTTTCTCCAACGCCGCTCCTATGTAAACAGAGCGCGCTTCTTCTATTTCGAGCTATCTCTAACACGTTCTAACTCCCAAAAAGGCCAAGAAAACAGATCCTGCACTCACCTTCGACAGTGTCTCCTCCTCCCGCTACCTGATGACGTCTAGCCTGTTTCCGATCTTGTGTAGGCGAGGATGGGGTGAGGTCGCCGGTCACTGCCTCCTCCTCAGCTATGTCCCGGAGGTCGACGACGAAGATGGTGTCCAAACAATTGCATATAATCCAGGTTTCACATACAAGTATCGTTCATTCATGCTCACTATATATATATATACATACACACACACACACACACACAAGCTTCACTGTTCGCTGGGCATTATGGTAAGATGCTCTGTAAGGTTTGAGAGTTATGGGCCTCTCGTCCTTAAGTAATATTCTAGGGGGAGCTATTTTTAGGGCTGGCACTGAAAACTTCTCAGCAGAAAAAACTTCCTGAAATCCTAAAATAATGTTCTTTAGCTTCTACTTCTGTTCATCCTTCAGATTAGGGTTAAAAACATCCCTAATGTTAAAAATATTTAGCAGAGATTCCTTTAAGGAAGTAGAACTATCCCTACCCCTACAAATTGCTGCATTCTGAGCCAAAGGAGGTGGGAAGACAAGGTTAGGAGCCGAGGAGTCTCCTCCTGATCTATCTTATATAAGCTATTACTATTGTTACTTATTTTATTACAAGAATGACTAATGTCTCTACTACAGTAACTATTTGTGGAACTACAGTGATTTGAACGTACTTCAAAAGTAATAGGATCTAATGTTACGATAGTCTGATTTTGGGAGATCTGATTAAGACTAGAATCTATGACAAGACTAAATTTTCTAATGTCTGGATAAGATAAAATTAAATAAAGGGAAATACCTGGATACTACATGTAAAGTAATCCTTTTTGTCAGGCTTCCAATCTTAAGAGGGATTGATAAATTAGCCATGCTAGTGGTAGATCCTGCAGCTGTAGTGATAATCTTCACATGTGATTGGTATTGAAAGTATTTTGATAAAGTATCTAATAGTCCTTGGGAGATAAGGCTGATGGAACTTCCTGTATCGATGAGTGCAGGCATTGTCTTGTTCTCCATTGAAACAGTTAGTAGTGGTAAAGATAGTGAAGTTGATTCTGCCTTATTTGCTTCAGATACCATGTGGATGTCTGAGTAGGAGCTGAATATCTTTGGGGACAGTCTCTTCTCTAGTGCTGGGCTGGTAATCCCTGCTGATAGCAAAAACGGCAAGGTGATGGCAGTCTGCTCATATGACGTACCAAATTTCTGTACTGGGGTTGACCCCATGGTGGAATCCAAGATGGCATCGTTTTCTTTGTGTGCGGCCATGACAATACCTGGTTTTTGGCAAAGTGTTCGGATCCTGTGTAATTTTCTTGATTCGGTTTAGTTGCGGGATGATTTTCTTTCTGGGTCTTCAGAGGATGATCTGCTTCTTGAATTTTTATTAACTTAGTAGCATTCTGAAGCCATTTGACAGCGGTGGCTGGCGGTGTGGCTATCATATATTTTCTAATTTCTGCATTTATGTTGGCAATGAGACCTGTAATGGTCTGTTGCATGTTTAACTTAGCTTTTTCCGCCAAGGAAGTTTTGTCCCTATAAGTATTAAGTTAAGAGTCTTCATCTTGCCGGTGTTGTTGATTTACAAACTCGGTGAAGTAATCTTCTTCCTGTGGAAAGTACTTGAGTAATTTTTGTTTAATTTTGTTCCAATCCGTTTCCTCTACTAAATTTTCACAAAAATAGTCGAAAGCTTCATGCTGTAAATACTCTGGTATGTAAAAGTGGAGCTCTTGTTTGTCAATCCTTTGCTCGCTGCTTGCTTCTCAAACAGTCTCATCCACAAAGTTAGACTTAGCTTTCCATGTGGATTAAACTGAATAAGATTTAGTTTAGGAGGAGAGGTAGAACTACATGTTTCTGGGATGGATTTGTCTCTAGATTTACTCATTGCTGGATAAGGTAATCCTGTCGACTCTTATAAATTGTCGTATTATTTTGCAGTCAGTCGTGGGGTCGAGTGTAGGGTGAGCAAGACAAAAGAAAATTGGAGACCATAAAAACACGTCCGTTCACTTTCGGGTCCTCACTCGATCTCTACTTTATTCTTTGTTGGTGTTGTTAACCTCATTCCAAAAGGGACGAGATTAACAAAATAAATTACAGAAAAATATACAAAAATATATACAAAGTTTAAAATATGTTATATATATTATCCTGCTTCCTATTCCTACATTTCTGTGTATGCAAGAAATGTTAATAAAGTTGTATGTCTGGCAGTTAATCATATCTATAGAAATATATTTTGTTGGAAGGTTGGAATATTATACTACATGTGTTACATACCTTCTTTTCACAGTAGTCATTGATCCGTTCAAATCCAGTTCCCTTTGGAGTGTTGACACCGTTTTGAAGGGGCTTGCCTGGCTGCAGGCTTGTAGGCAAGCGTCATCCTTTTCTGTCGTCCGTCACTCTCGGCCCTTTGCTTTCCCTGGTGACACAGAACCAGTGTCCTGGAATAATTCTACAATTTGCTGGACAGTTTGTGTGGATACCCTCAACATATCTGCTATGTCTTCCAAACTTCTCCCCTCATTGTGGTGGCGTATGATTAGCAGTTGTAAATCCTTACTGATAGGCTTAGGCATCATGACTCAATTAATCCAGCATCTCATGAAAGGCTTTATATACTCTTGCTTCCCACGACACATTGTGCAAATGAGCTCCTGACTTAAGCTGACTGCAGGGGCTTATTTGCATAGTGAATACAAATCTCTATGCAAATGAGACTGAAAATGATTCCTGAATGGCAACTTTATGCCTGCAATGATGGCTTTCCCATAGAAATTCTATGTGATGCCAGGGAAGCTGCCATTCGTAGGTCAGGTCACAATAGCTTAAAAAATAATTAAAAACATATAAAAGGAAAATAAATGATATAAAAATAGTTTTTACATAATTACAAGTAGTACAGAATTAAACAAATGAAATATAATGTGATACGTAAATATTTACAAAATATAAAAAATCAATTCAAATTTAATATGAATATAAATACAATATACAAATAATACAAATACAAACGTAAGTTCAGGAGATTTTCGGATTTGAAGGTCTAAGGAAGAAATTCTGGCATTTACTACTACTGTAGAGAAGTTGATTGATGAATAAACAGATGCCAACGCTTGAACAAACTGTTGTCTGTGGAGCGTTCCCACGCGAGTAGTACGTCATCAATATACAGAATAGTACCACAGTATAATATCAATATAATACTTACCACAGTATAATATCAATATCAATCCACATACAAATTATTTATTTGGGAGAATCTTTATATATCAACCCTAACACCGTGCAACGCAACAATGCTAGAAATTCCACAAATATGGACGACATTATTTAAAACACTATAATCTGCATTTCTAGTGCTCCAATGTTGCTCAACATGCATTGTTTGCAAACACTACATCATTTAAATTGCTGTCCAATTTTTGAACCACATTCCATTTTTAAATTAAATTGGTGTTCCATCTGGCTTGTTCGTTCGAATCAACAAGCTGTTCGAAAGCTAAGAATTGAAAACGATTATATTTGAATTTCACCTGAAGATGGTTGCTGTATGCTATCGAAAGTGCTTGTGAACTCATCTAAAATAGTTAACATTCGTAACGCCACAACACGTAATTGTAACTTAGAACTACATACAGCATCTCTTGCTCAGGGAATACTGCTGTAGGCCCAGATAAAATCCACTAAAGCATGATTAAAAAGCTGTCAGACAATTCCTTTAGTAATCTTATGAATCTGTTTAACAGAATATGGACAGAACATACTTTTCTTGACTCTTGGAGGATATCAATTACAGGTGTACCTCGAGTTATGTCGCTCTCAAGTTATGTCGTTTGTCAAAAAAGTATATGGAAAAATAAAAATCAAGTTTAAGTCAGTTTATTCGACTTTAAATCCGTCTGCCACAAACATTGAAGTCGTAATATCACTAGAAAAGCATTAAAAGCACATAAAATCATATTAAAATATGTACGTTTACAGTAAATGTTAATATAATCATCATAAATCCTAGAGAACGAAACACAAAAACATCTGTGTTTTCTGTGTTGTCGTCTTATTTAGCGATCTTTAAGTGCTCATTATTGGCGTTTCCTCCATTATTGGCGTTCAGTTATGATGTAAGTCGAAACTACGACTTATGTCGTAACTACACAAGTAAATTGGACTTACGTCGCCTCTCCTGGAACCAATTACAGACGTAAGACGAGGTATACCTGTATTATTCCCAAGCCAGGTAAAGATCACAAAAATCCCTCTAATTACAGACCAATCTCTCTGATGAGTTATCTCTGTAAACCCTTCGAGAAAATGGTAAATGTCTGATGTCTCTCTTAGAGAAAAAGGATTACTTTTCATCACATCGGAGCGGATTTCGTAGGAATGGAAGTACCATGGACAATTTAGTAAACCTTGAAACATCTATATGCAAAGTGTTTGTTAGACGACAACACTTAGTGTCTGAGTTTTTCGATATGGAGAAGGCCTATGATCGCTGCTGGCAGTACGGAATACTTTGTGATTTACACCACTTTGAATTGTGGGGTAATTTGCCAATTTTTATAAAAAATTTCCTACAGAATTGAAGATTTCACGTTAGGATGGGCACCATTTTATCTAGGCTCTTCCCACAAAAAGGTGTTTCTCAAGGTTCTATTTTGAGTAACTGTTTCTAATTAAAATTAATAGCATAGCTAAATGTCTTCCTCCCAGTGTGAAACACTCTATATGTGGATGACTTTCAGATCTCCTGCCAGTCTAGTAACATGAGTTTATTGAGAGACAACTGCAAACCTCTTTAAATCGGATAGACAATTGGTCTAAGACCAATGCTTTTAGTTTTAACATAGAGAAGACCTTGTGCATTCACTTTTGCCGAAGGCATGGTTTGCACGTGGATCCTGAAATTCACCCAAATGGGGTTAAAATCCCAATGGTCGATGAGACTAAATTTTTGGGTGTTTTGTTCAACCAAAAACTGACGTTTTTACCACACTTGCAGAATTTGAAGAGTAGATATTTAAAATCTCTGAACCTTTTAAAGGTATTATGTTGCTCATCCTGAGGAGCATACAAATGTTCTATGCTCATGATTTATAGGGCCCTTGTGCACTTTAAGCTGGATTATGGATGCATTGTGTACAGGGAATTTGATCCCGGTCCTTATTTCTAATCCTGGGATTTCGGGATTATACTTAGTTTATCTCAGGATTATTTTGGTATTGAGGGTTAATAAAAATAAAAGTTAAAAGATAAGAAAATCTTACAGAAATCAGCTCTTTAATCAACAAATCAAAGTTTAAACAAAAATCAACGTATTTTACAGTATACACCTAGCTAATCTAATCACTCTAAGTAATCATACTTAGAATCAGGCTAACCAGACTTAAAATTGCTGTTTTCATGTTAAAGCTATTCTTTTTCAAGCATCAGTGAGATCTTTTTAAACTTACATAAATTGAAGAAAACTTTTATTTAACAAACTATTCAAAGAAATGCTGAAAATTAACAAAAATCTCTGTTAACATCGACTAAAAGATGACTTTCATGTAACAACCTAGTAAGTAGGTAGTAAAGTAAGTTTCTTAGCAAAAAGTATTTAAAAATAATATTAATCAGTCACATTTTTCTTAAATATAAAGAATACTAATCTAATAGGAACATTCTAATTTGAATTGTGAAAATATAATCTGAGAAATAACAACACATCCAGTGTCTCATCACCAAGTCTGCTTCTCAATTTGTTGCACATATATGCAGCTGCTGAGAAAGCGTGTTCAAGTTCGATGAAAGTTGGAGGAATCATTAATAAATACTTATAAGCCCGCTTTAGGTTTTAGCTCCGATTAGAATTTGAAGACTCATACATGTTCATTTCTTAACAATTCTGGAAAAATCATTTTCATTTAATGCTTCAGGAGACAGCATTTTCACGCTGTTTTTTATTTCCAGCTGTTTTCTTTTCCAGCACTTTTTTCTGTATTTGTAGGTTTGACTTGCATATTTCGTTTTTCCTCTTTGTCATTTTTTTTTACCATTTAATCTCTCAATTATTGAAACAATCTGGTTTTTTTATCAGGACCTTGCTCGGACTTGAAAATGTACTTTGTTTCCTCATCGTCAGCCAAATTGTCACTATGAGGATTTTGTAGGTAGCATGAAATGCCGCTCAACTCATTTGTTTGGCGATCTTTCATGCATTTTTGTAAATGTATCTTGAATTTAGAAGCCAAATCGGAGCTATTGTTGTAGACGGCTGTTCCATCTGGTTTTGCAATCAAGCAGTAAACTTAGCTCTTTGCCATGCTCTATCTTCACATATTTTTGAAGAATGGTATCATTCTTCAACAACACTCTTTTGAAAATATGAACTACTTTGTGAACTTTTTTATTACATCCTTGATGTTCTGGTCATTTGTCAAATCTGGGCAATTTTCTCTATTTTCAAGGGCTAATCCTGATTTAAGATCTTTGTCATCATCTGAGTCTGCATTGTGGAGCTCAGTGGACTCATTTTCTGAAGCATCTGGTATACAGGGTATACTTTTTTTTTATAAATTAAATCGCAAACGGCTAAGTGAATGCCATGAGCAAAACAAAGTTTGTGCTCTGCATTGACAAGTTTTCTGACTTTGAGCATGATTTTTGGACCATTGGTTACGATTGCCACGATTTCGCTGTCCAGGGAAATATCGAATTGGGAAAGGCGCTCTTTTAAAACATTAACATGTGTTTCCGCCTTCAAAGATACATTGATACGAATAAGGCCTAAACTCCAAAACTTTTTGTCCGAATGAATATTTACGTTTATGTATCTTATATTAGAAGTCAATGTCCAGCTCTGTGCAAATAGGTTGACTATGCACGAGACGATTGCGCAGCTCAGGAAGCTGCTCATCCGTGACGTAAGAACGTGCTAATCGTCATCAAAGATGCCAGGTGGATTAGTCCGATTTCGCGCAACAGGGTGCGGAAATCGATCGGAGGGACGCGTTACAGCACCGTAGATTGATAATACTACTTGCTTATTGCTTTTCTAATGCTTAGCATCGGCCATTTTTATTTTAAAAGCGTAAATGTGCTTACAACTGATTATCAGAAATTATGATCGAATCTGTTATTTTCATACTTTTCTTTCTTTATTACGTTTTATTTACGTTTATTTCTATGTAATTAGAGACGATACAGCTTTAAAATAAACAGATCAGGTTCCATTTCTTAATAGATTATCTCTATTGACAGTCGGTTTCTTTGTAATCGGAGAGGAAGAGATTGTGTGTCAATTTCCAGTGTTTATTGCTTTTGCGGTAATCTGAGAAGTCACTTGATAAACCGCCAAGTGTTTTATTACTGTTTAAATAACTGCTCCCCCACTTGTTATTCTTAGTAATTAGAGACGGGTAAGATTGTCTGTCAAGGTCGGTGAAAGTTTATTGCTTTAGCAACAGGGTGTCATATGAGCTGCCACCCACTCCCCGCTGTTAATGACAACAACGCGCTAAGTGTTTTATTACTTTGTAAACAAAAACTCCTTTCCCTGTCAGAACTGGGTCAGATGTCAAGGTCACTGATTAACTGTATTGAACAGAACATTGTCCTTGATATTTAAGAATCCAGTTTTGTCAGAACTGTTTACTTTTAATACATTTCTTATAATTTATTTCTGCTTCGTTTATAAAATTGTTTTTATCATGTTTTAAATCGATTTGTTTTAAATTATACTTGTATAAAGTTTATGAATTAAAGTGTAAAAACAGCAATGAAAATGTCGTTATTTCAAGATATATTTATTGATTATACAGTTCAACTTTGCAAAAAATGTTTTCATATCTCTTCGTTATTATATATATAATATCGCCATTTTATAAAAGAGATGTTATTGAATCGTATATTCAATTGTTATATTGTATTGTTTTTATATTTATATTGTATTCGAATTGACCTTTTTACAATTTGTAATTATTCGTGTATCACATTATATTTCATTTATTTAATTCTATACTACTTGTAATTATGTAAAAACTATTTTTATATCGTTAAATTTATTTTCCGTTTATGTTTTGTCACGTTTACGGTGTTTAATTATTATTTTAAGCTAATGCGACCGAACCTACGAATGGCGGCTTCTAGCCATCACATAGGATTTCTACGGGAAAGACATCATTGCAGGCATAAAGTTGCCTCTGTCAAGTTGTTTATCTGGGAAAGATGCCATTCAGGAATCATTTTCGACTTATTAAAACAAAATAAAAACACACGTTTTAAAATTTCTAATGAATATATATTTTGAAATAATCAAAAGCTATACTTTTTTCAGCGCATGATTTTGAAAGAAGACTTCTAATGAAGGAGTTAAACTATTGGAAACAATGTGACGATGTTTTCTAATAGAATGAAAAATATTTTACAAAGCATAATTAAGAGCGATACATCGCATTATCACCATCAACTACTTTCGGGTTCTGAATCGAGGAACACACGATTTGTAATGTTCACGAAGGTAATGAATCCTTCACTCTTACATTTCGGCCGATGAATATAGAACATTGTCCTTTCTTGGAACTGATCTAGTTTCCCGTTACCTGCATATAGAAACAAAATGAATTGGAGAGCAACGACAGGAAATAGGGACAAATCGGAATGGTTAATTCGGAGACCCACTCTTTAAGATTCCAATTAGTTTTTCTAAGTAGACAAGTTCAACTGAGAAGGTGACATTCCTCACTGTTTTCAACACCTACGTTTCTCTCCTCAACATTTTTTCCTTCTGAATTTGATTTCCTTTCCCCTTTTCGCGAACTCACCACTTTATTATTTACTGGTTAAGTTTTGCAAGTGCAGAGACAAAACAGGAAGTGTATTGGTTTGTAATTATCCAATAAAACATTGGAAAATTTCCTTGAATCTGATTTGTTAAGTGGTGTTAGTCACACCTTCTTCTACTTGCTTGATTGGGCATTCTTGTTGGTCACACCCTGCATACAGCGTATTGGCCGTGAATCGTTAACGAACTACATCAGAATCGCAAATTAGAGATAACAAATATATTTAAGCAACCAATCTGTCTAGCAATGAGGTGAAATGTCGAATAACAGTTAGAATGACTGTTATAACGTTTAATTGCGCAAAGTTTTTATTACTTGTTTGAAAAACACATGGATTGAAAATCAGTAAATACATTTATTAACACCTCGTTAACTTACACAAACAAACACCGTTAACACCTCGTTAACTTACACAAACAAACACCGTTAACACCTCGTTTACTTACACAAACCAAACACCGTTAACACCTCGTTTACTTACAGACAGACAGACAGACAGACAGACAAAATAAACTTTATTTCTCCCGACACCGCTAGGCACAGTCGGGGTAGAAAGACATGGAATACAGTAGTGTTACATTCTGAGCAATAGAACTGACAATGTAAATGATAATGAAATAAAAATAAAAATAAAAAAAACAAAAAAAAACAAAAACGCGAAAATATACATTAACTAAAAAAACATATCAGTAAATGAGTCAATGTTTTTGACAATTATAATGACCGTAAAACAGCCTAAACAGAATCCGCGTATAAACAGAGGACCAGGTGACAAACACTGAACAGATCTTATGCAGCAACTTACTCACAGTAAGTATATAGGAGCTCCTGAGCTCAGATAAAACAGATGGAATCGCCCGTAGAACGTAGGCCAGAATGAGGGCACAGCGCAGATTTGTGCAGCAACCAACACAAAAGAACATAGTAGGCTAGTAGAAGATCATGAAAGGTCTTTGGCGATACAATAAAGCTAAAACAGTAAAACAATAATTAGTGTATTAATGTTCTGATGAAGTAAAGTTTAACCATTCTTTGAAAAAGAAAAAAGTACTTTTTGCTTGACACAAGATGTTCTGGCTTACATGGCCAACTCAGGTTGTCTTCTTCTATGTAGATCTTGAGTTCGCGTCTTATATCTTCCAATATCGGGCACGATAACAGATAATGTTTAACCCCGTCACGCACCCCACAGATAGGACAACAGTCAGTGTCACTATGCCGAAACCTATACAGGTAGACGTTAAATTTTCCGTGCTCTGTAAGCAGTTGAGAACTGCGGTGTTCAGGGTGAAGCCACTTCCACTTGAGCCGTCTTTCGACGTCTGGGAAAAATTGTCGAGTGATGTGCGATTCCGGAGTTCGCTCCCATTCTTCTTGCCATCTGGCAACAGTCTGATGCCACAGGAGTTCTTTTAGTCTTGAAACCGGGAGTTGATTGTATGCCGGAATGATGTCCGTGAGCATGGTTGTTGTACGAGCAAGCATGTCTGCACGTTCGTTGCCCGGAGTGCCACAGTGCCCTTTAATCCATTTGATGTAAAATTTGTTACTAGACTGGTTGGCAGAAGACAAAGTCTCTCTTGCAATGGGATGAGTGGTATCCTTATTAGTTAGAACTTGGACAGTAGCCTTGCTATCCGAAAGAATAGAGATATTACAATTATTAAACTTTGTGTTACAGAATTCGATGGCTTTGTAAACAGCAAACACTTCGGCTTGGAACACTGAGCACTCTGGGTGTAAGAGGAAGGTGTCATGGTGAATTTCATTGTTACATACATAAACCACAAATGCACAAGCGGTACCCTGATTGGTCTTAGACCCGTCAGTATAGACTTCAATTGTAGTCGAACAGTCCCGGGATCCAAGGCCTCTTCTGAGAGCAGGATGGGGCAAGTCCGCAAAAGAACTGTTTGTCTCATAGCAGGACGCATCAAATGTGGTATCTGAAATGTTAATGCACTTACCACGGGAGAGAAGAAACCTTCCCGTGCAGTATTGGATTTGTTGAAGGATAGGTGGCTTTCCGGCAAGAATAGGTAAGGCGACATTGGAGACTGTACGGTAACACCGTGTCAAGCGCAAGAGCGCAAGGCGCTGAGCTGATCTGAGTCGGCGGTGGTTGTGTGAATGAAAGGCCGCCTCGCCCCAGACAGCCGAAGCATAGCAGATAATAGGAACGAATACACAGTCATAAATTGCATTGACAGCCTCGTATCCCAGTCCCCAACTGTTTCTGGCGACACGAAGAAGATTGTTGAAGATAAGGTTTGTCCGCTTAGTAATATACGCAATGTGCTGTTTCCATGTGAGCTTGTTATCGAAGACCACTCCAAGAAAAGCAAGATGATCCACTATCTTAATCGAGGTGTTTCCAAAGTGAACACAGGGAACCCGCCGGTATAAACTCGTTGATCTAAGGGCTGAAAAAACAATACCCTTCGTTTTGGCAGTGTTAAAGATTAGTTTGTTGTTAACTCCCCACTCATTTACTTTTATAAGAATGTCATTGGCGATAGTCTCAATCATGCGCCTGGATCTGGCCGGAAAAATGAGAAAAGCATCGTCGGCATAAGCAAAAACTCGACACTGATGCCCAAAGTCCAAACGGAGAAAAGTGTCAAAAAGAATTATCCAAAACAGGGGGCCACAGACAGAGCCCTGAGGGCACCCTCGTTGTAGATCTTTGGAAAAGAGGTGTTGACCCACTGTGATCGTGGCCTGCCTGTCTTTGAGGTAATCTTTCACTATGTAAAACAGATTTCTGGGACAGCCATTATCGCTGAGTCTGCGTAAGATCTGTGGCCACCATGCTGAATTAAAAGCATTCTTCAGATCTAAACTTATCCCAAACACATAAGCATTCTCTGCAAGTAGTTGTTTAATGTGGTTCTTTAAATCCATGATGGCATCGATGGTTCCTCTCTGCCGTCTGAACCCGTATTGGGCACAGTGAAAGAGCCTTCTTGACTCCCAGAACCAGTAAATTCTGTTAGATAAGAGCTTATCAAGAACTTTGCCCAAAGAGGACAACAAAGAAATGTTGCGCATGTTATTCAGTGTCAATGGTTCCCCGCGTTTTTTGGGAATGATGATAACTCGTGCGCACTTCCACGGACGAGGAAAGATGCCCTTTTGCAAGCAGATATTGAAGATCTCCAAGAGCAGATCTGGTCGTACTTTCCAGATCTCTTGAACAATATCAGCGCTTAACTGATCTATACCAACAGCCTTCTTCTTTGGCATCTTGGCAATGATGTCATCTACTTCTAGAAATGAAAAAGGTGGATCATCACCTGAGAGGTTCTTGGCATGGTTGTAATCCCTAATATTGGATTGTTCTGGAGTGTCTTCTTCACAGGAATCGCTGGGGCAGAAGGCTTCAAAGAGCCTGCCAACAGTGGCCTGGAGATCATCAGCGGCAGACCCAGAGTCTTCACTGCTAATTGGATTCAATGTCTTAAGTTTGTTGACACTGAGCTTGTATACAAAGCTCCAGGGGTTGCCACATGCCCCAGAACAGAAAGCACGCCAGGACTCTATTTTTGCTTTCTTAATCTCTTCCTTGTATTCCTGCTGGAATTGAAGATATCGCCTGCGGAGTTCCTCCCTTTGTATGCCATGACAACGCTGGTATTTCTTTCTCAGTTGGTTGTTGGTCCTGCGCATTGTGGCCAGTTTTACATTCCACCAGGGATTGGCTCTTGCCCTGGTTTTCTTTCTGGGAATGGCAATATTGCATGCATAAGCAATGTTTTCAATAATGGTTTCGATGTACTGCTCTGCCCGTTCCTTTGTGTAGTCATGATTGGAAGAGAGATGACATTCCTCGAGGATATCTCTAAACAGACTCCAATCCGCAGACCTTATGTTAAATGGGCGGGAAGTGGTCAGCTCCTGTACTGAGCGAGGGTCAGTATAAAAGAGATCAAATGTTACATATTCGTGATCCGAGAGACTATCTATGGTGCCAACCTTCCAGTCCTTTATGAAAGGATGAAGTCCTCCTGAGCAGATAGTAATGTCAATCCAGGAAACTCCATTCTCACTTGTAAAGGTAGGCTGCGAGCTAGGATCATTAAGGATTAGTAAATCATGCACTGCCACAAAGTTTTCCAGAGCCTCTCCTCTTCTGTCACTACGCTCACCACCCCATGTAGGGGAGTGCGCGTTGAAGTCCCCAGCTATTAAGAATTGTGCATTTCTGAAGCGTCCCATTGCCTCTGAGAGAGGATGAAGGACATCGGTGATACTGGTATCGCTTGAAGAGTACACGTTAAAGATAATAACTTGAAGCTGTGGCAGAGCAATCTCCATGCAAATCAAGTTGTTGGAGGAGTATCTTGGATGTGGTATAAAGGCAAGATGCTGATTTGTCACAATGTTTGCTGCCCAAGGCTGCCCCTCATTATGTTGCATGATATTGTCCCTAGTTTGAAAGCAGGCCACCCTATTGTTAACACAATAGGGCTCCTGCATTAGGCCTATATCAAAGTTTTTAAGTTCATAGCAGAGCTGCGAATTGGCAGCAATCATTCTCCTTAAGTTTACCTGCACGAATTTTACTTTTGAGATCCGGTAACTAGCATTATAAAGAGATTTAATTATTTATTTATTTATATCTATATACATCTTGTTGTTATACACAGTTGAACTGTTGTATATTTTTGTTATTGGTTCTTTGTTTTTTGTTTTGTTCATTTTTATTGTTATTTATGTACTTATATATACCATAAGATGTGGCGCAGCTTGGCTATGTGGCCCTTGTGCCAAAAAACCTTAACTAACTAACCAACCATCTAAAGAACAAAGGTCGAGAAAAACCGAACTAATCTGTGTAAATTTGAAAATCGAATATGTTCTAACATGTTACTCTTTTTCTTTCTTTTTTTTTCCTCCAGCGCCCGCAAATCTTGCACATCGCATTCTCTTGTTCTCCATTGTTACTTAACACTGTCATTGTTACTTAACACTTTGGTGTAACACAATTGCTTAAATTTGGTACCCTGTGTACCAAATTTCAACTTTCAACTCCTAACCGTTTGGGCTCTGCACTGATTATTATTATCAACTCGTCTCGATTATATCGGGTAGATGTACCAGTTTTGGCCAGTGCAGTACCAGTTCTGGCCAGAAAACAAATTTAACTTAAAAATATAATCACAAATGAAACAAACTTTTATTGTTAACTGTGTGAACAATTAACAATAAAAGTTTGTTTCATTGGACAGATTTGAATATGTGGTAATTATATTTTTAAGTTAAATTTGTTTTCTGGCCAGAACCGGTACACTGGCCAAAACTGGTACATGTACCCTATATAGATTAGAGGTCAAAACCTGCAGCAATTATAAGGAGACATAGCCAGTAATTCATGACAGATTTTTCTCTATATTTTTATTCCTCTTAGCATGAAATTAAATTGAATTGTCATGAGGAGCAAGAGTATATAAAGCCTTTGGTACAGTGCTGAAGTCATCTGTAGTATATGGAATCGCCCAGGTGAGCGATTCCCGCTGTTTGTAACATAACGGAAACTTTTGTAATTCAAAAGTCATAACCATTATGGAAGAACCGTTAGAAAAGATCCGTTGGGAAAGCCGTTGTGGTTTGAATCAACGATCGACGGACGATTGGCTGTCGGAGAATGACCGTTTGCCGGACTTTATGAAGACAGCGAAGCTGATTGGCGGAGAATTCGAACGCCGGCTACTATATAAGAAGTAGTTTTCGGCAGGAAAAGTTGGATCGGTTCTATCTAGGGATCTCACTATCGCTCTTTTTGGGACTTGTGGAAACCATTTCGCCATGCCGAAAGCTACGAGCGACGACATTCGATTACTTGTGATCCATTACAAGCAGGAAGGTAAAACCATTGCTGAAATCAGCGAGATATTACAGATTTCACAGAGAACAGTGTCGAGAATTATTAACCCCTTAACGACCATTGACGTGCATAGACATCCAAACCCGAGATAACTCGGGCAAAATTTTATAGCGTTACAAAAAAACGGTACTTTGGGACCCGAAAAAAATTTTTTGATCTTTGGAATGTTTTCTAAGTCTCCAAATTTTTTGAAAAATTTTTACCCGCACAAAAAAATTGTATTGCGATTTTAATTAACCTTTAATGACCGTAATTAACGCTTAATTGTTTTTTTATGGGATTTTTTTATGGAACTTCATTCATCCTTCTAAACTTCTAGTGCGTCGATTTTACTTCGGTAAAGTTATTTAAAGCTATTTTCTGATGTCAAAAACAACATCCAATAGTTTTTTAATTTTTTTAATTAATAGATTTTTTTATAATTACGTTTAATTAAGTCGGGGGGGTCGGAAATATCAATTAAAATCGTAATTAAAAAAAATATTTAGAAATATACCACCATCTAGTATTCACCCTACTTTTTACCCTTCTCCTCCCGAGAGTTTCATGAGAATGTCCCGCGAAAGACGACACCAGCTGTTCTCAAGGTCATCCAGCTGTGTAAACAATGACTCATCAGTGTCAGATTTCGCGGATAGGCGAGAAAAAGGAAATTGTACTTTGAAGCTTTTTCTTCAAAATTAACACATTTCTTTCGTTTTTTTTTCGTTTTTATTATTTTTTAATTATTTTTAATTATTCTTAATCATTAATTTAAATTTTTACAGGGAAATCTCGGTGAACAAGGCGTTAAACTGCATAATGACACGGGTTCCGTGGCTCCCGGTAAGTCATCCGGGAGACCACGACCGACAACCGCGGATCAAGATGAGCAGCTGGCATCCACGAGTCAAGGGAATCCGTTCGCAACAGCGAACAGTTTACGGACAGAATTGAATCTTGATGTGTCAGTAGATACAGTGAAGAAACTGTATGTAACATTTGTAGTACTCATACGTCCTTTGAATACGTGTCTATTGATATAACGAACCGCCAGAAAGACAACTTTATTAACGTGTTCTTGCATATACAGAAATGTAGGTAGCAGAATAATATATATTTTTCTTTTATTCATAGGTTGCGAGAGGCAGGTCTGTTCAGACGCAGAGTAGCGAGAAAACAAACCTTAACGGAAAACAACAAGAGAGACCGTTTGGCTTTTGCCCAACGGTTCCAAAGTTGGACTGCAAATGACTGGGAAACTGTTGTTTTCTCTGACGAGAAAATTTTTAGTTCGGACAACTTAGGGACCGTTTGGGTGCGTCGCCCACCTTCCACCAGATACGATGCACAGTATGTGTGGCGCACCCAACGAAGCGGTCGCTTCACTGTCTGTGAATTTTTCTAATTTGTGTATTTATGTCATGAGCCTTGCAGGTCCTTAATTTGTTCATATTTTTGTTGTTTTCAACTGTAATTGTCATGTTATACATTACACCCTGAATATGGACTTTTCTGTTTGCAGGCATTTGGGGATGGATGTCTTCTGCAGGGCCAGGAGAGCTCGTGTTGTTGGACGGCCATTTGGACTCAACACAATACGTTGAGATCTTAGATGATGTCCTAGTGCCGACCGTAACTGTGATGTATTGGGACGAGCCGTTTTGGTTTGTGCATGACAAGTCTCCAATACATACAGCCAGAGTAACAAGGAACTGGATCGAACAACACAACATCGTCCGAGACATTGGATGGCCGGGGAGAGGGGCAGACCTGAATCCTATTGAGAACGTGTGGTCAGTGCTTCGTCACGACCGCATTCAGGTGACGACTCCCAACGAACTTTGGCAAGTAGTCAAAGCTCGTTGGGAGAAGCTTCGTGAAGGCACACTTTGCCATGACGTTGTGGCAAGTATGCCTTCACGACTGAATGAGGTCGTGGCGAACGCTGGCTCATGGACCAGGTACTGACCCTCTCCCCTCCATCTGTTTGTGTAAGTTAACGAGGTGTTAACGGTGTTTGTTTGTGTAAGTAAAAAAAAAAAAAAAGAGAAAAAAAATTCTCGAAGAAACACAGGCTGCCACCATTTTTTACTATCTGATTTAAATATAAATTCAAAATCAACCTTTATCAACCCCAAAAGTTAAAATTTTAACCTTAACGTTAATTTTCTTTAAGATCTACGAGTGTATAAGTAACTACTTAACAATGGTCGATAGGGATGTGCCCATTCATAATCACGAGGAGGCTGAGCGAGAAGCCAGGAGGAACGGTGCTACGGATACCATCACATTTTACCTGTCTTTACTGATGGTAGTGCCAAGAGGAGGCCCTTTTGTACAGCGTATGCAAGGAAAAACTTAGAGAGAAGTCCGCTATTTTAGGCCAATTCTTTAATGAGGCATCCAGTAATGCAGTCCCCATGGCCGGAATGCTTTGGCTACATAGCAGAGAATTTTTTGAAGCAGCTCTAAGAGCCATGACCAATGAAATTATGGAGCCATTGAAACGTATATATGAGCAATTTACCCATGGTCAACCGGGAACCGAGACTTCCCTGCAAATTTACAGAAACGCAGTGAATAGATTCAGAGACAGCCTTCGCCCAGAGCTAAACCATGCGGAATTTTTTGCAATTGCAGGGCATACAACAGCTGAACTTCGTGTAGGTCAAGCGGTCCTGACAACTTTAGTGAGAATGCTAACCGTAATGCGGGAGCAAAGAGCGGAAAGACTGGCTGTAGGAGGGAACGTGAGGAGACCGAGCCCTGCATACGTTAATGACTTTGTAGAGTGGATTTTAGATCCAACCCAAGATTATTTAGGTAGGGTACCGTTCGATAAAAGGCAGGCAACACATCACCACCAAACAATAAGGTATCCTGGTGAGGACGAAAACAACTACAATAATAAGGGTTTTCTATTGTTGGCTACAGCAATAGCTTATCAAACCCAGAAGGTAGATCCTGGCTTCATAGACCTAGCAGCAAATATTCGGGATCCAATAGTTAGAACAGCTGTAGATGAAGCGAGACTCTTGATAGCAGGGTTGGAAGGTCAGGAGGCCAGTTTATTCCAGCAGCAAATTGCAGCTGCAGATATCATTTTCAATTCTTATTACTGGCTAAGGAAGTTGGGTGTCAATAGTAGGAATGGCTTCAAGGTGGTCAATAAGTTTCTGTACCAGCTAGGACTTGCACCAATAGGAACGGAGAAAAGAGCAGAGCTAGTCCGTAGAAGCCGGAGTGAACTGATATGCCGGTTCACTGAGTTTACAACCACTGTAACCAACATATACACATTGCCATTCATCTGCACATATTCAAGATTTGATGACATGATCCCTGTGATTGGTAGTGTATGTGTAACCAACTATCAAAATACTGTAGCTCACCAATCTGCAAGCTGGAGGAACAGTATAAACATGCGGCTAGAAGTTGAGGAAACATTGAGAATTGTAACGGATCTGTTCATGGTTGAAGAGATTGCAAACTTGGGAGAAGGCAACAATATATACAGAAGTTGCCATCTGTTACACCAGCTTCTATTAACAAAGAAGTCGCCTTATGAATATGCTGCAGGTATAGTGGGCAATGCCTTACAGGTGGAAATATATGGCAGAGGACACATCGAAAGACCAGCAGTGAGACAACAGAGAGCACCAGCAGCTGGACCTAACCCAGAAGATTTAGCCGACATGCCAGCTTTGGAAGGGGAAGCCGAACAAGCTGACGGTGAAGGTGGGGAGGTTGACTAAACAGATTAGTACTTCAACACAATACACTTGAAATTCAAGTTGTCAATTTGCATTTTAACATTTGGTAATTTTATAGTTTTAAATTGTAAAACTTTAAATTAAAGTTGATTTTAAGTTCAATATTTGAATTTTAGTATTGATATATTCAATTTACTAAATCTTTAAATATAGTTAATTTGAAAGTATATCAACATGCAGCTAAATGTAGTATCTAGCTAATCTTATATCTAGTTCTAGTGAATTTTATAGTTTTATAATTTTAATCCAATTTTAATTTAATTTTAATTTAAGATGTTCATTTTTAACTATTCAACCGCCTCATAGCCTCAGAAACTCTGACAACTCGGCAATCCAATTGATCTCTCTTGTCTACTCTCACTCTTTCTCAACCCAGTCCCAAATCCAGTACGAAACACAATAAAAATTCAAAAAATATCTAGCTCCACATTCAACCAAAACAGCAAGCAGCCTAACAAAGACAGTCATCAACAAATACAAAACACAATACAAATGAATAAACAAAGCAAAGCAAAATGAACAATAAAACAAGTAAATAAACAAACTAACATATAGATAAGCAAACAAAACAAAACAAAATGAAACAAAACAAAATAAAACAAAACAAATAGATAAATGTAGTAAGATAAACAAATAGACAATGTAAAACAAAATGATGTGAAATAGAATAAAATTAAATGAAATAATGTGACCACCAGGTGTGTGATCACACACCAGGTGTGATCACACACCTGGTGGTCTAGTAAAATTTGTAGGCAGCGGTTGACGCTGCCAGCTCAAATAATTCAGCACTTTTTCCCTTCTGAAATTTGGTTTTGTCGCAGATTAGGGTGTTTGCCTAAATTGTGTATACGCCCCCTTGCGAGGATTCAGTCCTTTTGAGGACTGATTCTCAATTTTCCCCCCCTAAATTTTTGAGTTCTCATGAAATTTGCATGATTTTTCACATCAAGCGCAGATTCTTGGTCCACGTTATCTTTCTCCCTTTTTGCTGTGCGATTGTCCTGTGTTTCTTGTATGCCGGCAACAAAATTTCTATTTTTCCCCATTAGCTGTTCAATTGATTCCTCCCTGATCGCTATCCTCAATGCTTCTAAAAACGTAGTGGGGTCTTGCGCCATAACGTTCTGCTTATGCTTTTTGTTTAGCCTGTACAAAAATTGGACACAAAGCTTTTCCTTTAGCTCCTGTTGCTGACATTGTCTTATGATGGCGTGCTCCTGGTCTGTCGTTCCCATGTGTTGGGTGTGGTTGTCGCATTGGCTAGAGTTTGCAGCCTGACTGCAAACTCTTGAATCTTTTCCTCGTGTCTCTGGATGCAGGTGTGGAATTTTTGCACGCAAATCAAATACAGTTTGCGGTCAAATCTCTGCGCCATTAAGCGTTTAAACTTGTACTCGCTGACACTTTTTATTTGCATATCCCTCCATGCGAAATCTCGGGCAATGCCTGCCAGTTTGCATCTCACAATGCTTAAGCATTGTTGCTTGGTCCATCCCACTAAGCTAGCCACTTCGTCTAATGTATCAAAAAAGTCAGTAACGCACCTGCTCCAGCAAAAAGGTCAGAATCATCCCACCAAATGCCGCGATTGAGACTTTGCCTACTTCCCGCGTTTGCGATGGGGGCAGATGGGGCACCTGTCCCAGTGGCATGTTCCGATCCACTTTTCTTTCTCACTTGGAAAATTTTGTATCACCTTCCTCGGGATCCTGGTGGACAGTAGTACTACCTTTTTCCACCAGTGTAACTTTGGGCCACAATAATCCTACTTCTGTGACACCACTGTTAGGTTAGCCAATTGGGTGGAAAGATGATGTGACAGTTGTGTGGGTGCATATCGACTCACTGAGACAGGTTTACCATTTAAAACCATTTAATAAATATATAAATTTCCTTACAAATTTTTTTGATTGAAGAGGTATCACAACTCGAAGCGTGAGGATAGTCTGAATAGTGTTCTAAAAATCCATGTCTTCGTTGCTTGCAGTTCGGCGAGGACGGTAAAATAATCCATAGTTTGCAGGGCGTATAGCATGGCTTTCGGCGGTTTTTCTCTGGACAAACCTGGAGGTCGCTAGGAGACACAACAGATGAGGAGGCTTCCGCAAGGTCCGAAAGGTTCTTTTCCAAATTTTTCGGGAGCACACACAACAAAGAGGGGAAGACTATGCATCAAGAATCGAATATCCTTGAAACGACTGTTTTATACTGTTTGTATCCAGATTCGCCATTCCATTGGTCTCTCATTGTCACCTGGTGAGAATTCAAAACCCGACGGAGGGCGCAGGAGAGGTCAACGTTGCAACTGAATATGAGTTAAATGGAACAGTTGTCTTTTGTGATGATTGGAGGTAGTTATTGTTGTTTAAATTCTTGTAAATTTATGTTTATATTTATTTGAAATTTTTGTAAATCTTTTTTCATTTGTAACTAATAATCTGTTCCTTTTGTAACTCTGATCCCTGAACTTTGTTTCAATATTTGATTTTATGATGGAATTGTATTGGGTTGTTTAAAATGTAATACAGTTGCATGTAACTGTGCAAAACAAATGTTATTAATTATTCTAGTTAGTATTTTTTCTTTTGTTGGGAATTGTTTTGTACATTTATATCTTTGATGGATATGATGTGTTTATATCTATGTGAAGATGTTTAGTTGTTTATTTGAACTCATGTTAGCTTTATTTGATTATGTGATTTGTAATTACTTATGTATTTTGCTTGTTGTCTATGTATTGATGTATTTTGGGTGATCCCGGATATGTGCGATATGGGCTTTTTGTTGTATCCCTTCTTTTGTATCGGTTTGGTTTATTTTCAAACTTTAAAACAATACAACTATTGCTATGAAATGCACAGTCAGATAAAAAAGAGGACACTCAAACATCTACAGAGGAAGAAAGTTTCGTATTTGAAGTTAGTGAAGAATTGATAAAATTTTTAGAAGAAACTGAGAAGCATTGTCAAAATTTGAAAACTGAAAAACAAAACAAAGAAAGATAAGAATGCTGAAAATCAAGATATTACTTCCGATAACAAGATTTTAAAATCTAGACAACAAGCAATGCAGAGAACAAAACAAATGAAAAAATTATTTGGAAAATCAGCTGCATGGAATAGAAACTGCAATGCAGTTAACATTTGATAGATACTGCAATTTAAAACAGCCAAAATTATGGCCAAATATTCCACTAAGTTTATGAATTTTGATATTTTTATGATAATATTTTTAATCCTTAAAATTAAAAACATTTTATAAAAACAAATTATTTTTATGTAATTATTCTCTTTGTAAATTTTACTGATTTTGAACTGTGTATTCTCAGTTTTTTTTGCTTTAGATTCTTTTCTACACCTAGATTTAATTTGCTCTATATTGATACAAAATAGGAATTAATAATTTGTATTTGTATTTAAGTATATTTTACTCTATAAAAGTTATATGAATTATTAGATATTATTTTATTTGTTATACTTTAAAATACAATAAAAGTAAATTTATCCACTGATTCCCGAACGACCTGTAGTATGTTATGCACTCCCTAAACAGGGTTTTAGAACAAGGATCCTGATCGTGACTTTGGCTTCACTTCAGGTGAATTTTCTGGCTCCGGTTTAATCCACACATTTACTTTCTAAGTACAATTGTTTGAGATAGGAGTACTTTATTTAAACCATTTTATTTTGTTAATTTATTGAATTTATCAATAAATTAACAAAGCACTTTATATTAATTAATTTCTAACACTTTATATAAATTTTATATAAACAATAGAAAAAGATTTTTTGATCACAGATAACAATATGTAAATTAATTTTAGCATTATTCTCAGATATATCAAATTTTGATTAAAGGAAAGGAATTTGCAGGAAATACGAGGGCTGTTCGGAAAGTTCGCGGCCTTGCCTATATGCGGCGCTGCGATCAATTTAATTTTTGGTGGGAATAATTCAGCCATCTTTGCTAAAGATACAATACCAATTTCCGCTTGATTTGTCGTAAAGTTTTGCCACAAGAACTTAACAGATAGTCAGTGTGCAAATGCTTTGTCAAAAATGGAGAAGATAGAGACTTGTGCAGTCATAAAATACCTGACGAAAAACAGGTTGATCCCATCTCAAATCAAAGCTGACATGGATGAAGTTTTGGGAGTCTGCTCCTTCATACACCACTGTAAAAAAATGGACAGCCCTTTTTAAATCTGGCAGAGAGAGAGTGGAAGATGACCCTTGCAGCGGACAGCCGTCAACTGCTGTCACTAAAAAAAAATATTGACAAAGTTCACGATTTGATGTTAGCAGATTGCCGTTTTGAAAACATGTGAGATAGCTGAGACAACAGGCATCTCTGTCGACCGGATGCACCACATCCTAACCGAAAATTTGAGTATGATGAAGGTCTCAGTAAGGCGGGTGCCGCATCTGCTGACCGCCAAGCAAAAACGTGTTCTCACTTTGATGTCAAAGGAGTGTTTGGACTTCTATCAGAAAAACCCACAGGATTTCTTGCATCGGTTTGTGACTACTGACGAAACGTGGATCCACTATTACACTCCTGAAACAAAAGAACAGTTGAAACAATGGAAAACATCACAGTTCGCCACCACCAAAGAAGGCAAAGACAGATCCATCAGCGGGGAAAGTGATGGCCCGGTTTTTTGGGATGCTAAAGGAATCATCTTTATTGACTACCTAGAAAGAGGAAAGACCATCAATGCTGTCTATTACTGTGATGTTTTGGAAAAACTGAAGAAAGAAATCAAAGAAAAGAGGCCACACTTGAAGAAGAAAAAGGTTCTGTTCCACCACGATAATGCACCTGTACATTCTGCCAGGATCACTAAACAAAAGATAAACGAAATTCACTTCCAATTAGTTCCACATCCACCGTACTCACCTGATTTGGCCCCCAGTGACTTCCACCTTTTTCCAAACCTAAAAAAATTCTTAGCTGGAAAGAAATTCCACTCAAATGACTAAGTCATCTCTGAAGTGAACGTGTCTGTGCAAACTTTTCGAGAGAATGCTAAACAGATGCCTGATGTTCCTCCTAGAGGAAAAGAACTACTTTTCACCACATCAGAGTGGATTTCGTAGGAACAGAAGTACCACAGATAATTTACTAAATCTTGAAACATCCATTCGCGAAGCGTTTGTTAGACGACAGCACTTAGTGTCTGTGTTTTTTGATATAGAGAAGGCCTATGATCGCTGCTGGCGATATGGGATACTCCGTGATCTGCACAAATTCAGATTGCGGGGTAATTTGCCAATTTTTATAAAAAAACTTCCTACAGAATCGAAGATTCCAAGTCAGGATGGCAACACTTTATCTAGGCCTTTTACAGAAGAAGGTGTTCCTCAAGGTTGTATTTTGAGTGTGTCTCTGTTCCTAATGAAAATTAACAGTATAACTAACTGTCTCCCTCCCAGTGTGAAACACACTCTGTATGTGGATGACTTTCAGATTTCCTGTCAGTCTAGTAACATGGGTTTTATTGAGAGACAACTGCAAACCTCCTTAAATCGAATAGACAATTGGTCCAAGACCAATGGTTTCAGTTTTAACGTAGAGAAGACCTCGTGCATCCACTTTTGCCGAAGGCGTGGTTTGCACCTGGATCCTGAAATTCACCTAAATAGGGTTAAAATCCCAATGGTCAACGAAGCAAAATTTTTGGGTGTCGTGTTTGACCATAAATTGACGTTCTTACCACACTTGTGCAATTTGAAGAGTAGATGTTTAAAAGCTCTAAACCTTTTAAAGGTATTGTGCTGCTCATCCTGGGGAGCAGACAAATGTTCTATGCTCAGGATTTATAGGGCCCTTGTTCGCTCTAAGCTGGACTATGGATGCGTTGTATATGGCTCTACACGAGAATCTACTCTTCGGATGCTGGATCCAATCCACCATCAAGCATTGCGTTTGTGCACTGGTGCATTTCGAGCTTCTCCTGTACAAAGTTTGTATGTGGATGCTCATGAGCCTCCACTATCTCTTAGGAGAGAACAGTTGTCTCTTTTTTATTACATTAAACAGAGATCTCAAAATAACCTTTTAGCTGATTGTTCAGATAGTCAGCTGAGATTATTTGCAGCTCACCCAAGTAGTGTCCCTACATTTGACATAAGAATGGAGAATGTAAGCAGCACGATTGACCTGGACACAAGCAACATTTTGCAGGTCGAGGTCGATGATATATCACTTTGGTCAATTCCTGTGATAAACGTTGATTTAAGCTTAAAGCAGTTTCTAAAAGAAATCACCCCAGACTAAGTTTATAGACAGCACTTTGCGGAAATTCAACATTGTGACAGGAATTTAATTCCTATATACACCGATGGATTTAAATCGGATGACTATGTTGGCTTAGCCTTTGTTTGCCAGGATGAAATCGTGGCAGAACAAATAGCACCGAATTCTTCCATTTTTACTGCGGAGTTGTAGGCTATTTATTTAGCCTTAAAGTGTATAAATAGGAAAGGTCATCGTTGCTGCGTGATTTACACTGACTTAGTTAGTTCACTTCGGGCTTTGATCTCGTATGAACCTAGTTCTCACTCCATAGTGATTAAAATTCATAAGCTGATTTGCAATCTTTTTGCGAGGAATTTCTCTATAAAATTTTGTTGGGTCCCAGGCCATGTAGGTATAAGAGGAAATGAAGAAGCTGACGTAACTGCAAAGTCAGCAAGTCTTTCTCAGCATACAATGTTTATTGAAGGAGGTGACTTGAAGCTAGTTGTTAAAAAAACGACTAGAGGAGAGATGGCAAAATGTGTGGAACGCACAAGTCCACAATAAACTACACGAGATCAAACCTGTGATAGAAAATTGGACACAGAAGAAACCCTATGACAGGAGATCTGAGGTCATTCTTACTCGTTTGAGAATTGGACATACTCGACTGACTCATCAATACCTTTTGAAGGGTGATGACCAGCCTGTATGTCAGTATTGCAACTGTAATGTAAGTGTTAAGCACATACTGAGCAATTGCATCGCCTCCTGAACGGATTTGTAGGCAGCATTTTGGAAATGCAAGTTTTAAAGAGATTTTGGGCCAGAGGCCAAATGTCGATAAATTATTGAACTTTCTAAAAGTTACAAATATTTATAAAGAAATTTAATTATTTATTTATTTATATCCATATACATCTTGTTGTTATACACAGTTTAACTGTTGTATATTTTTGTTATTGGTTCTTTGTTATTTTTATTGTTATTTATGTACTTATATATACCATAAGATGTGGCGCAGCTTGGCCTATGTGGCCCTTGTGCCAAAAAACCTTAACCAACCAACCAAATCGCATAAGTTGCACAGTCTGGCAGTTTGCAAGATAGCGCCACAAACAGCACAGTACAACTAGGGCTGGATTTAAAAATCAGAGGTCCGTGGGCACAAATATGGTGGGCCCGCTTTAAGAGTAGGCAAATTTGATGATTTAAAAAATTTACATAAAATACGTACAGTATTTTTGTAATTAGATTTCAAGTAGGAAGTTGTAAATTTCATTTAAAAATAAGGTTATTGTAAACATACATATATTTTATTGTGTAAAACTAAGTATTTTTCAATTAAATTAAAATAATATGTAAACAGAAAACTTCAGGAAAAACTTTATTTCATAGGTTTTTTCCCGGGTTTGGTTTTCTTTGCCTGTAGCTCTCAAGATCAGGCCACACTAGGCTGTTGCGGTAATAGAAAAAAAATTTTTGAACGTAATTTTTTTCTGGGGCCCAGGCACCCATATTTTCTGGAAAGTTTTCTGGGGGCCCTGGGTAGCGGCCCCAAATGCCTTTATGTAAATCAGGCACTGACGACAATGCCCGAACGCTGCTTTCCTTTGTCCCCTTCCCAGCCAATCTACAGTTTTCACTGATATATCGCCACAAAACGCTACGATATATCAATATTTCGATATTACAATCCCATCAGTACTTTGTAGCTCTGTTATATTCAGTGTAACTTTTCTGCTTGGGAGATAATTTCTGGCTGGCTGTGATAGATTACTGAGTTTTGTTGTTAATTTAAATATTTTACGTTTGTTTTTCCGATATGCTTTTTTAAAAATTTTAATATGAGATGGTCCATCGCAGCCTGGTCACATTTGTCTGTATTAATATAAGTTGTTTATATATTATATTTGTTGTAATTGTTGTAATAGATTTTTTTTATTTGTATGCTATAATGTTTGATTTATCTTATATATAAAATTCTCGTGTCACAATGTTAGTTACCGTACTCCTCCGAAACGGCTTTACCGATTTTTACCAAATTTTATATGCATATTCAGTAGGTCTGAGAATCGGCTACTATCTATTTTTCATACCCCTACACCATTTCCCCCTTTCAAAAATATATTTATATATGGATTAAGGCTTTTATGTCCAACAGATGGCGCTAACTTCCGACGACCTAAGTTTGCTTTTCTGTGAGGCATTCTGCTTTTCTGTGAGAATGGACTGAAGCAGATCATTTTCTATCTATCTATATAAATAAAATATAACGTTCGTTTGTTCCTACCGATTCCTTTGAAATTTTGACACAACGTTGCATTCGAATACGCACGTGTTTTTATATAATATACATGTCGAAATCCCCCCAGTGGGGGGAGATGGACGGGATTAAGGCTTACCGTGAAGAACTCGGCTTTTATTATACTATTTTACATGCGGTTTTTTGCGTTTTTAATTGCGTTTTAATAGGTTACGTCAACAGAATATACACTAAAAAGGGATTTTTCGATATTCCCCAGCGGGAAAAATGACGGGATTAAGGCTTACCGTGAAGAACTCGGCTTCTATTATACTATTTTACATGCGGTTTTTTGCGTTTTTAATTGCGTTTTAATAGGTTACGTCAACAGAATATACACTAAAAAGGAATTTTTCGATATTCCCCAGCGGGAAAAATGACGGGATTAAGGCTTACTGTGAAGAACTCGGCTTTTATTATACTATTTTAGATGCGTTTTTGATTGCGTTTTAATAGGGTACGTCAAGAGAATGTACACTAAGAAGGGATTTTTTGAAATTTCCCCACGGGGAAGTGTTATACATTTATAATAGATACATTTTGAGCCGCCACAACGCGTGGCCGGGTCAGCTAGTATTCTGTATAATGTTTAATTTTATTTATATTTAATTCAACCTCATACAAAGGATTATTGTATTTTGTACTAAACACAGTAGATCCCCCTATAACACAGTAGTTACGTTCCATGTTATATGAATCCGTGTTGTAGGAGTCACTTAAATACATGAGCCAATCACAGCCTGGCACGTGTGCAGTTTAGGGGCTATGGCTGTTTGAAAGGTTTTCTTACATAAAATTAATCGATTCTAGACTAATTTCACTCGAACATTTCCAAAACATGTATAATTTTTTGGGAATAATTCATATAAACTATGTTATAAACAAAAAATTGTAGGATTACTTACCAAGGGTGCACGGTTCAAAGACACCATTGCCTAAGCTTGTTTTCGTCGCGGAGTGACTCATCGAACGGCGGACGCATTTCCTGATAAGTTATTCTTTCTGCGAAGAATTCGCTGAACTTTGGAGATATCATTAATAAAAATATAACTTTTATGGCCATTGAATAATACCGTAAATGTTTTTTTCACAAGAACTGTATAAAAATTTATCAATACTTTCCCGCCTAAACTCTCAGTATATGTGCGTGGCACTGGATGGCGGTAAGTAGTTCGGCTGCTCGTCCACTATTGGTCCAGATTCGACCAATCCTGTCGCGACACGAGTTGGCGATGACGTTTTACTGTGTTTATACGAATCTCTTTCAGCGTGTTATACGAACACGATTGCAATTTTTCGCCGTGTTATATGAACCCGTGTTATAGGGGGGTCTACTGTATTATATTTTGTTAAGAGAACTTTTCGTTAGATCCACAAAAATCTTTGAAACGTTTTCAAAGTCAAAAACTCAAAACTTTCTAATGACTGGTTGAAGAAGTTTACACCTAAGAAAAATAAAAAACAAAAATCTGAAGGTAGAACCAAGAAATTTTAAAAGATATGACTCCGAGCTTTAGTTTCCGGTTCCAAAGTGCTGTTCCCAAATAAATCCTGTGACATCTTGGATATCCGATTTAAACGAAACTAAATAAGATATTTACCAAGCCAATTTTCCAAATTTATTTTAATTATGAAAGATACATAATATATATATATATGAATTTAGCGCATAATAATACAGAGCAAATTATGGATTTGACAATTTATGGTAATTTTCATCTGTATGCTTCTTATTAAGAGTCTGGCACCGAACATAAGCAAAAAAACTTTTGGCGTGTTTCACTCGACGTTATTATAATTATTCTTTTGTATTTCTTTTTTTATTAAATCAAAACTTGATATTATTATTTGATAATATCAAGTTTTGATATCAAATTATTTATAGCCGTTTATCGAAAGCAGAGAAGTTCATCTCGTGAAACTTCCAATGACTCTCGATTACTACCTTAATCACTTAAACAATTTAAATATTCAATAAAAATGTGTTTGGTGTGTCAAAAAATATTTGCAGACTACTTGTGTCATTAAAAAAGTTTTTATTTTATTTTACTATATATGTCGAATAATTGGCATTGATTTTTATATATAGAATAAAAATTAGTTTATAATTTGAAACAGGTTTGTAAAATGAAGCTAAAATTTTTTATCAGGAATTATTGTTAAAGAGAAAAACTGGAGGTTGTAGAAGCAAAAAAAATCTCTGACATCTAATACATCACCTATATAATGTTAATATACAGTGTGTAGACAATTGCACCAGGTTATGCTGTATCTTGCTTCTGTTACGTGTTAACTAAATACAAGTGGAAGAGAGTATAATATTCTCAATATAACTTCTATACAGATTTATATATTTTACTCTTATGGACTATGTTACTTTTTATATAATAAATTTACAAAATAGAATAGAAAATTTCTTCTATAATTATTTTACTCGCATTAAAGGTTAATCGGTATGAAATCAGATATCATTTTTGTTCATGCACAAATATGCTGGAAAACTTGACCAAACTCTCATTTTATCAATTAATTCCCTTTCTGATTATATTTATAATGTTTTATAACTTTTATTTTATTCTTACTTGTTCTAAAGTACATGTTTTCGAATGATGGTAATGATAATTAATTAACCGTTTACATTAAATTTTTTTTAAAAGAATCGACTGAGGAATGGTTCGTACATTTTATTTAACAAATTTTTATTAATATGGATGAAAAGAACATTTTTTCATATGTTGAGGTATATAAGAAGGAAAAATATCGTGATTAACTGGAAACGTTTGATACTGTAATGTAGAAAGTGGAATATTATTGAAGTTCCTGTGCGTCGAAATTTGACTTAAATATCTTTGAAATATCTGTGATGACAAATTAGGAGGCACTGGAAATGAATAAAAAGAAATTATATAAATAAATCAATTATTCTAATACTGTAATAAATAAATTAAATTTTTCACTTTCAATATATTTTAAGAAAATTCTTCCAATTTAAGTTACACAATAAGATTTTGCGCATGATAAATAAGTTGCATATTTTTATAGAAAACATAACAACTATTATTAATTCAATTATTTTTTAATATTGTATTTTTTATACTTTATTTCATCGAATATACTCTAACTATATATTCTATGTTTTCTGCTTTGTTGATTTTTTTCAAATTTAAAATTGGAATTTAAATGCGATTATATAATGTTCATTACAATTGAATCAAATTTTTCGAAAAAAAGGATCAAGTACTTCAGCACCCTCGAAAGCCATTTAAATCATATTTTGTGCTCTCCGGTAACCTTATGTAATTTTCCTAGATTAGATTACGTTAGATCTGATAGGAAGGAGTGTTACAGAAGGGGTCAAAGTAATTCGACCAAAAGCAGTTGTTGACGTCTTCCTGAAAGATTGGTCAACGACAACTAATACCGGACTACTAATAATATTTGAAAAGTGATCCGTGTTGTGATGTCCCCGAATGTGATCGAAGTTGCTAACCTTAATGTCCGAAGGACTTCATATAAAACTTGTTTTGTTAAAAACAAAATCTTGTAAAAATGTGAGAATAATTGCTTGTATGTGATCACATAAAAAAATGGTGAAACCAGGTTGAAAAAGTAAAGCTCAGCAAAAACATCTAAGTAAAGGAAACTTTTAAAACATAAGAATAGTGGATGAAGATTTAACTGTAAGACTCAACATGCAAATATAGTGTACATTACAAACACATTGCTTCCTCCAAAACTTCCTGTAGCTATGTTGCCATGATAATAAAACAGGAAAAATAAACATCGGCAGATAAGACATCGAGCCCTACTTTGTGCCTTAAAATCGTAGCACGTACACTAATTTGACTGAACGTTAGATCATGCTTCAGCAATATCAGTAGGAAGTTCGGAGCAATGGGTTTATGAGTTAATAAGGGGAGGGGGCGGGTGTTCAGGTTTTGTGGTAGTTAAGTATCTCCTCGCAAATATCTCGTTTTTAAAAAAATTATTAGAATTAGTTTGGTTTATTTGGTTACGGCAACGCGGAACATGATGACCTGCCAAGGAGGATGCGTCCCAGGAAGACTATGTAAAGCTAGCCCCTATTAAGGTTTTACTAATGTGAAGAAAACCCTGAAAAATCTACGTGGCCAATTCATTAGCCATGCATGAACCCACGACTGACTACTGGTGTTCGATGATCTTATAGACTCGGTAAATTGGAAGGTACTTATTGGGCTGAACTTGAAAAAAATTGTAGACCTATAAAGTATGGTTTGCACCAGGTTATGCTGTATCTTGCTTCTGTTTGACTATCTGTCCTTCCTAAATCTCGAGAATGAAGTTAGATAGATGAACATCGAGATATGTAACGCTTAATATCAGGAAACCCAGGCTACGTTATTTCAATTTAAAACTTTCCCCCTATACAGAGTTAGATACATAACTGGCACGATTACAAGAGCAAAACACTACACACAGGCAAGTGCTATAATAGCACATCTATTTTGCGCTATATCATTGTCACAATAATTAAGTGCGTATAATATATATATTTTTAAATCATATCCTTTATTGTAAGAATTATATATAATTTATTATTTTGTTAAATTTTTGCCAACAGATGTCGCTACATGTAAAGCTAACATATCGAATATAGACAGAAATTAATTGATATATAAAAATCCAATCAATATTTTGGGGTGGAATGTACGACGTTAGTTGAGTTAGGAGTTTGTAAGAGTAATTACGGAATTTCATAGCAATTGGTCGAACAATCTATGCGTGCATAGCGAACAAACAAGCATCATCATGTATTTTTTTTTATACAAAAAATATACATAATTAGAGAAACATCTATCATTCTGTATTTACGAAACATAATATAATAAGGCTGCATAATAAATATCAAATTTAACATTTAATGAAAATATTGAAATCTAGTGAATTATTATAAACGTTTGTTTTGAATTAAATATTTCTCTCGCAACTAAAAGGTGTTTTGTTATGTTAATTATCAGAAAGAACTCAGCAAAACAATAATTATAAAACATATTTGGCCCCAAACACTATTTTGTAATTATTAAAATTAAAAAATAGTAATTTTGAGCCAAATCAATTTTCTAATAATTTAGTGGATTACACATTTCAGAAAAAATGTGGAAAAAATAGTTGGAAAAAAAAGCAGGACGAACCAGTTACGTCGACCTTTTCAACCTGATGTTTTGCTCACTTATTTACATTTGATTACGATTCGTTTATAGAACTCGATATACAAAAACGTTTAAACAATAATTTTTTCGTAAACCACTGCACATTGCACGAGTTATGTTACCGTGCATTAGTGGGAGAAGTATACAAAAACGTGTTAAAATTTCAGCAAGATCCATGCTTTAATATCCTGGATGACTCCTTGTAAGCAAAAATTTAATGCAATAGAAATTAGTGCACAAAGTTATTGTAAATAAAAAGGACTTAAATTACAAATCTTAGGCCTATGGCCACATAAGCCGCAACAATGACAACAGAATGCCGTAGGAGGTTCCCACCCGAATTAGTGTTTAATTGAGAAGTTTAGGTTGATAATTGTAAGAAACACAAAACTATTCTTTTTAAAATAAAATTCCGAATATTAAGATAATAAAATTTAACATTGTTAAGCAATGAACAATGGTATTATATACATAAATTTATTTATTTTATCTTCAATAATAATGTTTATATCACAAATAATAGTTGTGCAATTAATGTATGTAACTTAGTTATATGAAAAATTACAATAAAAGTTCTGCTAAATTCAGAATTTATTATAATAGTCAGAATTCAATTTAGAATTGGAGGCATTTGTGTTTGTTTACTAAAACATAGTTGTTTTGTATTTATTATACAAAACAAAACAATGTCATATTATTAAATTGAGTTGCTATTGACAACCGGTAAATAAACAAATATTAATTTACATAAATTAAAGATTAATTCAGTTTAATTATTACCTAGTAATTATAATTAACTTTAACAGAAACTAAACTGTGTATTCGTCCATAAATAACTTTAAAAGTTGGTTTACCAAGAATACGGCAAAACAATTGCTTGATAATACCATCAGCAAAGAAGACAGATGGGTGAAAGACGAAACCAGATATGGAAACCATAGGGACTGGAGGTCTCGATTAACTGTATATGAACTTCCGATGCGAACCGGAAGTCAAGTTATTTTAATTCACGACTTTCCCCTGAAAGGAGTTAATAGATGACCTATTGTTAAAGAAAAGGTATGATGTACTGTACAGTACAGGGGCAAGACACTACAGTAGTAATTTGAGGTGGAGAGCCTATTTTTTAAATGAAATAAATTAAAAATATGATTAAAAATTACAGCCCGGAATTATGACGATGTCATAATAAATAATTGCTCGATTTTAATTGATGTTTAATAAAAAAATTTCCTATTAAATTTTTTCATCTTATTTTATATTAATATGGAAAGGGTAGGAAAATTGATGTTGGAAAGAGGTGGACGAGAGGAAAAGATTTGGAACCTTGAAACCACCTGGTTTAAACGATGTAGACAGTACAGTAATACTCCGAACTTACGCGATAGGTGGGACCGAGCGATAACCGCGTAAGTCGAGGTATAATATCGCATATAAATACAGGTATACCTCGAGTTACGTCGTTCCCGATTATACGTCGTTTGTCAAAAAAAGTATGTGGAAAAATAAAAATCAAGTTTAAGTCAGTTTATTCGACTTTAAATCAGTCTGCCACAAACATTGAAGTCGTAATATCACTAGAAAAGCGTTGAAAGCACATAAAATCATATTAAAATATGTACATTTACAGTAAATGTTAATATAATCATCATAAATCCTAGAGAATGAAACACGAAAACATCTGTGTTTCTGTGTTGTCGTCTTATTTAGCGGTCTTTAAGTGCTCATTATTGGCGTTTAGTTACGACGTAAGTCGAAACTACGACTTACGTCGTAACTATACAAGTAAATTGGACTTACGTCGCCTCTCCTGGAACCAATTTCCGACGTAAGACGAGGTATACCTGTACATACAAATTATTTTTAATTGGGGCCGGAGTCTAAAGAAAACAATAATTTAGAAAAAAATGTTTAATAAAATCTTAGATAATACATATGTATAACAAATTATATTATTAAAATCGTAAACCGAAGTTATTTTGATGTAGAAGGCTTCATATAATTAGTGATTCTCGATCAATCTCGGTCGATCAATCAGCAATTCCCGATGGTCATAGCTTTATCGGAGCTCCGCAGGTGGTGTGACGGTCTGACGACCAATCAGCGGATACGCATTCGAACTCCAATGGTCGCCTCCTCAACCGTCTTTTTGTAACGGCGACCATTACCAGTAAAAAAAAAAAAAAAAAAAAAAAACGGGAATCGTGTTCCTGCACGATTCTACCCCGACAAACACAAAAAAAAAAATTGTTGCTATGCGTCGATTCCGCGCGACACGTCCGAACATGTAAGCTGAACAATAATGTGGGGGGGAGTGAGTAATCAAGAGTTGCGTGGCGCTCAAACAAAAGATGAATGGACGAGATTAGAAAATCGCGTAACTCCGGGTTTGCGTAAGTCGAGGTATTACTGTACAACAAAACTGAACAAGTAGTCACTAGTTATAATCTGGATGTACTGTACAAGCTGTGTGTAGCGCAAGTAAATCACACAGGCATTATCGAGTAAGGCGCTAAAAATGCTGTAGGAATCTAAGAATTTGCAGTCTACATCGAAATATAGTTGTTTTTAATTAATAGTAATATAATGACGCTCTTCTAATCTTTTCTGAGGTGGCAGTATATTGCTCGCAGGAAAATTGTATGATCTCAAATGTTAAAGCCCTGGTCACACTATGCGATTTCCAGCCGCGCAGGCACGCAACGCAACAAGCGCGAGTCGCGCGCGTCTTCTCGTGGTCACACATTGTTCGTTGACGTTGCAACTCGGAACACGTGACCCTATAATAAACCAATAAAATTACAGTAGCTTGTTTTTGTCTACTTTCGTGAGTTTACCGACATTTTACGTTCTACTTCAGAGTATTTACGGAATTTTAGTTACTTTTCTTATTAAAATAGCAAGCAGTTCCTTTTCTGAAATGAATAAAAGAAAAAAAGCGCTAATTTTGTTAGAGCTGGCGAGAATATACGAAGAGAAAAATAAGAAAAAACGTTCATGCTGGGTTAACTTGGCGAAATGAAAATCAACGGGCTAAACAATCGTGCTTTCACCAGCTGATGAATGAATTAAGGCTTTCGGATGCCGAAGGTTATAGGGGATATAGCCGTATGAATACCAATACTTATATATAATTTAGGCGAAACGTTTCGTAGTTTGGCATATCAATTTAGAGTGGCCCATAATTCGATATCAGTCATTATCCCAGAAGTTTTGGATGCTATTTAGAGGAAAGCTGGAATGATTTAATTCATTTATAATCGATATATTTTTTCTTTTATATAAGCATTTATTTTATTCAATTGTATATTATTAAAAGTAATCAAACTTTTTAAAATAAATCTAACAAATAACTTTTATATATTCAGATTTGATTTATATCAAATATAGCATTTAAATGTACTGAAACTGAGTTAATACAAATGTTATAATCAAGATATGTTGACAAATATACAGCACAAAGTATGACGTGGCACAAAGACGTTTTCTGATTGGATGCGCGTTTGCAACCGTCGCGAGTAGAACAAACTTTTTGTTTCTAGTTGCGGTTGCAGTCGCGCCGGTTTTCGAGGGGGATTACCAGTTAACGGGATTACAGTTAACAGCCGTCACGGTTGCAGTCTCCTGCGCGGCTGGAAATCGCATAGTGTGACCAGGGCTTTAGGCTGCTGATATGAGCATCCAGCAACAAATTAAGCAACTTTCCGGGCAAAAGCATTTAAAATTGTGATGGCGCCATCTGTTATGATATTTTATTTTTAAAATTTTTTATAATTTATTAATTATTATAAAATGGCAAAAAACTTAATTTTGAAGCTTTTTGTCAGAAGTGGGTGAACAAAATCATGCCCCCACAAACAGACAAACGCACAAACGCACCCACAAACATCCATACATACAGAAAAAAACCCCTGAATTTTTTGCATTTCCGGACATTTTAAGATTCCCTGAGTCCAAAACTAAAAATCTTAGGGATCATTTTTGACCGATTCTTTACCTCTGTTATACAAAACAGCCCGGAAAGTAAAAATGAAGAATATTAGAATAATAATGTAAACAACCTAAAGAAATTTAATATTTTGGAAAAGTAAAACTTTCATCATCTAATAAGAATGTGAAAAATTGAAAAATAATGAAAACAAATATAAAAGATTATATAATATCAATATTAAAAAAGTACCTTTAATAAAACTTAATAGTAAACAAAAGTATTTTTTTTTTTTATTTCAATACTATTTCAAACAGATTAGAATGTTGTTGTTATTGTTAGTGATTGTGGTGGACAAAATACAGGATTATGGAAAGAACTTTGGAATAAATACATTCGATAATAAATTTATACATCCATCACATTATTAAATAAGGAACTATTACAACAGTTATTTCAAATAGATTTTAATAAAATAAAAGTTTGTCATAAATTAAAGGACATATATGTCAGAAACTTTAACGACAAAATGTTAGATTAGCTTGTGGAATTCTAATTCTATTGCCTTCTTACTGCCGTCTTCTTATTTTCTAATCTATTAAAAAATATATTAACCACTAAAAATGCCTTAACAACTTCTATGTATTATCAGTTAATGCATGGTTTGTTGTTATGAACAGTTCTTCACATAATTTTTATTAGGAAACTGATTATTCTTCTAAAGATACTTTTGGCACTAACATAATTAACTTCCTTTAATGTATGTTTATTTTCCACTAGCATGAGAATGTGACAATTTATCCAAGATTTTGAAAATATGGGTGCCTCTCAAGTATGTGTCCTCTATCATTTTCGGAAAACGTTAATTAATTATCCTAGAATTACTTCAATTATCTACCCTTACCTAATTGAAATCATTCGCTATGCATTATTATATTTATTTTTCATTTAAAATATAAATTTATTTGATCTCTTTCTTGATTTCCATCGTAATTAACAGATATTAATCATCTGAGAAGCGTTATTAAAAATTAATTTTTTATCATTTCAATACCAAAACAATGTTTATTTTTATGAAAAGAATGCTCAGCGTTTTCTTAATTTAAATTTAAATTTGCTAATAAAATATTAAAAGAAGTATTTGATATTTTATTTTACGTTAGCTTTGAGCTATATCACAAAAAAATATTGTTACTATTGAAATGATATTGCAAAAAAAAATCTTATTAACTAAAGCGAATCAAATAAAAAAAATTAAGAAACGATAAAGCTTTTCGAGTTTTGATGATAAAAAATACGAATATAATGTTTAAATAAATTTAAATATTTAATTTAGAAACAAATTACTTCAAGAATCTAATAAAAATGTACAAGAATCAATATAAAACGGAACGGCAGTTTAATTTATCTGTTTCTTATTTGCCTATTCATAAAATAAACTATAACTAATCGTTTTACACTACAGTTAAATGAGATTTTGTTATTCTTACGAATTACTCAACACGTTATTGAATCACTTATTGTAGTAAATAATGCGAAAAAATTCTAATATCTTTTTAAGATACAATAGAATTTCTCTTCGTGTCTATTTTGGGTATTGTCATTTCCTCATTTGAATTTTTGGCAAAGAATTCTAATACGTAGATCCGATTTTAGATATCGACAATCTAAGCGACAGTTCAGGTTAACGGTTATAAAATTTAATAAATAAAATCGAAATGTTTTATTTTTCTACTTAAAACATGTAATGAAAATAATAATAATAATAATAATAATAATATATATATATAATATATATATATATATATATACTACCAAATTTCCGGCACCCTTGGTTCCAAAACCTTGCCAGATTAACCATGATCACGTATAATAATTAATTCATCAGCACCTAACTGACACTCATCAGCGGCCGGATAGCCGAGCGGTCAAGGTGGCAGCTTACCGCTCTGGGGGACCCGGGATCGAATCCGAACGGGTCGAATAATCTCCAGGAATTTTTCGGGGGGTGGTCCGTTCGGATATGTCGGGCCCCGTCCCTCACCACCCGGTCGCCCCATTGTGGGCCTGGCCAAACCCATAATGGGCCTACTAAAAGAGGCCCTCTTAGTGCCCACAGGGCGGAAAGAGTTAAAAAAAAAAAAAAAACTGACACTCATCTCTCTTAGAAACCATAGTTAGGGTTAAATTTAAGCAAAATGAACTAAAAATATAGCAAATTGCGGTTTCTCCAACAAGTGCAACATAAGAAATGTAAATAAGCGCTCCTAAACACAACACCATCTGTGGCCGCCCAGTAAATTAGTTCCCTATCGTCATTTTGTCCGGATTAAAGGAGGTGTCGGACCATTAGTTGCCGAAAGTTCGGTGTGTACCTGTATTATAAAACACTACACATTGCTGTTTAAATCGAGGGAACAGTCACTTTTATAATTTGCTTAGGGCGGGAATTCCAAAACGTTTTTGCTTGTCGATGTCGAATTCTTTCCAAAATTACATTTAATTCGCCTACCCCCTTCTATTACGATTAGGGTTTCTCAAACGTTTTTTTTTTTTTTTCTTATTGTGTTAGGGTTGAAGAAATTTTGCAAATGGAAAGTATAAACTGTCAAAATACATATATAGGCTATTTATTAATTTTAAACCTACTTATTAGTTTTTTCTTTAAATTTTTCTTCGTTATGGCATATCACAAATGGTCAATAATCAATACTTAACTTATTTGTAGCAGGACTCTAAAAATTCTTTACTTGTCAGAACCTGTAATATCTGGAATAGTTGTATTTATGCTGTGTTAATTTTTAACCATGCCCGGTAGCTTCAATAGTGCAAATTAAGCAAGGATATAAACGAGTACGAAGTATGCAAGTATGCAGTTTTTCTTCATAAACCTGATTATTAAAGACAAACGAACCGCCGAATTATTGGACTATAAGCTTTATGTTTCTATTAAAGCAGCCGAGGTAGACAAATCAAGAATACTAGACAGCAAAAGAAGTACTACAATCTCGAAAACGAACTAGAAATCTTCCAGGCTACAGGTGAAAAAACATAACATCTGTCTTCTCTTAAATGCATTAAATCCGATTCCACTGACATCAATTGAATCGGAAAGGGCATTCTCGGTAACGGGACTTTTCATTACTAAAATAAGAATCAGATTGAGTGATCGGAGTATTGACCATCTTTCCTTTTTAAAATCTTAATACAAAATATTATTGTAAATTTTTATAATATGTTTTATTTAAATATTGAAAATTACCTTCTAACTTAGAAGTTTGATCAAAGTTCTTTTTTTTAAATTTTTAATTCAATTCAGAGCATTTTTGTTGTTATTGTCGTCGTTCGCAGTTTCCAGCAAACTTTAATATTTTTTTCTATTTATGAAAATTTCTACGTAATTCAATGGTAATTTTTAATATATATCTTGCACAGCATTATTAATATGATTTTGGAGATTGCAGAACGTATTAAATTACTTTAAAATATGAAAAATAATTATATTCTATTCTATATCATTTGATTTAAAGATATTTTGTATATCTCCAAAATAATTAATTCTATCCCGGGATTACGGGAAACAGTTCACTTTTTCCCCGAAATCCTGAGACAAGTAAAAGACCGGAAAATGAGAAACCCTAATTGTGATGCAATGCAAAAAAATATCCGTCAACGATTTGCTAACTCTCCCAGCAAAAAGTATTTATGTTTAGTAAACACATTAGCAAGCCTAAAATTCTGTATGGCGCGAGAAATCTGTTATGAGATTTTATATTAAAAAAATAACTCATATTATTAATTATAATAAAATGGCAAAAGGCTACATTTTGAGGGTAGAGACAAGTTTTTAAAAATAGTGTAAATGCTAATAACCATTAAAATTTTCATTAAGTCTGACCCCACCCGAGATATGACACATAATCCCCGCTGTTGCTCAACTCCTCGACCTTTGTCCATCAAAATTTAGTAACATCAATGCCCGTTATATGCAAGTTATCATGCCGAATTTCGTTTCTTAATCTTTATCCCATCGTAAGATATTAAACGAAATAGACGCAAACGCCACACAAAATGTTTCCCAAGTATCAATTTTTTTTACTTTTTTTTTGGATTGAGAGGTCTCAAAACATCGAGATTCCACAAATTCGGAGGGTCAAGTGTGACATGATTACAATATTATAATAGCCGGAAAAATAACCCCTGTTGTGAAATAACAACCGGAAAAGTAATAAATTACAAATAATAATTAAAAATCCAATAGGAACTAATAATAATATTTTTATTAAGCATAAATCAAAATTTCAGAATCGTGTGTTTTACTTAACTGTTATATTTTTAAAATTTAGTAATTATTAAACTTTACTTTTCCTATTACATTTTTAAATAAAATAGAAATAAATTTAACCACGGAATCCTAAACGACCCCTAGTAATTTGTTGAATTCCAGATAAATAATTCTACCCTTCAGAAGCCTTTAATCACTAGTCTAGTGATTAGTTTGGAAACCTCTAACCTAGGGCCTCAAAATTCTAGCGCTGGTACTGCTAATACATCAAAACATTCTACTATAGACTTTATATGCTAATTCCTAATCTATTTAACTTTTACAGAAAATATTTTTTGCACCATTTACTTTAAAAAAATTCCAATACACACAAAAAACATTTTACAAACTACTGAAATATTGTATATAGAAAATATTCCGAGTATTCTGCATTTTGAATAGGCTATAAACTGTGCAAATACTCCAAATACAACCAAACAAACTATTGCAATAGAAAATACAAATGTAAAATAATGTAAACTTTTAAATTATTCGAAGAAATTTAATTCACACGATTACGAAATTACTGATATTTCAGATAAAGCTATAAGTCAATTTGAAATAAATTTAAACAAATAATTATTATATAATTTTTATTAAACACAAGTCAAAAATATAAATTAAGTTTCAATTTTTTCAGTCTCGAAATTTTCAAAATAAGTGATTCTCAAAACTTTATTAAAATACATTTTTATCATAACCTGTTACCTCTGGTGTATTTATTTCGGTAGCAAATTCTGTAAAGTTCACTTTTTTAATTCGATTTTTGAACCAAATTCACAATTTCCGAGCAATGAATGTTACCTTCATCAATTATAATATCGTCGCCTTTTGAATTTACGGATGCTTTTAATGCAGGTCCGTTGATATTGCTATTAGGCATTGTAAATTTCCTATGTTGATTCTTACAATGTCTATTCCTAATCGAAATTTTTTTCTTCTTAAACTTCAATATTGTAAATAATTTATCTTCTACACTATCGTCCTCTTGCCGTTCTATGTTAATTTGTTCCATTATAGAATAAATATCATTTAATAGAGTACCAAAGTCTTTAATCGATACATTTATTTCTGTAATAACTACATCTAATTTCGTCAAATATTTTAAAACGGTTTTTAATATTTCTTCTTCAGATTCGCAAATTATCTTTGCTTGTCGAGCTTCATCTTGCTGAAGTACAGATTTCTGGTATTTTTCATATATATCTGTCAATCTAATTATCTCTTTATGAAGATTTAATTCAACTGTTTCAGAATTACAATAAAACCATTTGAAAAGTATGATACTAAACATGCATAATAAAATTATTATCGGATGAAATGAAGAAAGATATTGGTAAAATATCCATATGAAATCAATTACGAATGCAATAAAGCAACTTGCAAAATATTTAATCAGATCTTTTGTTGAATAATTCAAAAAATCTTCGTCTTTAAAATCATTATGTAATTCTTCATATGGACCAAAAGAATTCGTAGAAATTGTATAAGAAATAGCATATATAACAAGAAATATTAGTAAAATTCTATATAATACCATATTCGTTATTACAGTAACAATTAATTAATAATTAGATATCAAGAAATACTGTTTTAATAGTATTCATTATTACCTTTTTAAACTTAAAGAGCATTATTTCCTCATATGTATTTCAAATAAAATTAATTCAATATGTCTGTTATCAATTACGAATTTAATCATTTAATATTGAAAAAAAATTTTACTTCATTAATTAATTCATTTAATATTAATAAATTAATTTGTCTATTTATTAATAAATTTAATAACATTGATTTTATTGATTGTAAATTATTTTAAAAGAAATGTGACTTTAAATGAACGAATAAACGAATACAGTATATTCTTATTCTACCAATTTAATGCACTTAGAATAATTTTTCTATCTCATGCAATTAAAGTACAATGCTGACCGGTTATACTTCTTTCTGATGCAATACAAAAAAGAATATTTGATATTTATAACATCAAATTATCCTGATTTATGCTAATATTTCTTTTTAATCGATATTTTAAACATTCACATAATTATTATGTGAATGTTTAAAACATGTTCACATAAAAAATTCTTTCTAAATTGAATCTTCTGAACGGCTATATGTAATTTGCTATAAAATTTGAGGATTTATCACACTACAGTTTTCAATTAGAAAGCTCACTGAGACTTTTTATTATTTATATCTTTCTAAATTGTATGCGTTTCATCTAACACTGTTTATAAATTTAAACAAAAATTTCGTAGATAATACCCTTCTTTTATACCCGTATTTAAAAACTGATGCAACTAGTAACTTTGCCTTAAAGATCGAGTTGAAACTTTTATCTTACGGTTTAATCGAAATCTGAACATTTGTGTGATATAATCGCGCGTTCAAGATCCCTAAATAGGCCTACACAAAATTTTATTTTCTTATACTATACGTTTTTTGAAATCTAGAACGTTAAAATTATTTTTGATTACTTTATTGTTAATTAAACTAACTGTTAATTTTTTGATCTTGTCAACAAACAAGATTTTTAAAATGAATAACCAAACAGCCTAAGGCATTTTACTCGATAACATATGCGAAAGTTGAAATCAATTTTAATACATTCCCATTTCCACTGCCTTGGAGGATCGTAAGTGGCAATATAAACCATTAAAAAAGTTGACAAAAAATAATCAATTAACGATAATTGGATCTCAGACGGTAAAGTCGTCATATTGTCTCTTTGACAGAACTTGGATTGGAGTCCATATCGGAATCTGGGAAATGTTCGTGAGTAGTTTGATTCTGATACTCAAACTACTCATGTTCATTTCTGAATACACTCCATTGTAGACTTGAACGAAACTACAATAGTTCGAAAAAAGTTCTCTTGGAGCCCTCAGGCCAGAATAAGTTTTTTATTTAAAAAAATTGCTTTTATTACTAATGCACATTAGGCCAGACAGTATCTTAACTGTTTCATGAAATTCATGCCACATAGTTTAACTAGTTTATTCATATGAATATCTAGATATTCTGCCAACTTATCGATAAACGCTAATAACGGATGTAATGAAAATTGTTAATAGAGAAATATATTGAGAAGGAATGTACGCAGTGGTATGTTAGTAAATTTTTAACAACCGGCTCACTTCAGGAGCGCAGACAGAAAGAGAGTGAGAGGAAAAAAATAAAAATAAATGGGTGTAGAATTTCCGGAAATCCTTTCTTAAAGTATTTTTTCACGTACCTATATGTTAAAAATGTTTTGAAATTCTTTTTAAAACAAATTTTTATAACAAAAAAATTCAAGACTTACTGTTTTATTAAACGTATCTCCATGTGCAAATAAAATTTTACTCAAATTTCAGAAACTGCTTTAACTTCTAACTTCAAAGTTTAATAAAAAACAAAATTATTTATAATAAGTTTCAAACAGCAATTTGGTTAGCACTAAAAGTCTTTTCCGATTTATGGCGTATTCTAGTGTCTGTGCCCATCCTATGATTTGTATTTAGTCACGATTAGGGTTTCTCAAACGGGATCCCAGGATCCCGGTAGTTTTTTTAACCCGGGAAATTTTTCTTATCCCGGGAAATCCCGCAAATTTCTCAAGGTTGAGGAAATTTTGCAAATAGAAAGTATAATTAACTCATAAACTGTCAGAATACACTTGCATTTATTAATTTTAAACCTACTTATTAGTTTTTTTTTTTTAAATTTTTACTCGTTATGGCATGTCACAAATGGTCAATAATCAATACGTAGCTTATTTGTGGCAGGACTCTCAAAATTCTTTACCTGTAATATCTGTAATAATTGTGCTTACGTTGTCTTAATTTTTAACCATGCCCAGCTTTAAGTCATTTTTAACCAGCTTTAATAACTGCGTAACGCCAAGTTGTGCAAATTGGGCCGGGATACGAACAAAGTCTGCAACTATGAAGTTTTTCTTCATAACCTGATTATTAAAGACAAACGAACTGCCGAATTATTGGGCTATAATGTTTCAATTAAAGCAGTCGAGGTAGACAAATCAGAAATACTAGAGAACAAAAGAAGTACTACAATCTCGAAAACGAACTAGAAATCTTTCAGGATACAGGTGAAAAACACATAATATTTGTCTTCTCTTAAATGCATTAAACACGATTCCAATCACGTCAATTGAATCGAAAAAGGCATTCTCGGTAGCAAGACTTTTTATTACTAAAATAAGAATTAGATTGAGTGATCGGAGTATTGACCATCTTTGCTTTTTAAAATCTTATAAAAATTTACAATATTTTGTATTATATTTTATTTAAAACACGAAAATTGCCTTCTAAGTTAGAAGTTTGATCTAAGTTCATTTTTTTAAAACTCAATTCAAAACATTTTGTTGTTGTTGTTGTTGTTGTATGCAGTTTCCAACAAGCTCTAATAATTTTTTTCTATTTGTGAAAATTTCTAGTAGTTCAAAGGAAATTTTTAATATATATCTTACACAGCGTTATTAATATGATTTTGGAGGTTGCGGAACGTATTAAATTACTTTAAAAGACGAAAAATAATTATATCATTTGATTCCATAATAATTTGTATATGTTAAAAATAATTAATTTTGTCCCAGGATTTCCCGGGATCCCGGGAAACAGTTCACTTTTATCCCGGAATCCCGGGACAAGCAAAAGACCGGAAAATGAGAAACCCTAGTCACGATTTTACAAAATATTGTGATCTTGTCAACAAACAAGATTTTCAAAATGAATAACCAAACAGCCTACTTATTTCTCTAGCGTCCCAGTCTTTTCAATCTTTTCTAGTAAATTGATAGTTATATATTTAGACATGTGTTCATCAGTTTAAGCAGGGCCGGATTATCGAATAGGCAAAGTAGACAAATGTCTAGGGCCCGTAATTCGAAGGGGCCCGGTTTCAGTGCAGAAGATTTCTGTTTCGATTCCGAAACTCGAATCTAAATTCGATAGGACAGAAAAGGCTGTATTTAACAATTCTTACTAAGCTCCGCTCTACTAGCCATTACCTAAAAAAAAAAAAAGGTCAACAGCCATTCGTGCGTCAGAAGCAATGTACGCCACGGGATCTCTCGCGCCATCTAGAAATATTTCTAGAGCCGCGTCTCGTGGTATTACTGATGTATGGATGGTTATGATTTATTTTCTAAATCTACACTTACACGTCGTGACATCGCATATTCGATACAGCGTTCAAGTTGCACGAGTGCGAAGATATTACAATTCAATAGTGTTTTATAAAAGAGTTAAAAAGTTATGGGTGACACCACGATATCCGCACCGGGTGTCACACATGCTAGCTACGCTAATGTCACATTATATAAGATTTGTTTAGATGCAACTTATTTAAAAGGGGCCCCAATTTAAATTTTGTCTAGGGCCCGCTAAAGGCTTAATCCGGCGCTGAGTTTAAGCGTTTCTTATTTTCGAGCATCTCGCATTCATTAAACTGAAATCTCTTTCAGCTTTTGCACTACTAATTGCTATGACATTAATTATTTTTCTAGCTTTTTTTATTGTTTCAGGAACTGATGCAATTTTTCTCTCTATATTGTTATCTACAAAATCTCTGAAATCATTTATATTTATTTTGAGTTTCGATATAATTATCTTTTACCTTCCATTCGCGGCAAAGTTAATTTTTTACAGAGCCATCTAATAAATCAAACAGTTTAACCAATGAACGGTCAGTTAACTTATACTAGAATGTATTTTCAAATATTTTTTTATTTATTTAAGAGGAAAAACTAAGAAAAATTTTTTTTAAGTTTAGTTTCGTCAAGATATTAAAAGTTTATAAAAGTATCTTTAATATTACAGATATTAAAGATGTTTAATGAGTGTTTTCGATATCCGGAAATCTTTGAGATATTACTGTAATTGGTAAATTTCTAAAGACTACTTTGCTGTATAGTGTCCTGTTGTCAAATTTTTTGAGCTCATTTCCTGTAGTAATATATTCAGCAGTATATCCTACTAAAACTCGTAAAACCGCCGTGAAAAACCGTTTTACTGTATACTGTACTGTACTGTATATCTATCTCGTTTTCCAAGTCGTGGGAGAATCGTTGATAAACTCGGATAATCTTCACCCCCTATTAGTCTGAGTTAGCGGGGGTGTAAAACCCCCGCTAACTCAGAATAATAGGGGTACATTAAGTAATTACTGTACTTTAAGTAATTATTAAAACAGAAACATTTTTATATATTGTTTATACCGTTACACGAATTAAAACTTGTCCTCGTAAATTTTTCTCCTGGATTCATATTTGACTTTATCTAAAGATCATACCGGTAACAAATGTATATTGTAAAAAAATCAGATTTTTGTCGAAACATCTTTATTATTAAGAAAATTTATTAAACTAAAAGACACAAAACATTTATTGTTTTTAGAAAAAATAAAAAGTCAAATTTAGAGATACTTCTCAGTTACAGTTAAAACTCTTTACAATAAACATTAAAATATATAATTCATATGTTTTTAAATCTTTTTAAGATATTTTTCCTGCCTCAACTTTATGATTTTGCCAAACTTAAAGCTAATTAGAAATACTATTAAAATAATAAGCTCAAAACCGGCAAAATGTTAGCGGTAGCGGTTTCGCGTAAACCAACCTTTATACTATAATCTTATAATTAAATATAAAATAATAATTTAATTGTAAAAATCAACAAACAATTAAAGAATTTATTATACATCTTTTAATATATAATTTATTAAGAAATAATATTATTAAGAATAACTGTAGAATAATTAGAAATTGATTACACATTATACATAATTCATATCCAGTCATTATGTAATTCTTGAAAAATATTTGCTGTATCCAAGAAAATAACAAATACGAATAAGAATAATATTGCTATTACTGTTTTAAAAGTATTTATTCTATTCTAATTATCATGTATGATTCAGTGTGTTAAACTTTGTTGTAATACTAAATACTTAATACCGACTTCAAAGCTATTTTATTAATTTCGAGATTAAATTAATATTAACGTAATTTATTGTTTATCATATAGATTAAAAATAACCTATTCTATGATGATTTATTAAACTCAAGTAGGCTTATACGATAAATAATATAAATTATTCTTTGAAGAAATGTATATGTTACCAATATACGATATGGCTTTGTTAATAAAAATGCTTATTAAAATATTTAAATTTCTTTCCATCATATTAGATAATATAAATATGTACTAACCTTTCGAAATTGGCTTGAAATTATGCACAGAAGAGTAAAGCTGATACATTGGATATTTCGATTTATTCGATTCCCTAAAGCAACATAAATGGAATTGTTCTTTATATTTTAAATATAAGTTTTATATAACGTGAATTTCGATGACTTACTTGCTTCGATTTATTTCACGAAATCCCTTAGCGAATGGGTTATGATAAATCTTTAATTTAATTATCTATTAATGAAATGAATGTCATTAACGTAAGTCTTGCCAGTAAAGAATAAACTTTAATATATAGTATAAGTTCGTTATTCCGGCGTTCGATAATCTGGAATATCCGGTAATTCGGCACTCTTTGAAAAGCAGCGGATAATCCAGAATTGTCCAATAATAACTGACATTATATTTCAATAGTATTCCGCGAATCAAATTTGTTTGGATACATTAGATTTACCACAGATGTTTTGTGTTCAGTGACGTGCATTACTGATATATTTTCTTTCTCACCGGACAAAGTGAGGTCAGCGCACCTAAAAACAGATTTCTCAGTTCCGTGTGTAGATTTTGTGTAGAACATGTGTAGATTTTGTGAATCGCATATGTACCGTACATGTCTGAAAAACAAATATTAAATAATAACTTATATGCACATGAAATTATTGTGCAATAACGTGTTCATTAACGTTTACGCAGCTTTTTCAATCAATCTTAACGCAATTTTAATCAACAGTATAGACGTGCACTGTATCATCTTAGACTGATTAAAGAGCGTATGAAGCATTGCTATACATTTTGTCTCAGAACGTTCTCTGATACAAAATGTATAGCAATTTCTACCAATGTCTAAACCACTTGAGAAAATGCCAAATTACCGGATATTTTGTATTTTCGATAATCGGGCATTCTGGTATAAATGCTGGATTAGCAAACTTTTACTATATGACATTTTAATTGAATAATTTAAATAAATTTTAGATAATAAATTTGTATTAATAGAGTTTATAATAAAATAAACTCTATTAATACAAATAGAAGTTTATAATAAAATAGACCGTAATATTGATACAGTATTTACATACTGATTAAGAAAATGTAAGCGAAAAAACATTCAGTAGATTTATAAAAATTGATTTTAGTTAATATTTTGTGAATATAAATAAATCATTTAAAATTATAAGCTTACATTTTGGTTTTGATACGCGGTCACAGTTATAAACGTTGTTTCTTTAAATTCGAATTTAAGAGCTTTGAATGGGTTAATTTGCTTTTCAACATTCGTAACGATGTCTTCGACTGGTAAAATGTAAAATCTAGGTTGATATTTATGCATTGAATGAACGATAACCTGATTAACAGAGAAACACGAAATAAATACAAATTATATGATAAATGTTTTAAATATTTAAAATTATAATAATCTATAAGAGAGAACTGTTTACTTGGTTAGGAAGTTTTGGATATTTGTTATTAGTCAATTTCAATTTGTCAAAAGAGACGATTTGGGTCATCCAATAATGTCCTGTAGCTGGACTATCAGGATGTATATACTTATTTTGAGGATCTTGAGGTTCTCCTATTCCAGCTTTTACCCATTTACAGCTATATTAATACAAATAAATTGTTTATTGAATTTTACTTTTAATAGTTTTAATAATCTAATCAAAATATTTTTATTATGGAATTAAAATATCTAGAATAAGATATCATTGATAGAATATTTACCTTTGATATTGATACCTATAACGATTTTCACTAACTGCTACAATCTCCGCCCATATAACATAATTTTTCTCCGGTTGAAGACCCGTTATTTTCACTTTTAAAGGCGGAAAAATGCGTCTAAAATAACGATTTACGCTATTTTTAATATTTTATAAAATGGCTTAATAAAAAAAAACAATTAACAAGATTTTATTTGTAACATTAAAACAGTAATTTCTAGTTAAAAGATTATGTAAATATTAATTATTAATGAATGTAAAAACATTTAATAATACCTTCCTGTTTTATTGACGATCATTTCGTTGCCAATACAACTGAATTGTGCCCACAAATTTCGCGAACAAAGCTCCAATCGTACATCACCCGTATCTTGTATTTTGTCATTTAAATTTTTAGAAATGTTTAACTGTCGATAAGTTGTTTCTGTAAATAATAATAAACTATTTTAGAATTTAATATTTTACATCCTTATTAATTTTACATATTTAATAAATTAGATAAACAAAAAGTAAAATTGTAAATAATTAAATATAACAAACATAAATAGCAAGAATATCTTCGATGTAGTCTTAACTGAACAAACTTGAAATTTATTTATAAAAATTAAATTATTTTTGCATAAAATTTTAAAGTATTTTGTTAAATCATCATATTTACGTTTAATAAAATATTTAGAAAATTTTAATTAAATGCATAGTAATTAAGAATCTATAAATATTAAATTTGTATTTACTTCTGAATTAAACAAAAATGTACAGAATCATCTCAAAGATTGAATAAATTAAGAAAAAGTAAATATCAAATATAACTAAACTTATACTTTAGTGCGAGTTAAATAATTTATTTGAAGCATAAGTAAAACGGTCGATCGAAAAAATAAATCTAATTAAGTTTTCTCTGAATTATTTAATACAAAAACTGAACAAATTGAAAATATTTTCAATAATTGTATTACGAAAGTATATGAGTTGTTTTTCTCCAATTATTTTGGTTCATTTAACTATAGTGTTAATAAAATCTATCATTAAATCTATAAATAAATATTTTATAATTTAAATTTTTATTTTTTTATTAAAATATTTGAAACAGGAATTGATAACTTTGATATTAATTAAAATAATAATAGATTTATATATAGTATACGAGCATTGTGTTATATATTTATTAATTACAAACCATATGATTTATAGTATTATTAAGACTTATACAATTAAATAAAATAAATAATTTTAAAATATATAATGATTCTTTGTCTAATTAATGTTTTTAAAAAGGTAATGTATAAAAGTTTACAGTCTATTTATTTTTCACACGGTAAAAGTTGACACTAAAATAAATATTTAAAGAGATTTATATATCACTTCTTAACTGGAAATTTTTATTTTTAATGTTTATTCTACTTTTTGTATAATATTTGTAATATAATTTAATCATACATATATTGGCAATTTTTTTATTAGTTAATATATTAAATAACTTTGTATGAAGAATTCCTGTTTTGTTAATTTATAATTTATAATTTAATTTATTTAGTTTCGGCACATATACCATTTCAATTAGAGAAAATATAAAAATATTTCACATTAAAATTTGTTATTATTTGTCTATTAAGATTTATATATATACAGGTTATAAATTTGTTTATATACAATACTGTTGTAAATTTCTTTATGTAGCTTTAAATTTAAATATATACATCTCAAAAAGTAAAATATGATATATAAACTAAAGCTGAATGAGTTTACCATTAAAAAAATTATTTCTTTAAAATATTAGATCAGTTCAACGAAAATTTAAAAATGTAAATTAACTTAACGTTGCATATACAGTATTAGATAAAAAATATTTTAGCATTATATGCGCTTTTAATAATTAATAATTTATTTAGAATTAAATAACTTTTTACATATTATTATTATTATTATTATTTTAGATTGTTAAACTCTAGTGAAAATTTCAAGACTAAAGTTTGTTTATTAACTATTTTCGAGTATTTATTAAATACATATGGACAAAAAGACAAAAAAAAAGAAAGAAAGTTATTATATTTTATAATAAAAGTATCTTTATTTTATTAAAATAAAATACTAGATTATTTCTAGAATGAACTGAGGTAATAGATGATAAATACCGAACAAAGAAAATCTGTAAAATGTTCGTAATTACAGTAATATAAATATATATCTCACCTGTTACAGTTGAGAAATAATTGCTTGATGCTGATTGCTTGTTGATATATTTTTCTGAATGAGTTAATTCATTCGATTTATTTATATTTCCTAATAGAGCATCTATTGCAAAATTTCTTGAATTCACGCTACATTTAGTTAACAATTCGGAATTTCCTTGATTAAGTCCGTGACTTGACATATTCAAGTTCTTAAAATAGCTGTTGTACGGTTTTACATATTTTCTAGGTTTCATTTTGCTATCGATATAAGCAAAGTTGTTTATTGGTTATTGAAACAGTCATGTTGTTTCATTGGTTGTTGAATTAAGATTGGAGGCTGAACTGAGACAACATATGTTTTCCATTTAAAAGAGATAATGTATCTTTAGTAATGTATTAACTTATATAATTAATTTTTGTACAGTATAAATTGATTTTAAAATATAATATAAAAGTTAACAAGAATATAATGGAAGTGTCATTTAACTTTATTGAATTATAGGTTATATATGAGTATATATAACATTTTATTTTATAATTATTAATGGTTTTATTCTAAAATTGCTATGGTAATATTACTAATTACTATATGTGTACATACATTTACAGATAGAGCAATAATAAATTAGTGCTGGACATTTTAGTTTTGTTTCGTATAAAAACATAGAACAAGTATCAGTTAACAATTTTTCTATGAAATTTTTTAAAAATAACGTGTTGACTGATATAATTTTAAAATAAAATTATTAATAATTTACAAAATAAAAATTATTTTAAAATCTATCACTTTTGATTAAATAATAACATTTCGTGATATTAATTTCAAATTTGTAATGTTTTAATTTAGTAATAACAGAAAATAATGTTAAATAAATAAGAATGATACGACTCGATTCTTTGATAATAATTTGTTTAGAAAAGCACTCTTTAATTTATATGAAAAATAATTAATTAGTGAAGAACATAACATCAAAATTACTTACGTACGAATTTATAAATTATGTACGCACTCTTTAGGCGAGAAAAGATATATGGAAGTAACGAAAATATAGTTGAAATTAAGATCTTAATTGATATACGTGCTGTATTGTCATTATTAAGACATTAATATTAGCACATGAAGTCTTTAAGTGATTAGCGTTAAAAGGTTTAGAACAATGAGCTCCATCATTTGATAGTTGTTCAGTTTAAACTAAATAATAAAACATTTATTGAAATTTTAGAAGATCGTAAAATTTTTAATTCGATACAGTTTTACAAAACTATAAAATTTAATGAATAAACATATTTTCGAATATACATTTCTTATTTATAAATTTCGAAGTTGTTCACTGGAATTATCATTATTACTGTTTAGAAATGTATTGAATATTAATTGATAATAATTAATATTAATGACATTTAGAAATTAATTAATATTTCAAATTAATATTTTTCGAATATTTTCTTATTAAATAATAAACAAACTAACTAAATACTTAGCTCTTAATTAATTATATTTAATATATTAATCAAGCAATAATTAAGCTTTTATCGAACTAAATAAATTTTATAAAATTGTATTACACTTAGTAAAATTAAAAAAAAAAAAATTAAGAGAAAAAGAAAACTGAATTTTTCAACTTCTTAAATTTTAAGCAACTTTCTCCACTCGATGGGTAGTCATTATCTGACCCATAAACCAATGAACTAATTACTCTTCGTGGGAGAATCACGCCAATGTGTGGAAAGCAAATTATAAAATGTGCTTTAAATTAAGAAAAGTATTTTTAAGCTAATAGATAATTATTATAAACATCAGTTAGCTGTTAACATTTAAATATGTATTATAAGAATAAATTTAAATTTAAGAAAAATAACTTTAATTTATAATTTAAAAAAAAATAAATAAATAAAATAAAATTCCTTATTGTAATGATTTAAAAATACATATATAAATAAAGCTTATAATGTAGTCTTAACAGTTTTTTTGAAAATAATAAATGAGTATATTAGGTATTAAAATCTATTATATAATATTTATTTTAAATATATATAAATATAAATTATACAAACTATATATATATATATTAATTTTTAATTTATATTTGAATGAATATCATAAACTACAAAACCTTATAGTCTACCGATTTATTATTTTGAGAACAATATTTAGACTGTTATCTATTATAAGTCTATAATATAATATAAAATATAATTTGTACATAAATAATAAATAATGATGATATTTAAATTACTATATTTATTAATTAAATAAATAAATGTTGACGATAAAATATCTTTGTTATTTACAACGTTAAATGTAAATATGATTTTAAAATAAATTTTTAAAGGTTAAAAAATATATAAAATTCAGCAAGAAGCTTTAAAAATTTAAATTATTTTTTAAATAAATAAAAACTTATGAAGTTAATTCGCTTTTTAAAGAAAACATATTTACTATTAAATATCTAAGATGTTTGTTTATTCTTTAAAGTATATTAGAATGAAATCAATATTATTTAATATGCAATCTATTTTTATTAAATTAAAATAAAAAGTAAATGTTTTAAAGTAAAGGTTTTAAAGTATAGGATACATGTACTTATCAATTTATATGAAATTTAGTTCTATTATGCTATTCTTATGAAGAAAATACATTCGATAATCAACTCTAGTATTGACTGTTGCTCACTCAAAATTATCTTGAAATCGGGAAAAAAAAACAAAAAATTTGCCTTAAACTATGAACTATTTGAAAATCAAATTGAATTACAGATGATATTATTAGATGAATATTATGTGAAATAAAAGTATTAAATCAGTATTAAATATAAAGATAAACTATGTGTAAAATTTGTAAATTAAATACAGTTCAAAATAAACAAAAAAAGTGCGATAACATAATTTAAATAAATTGAAAACAGTAAATACTCTATATCCTATTTTAAAAAAGTTTATTAAGTTTAATACATGTAAATTAGTGTACAATGTAAAAAGAAAAATATGTCTACATTTTATTTTACTATAATTTTCATTGAATTGTTTGAATTGACAATAAATTCTAACCCATTTCATAATTATTAATTATAAAAATGGATATTTTAAATTATTTTCTAGATAAAATATATATTTAGATTTTATTTAAGTACTAAATATGGCTTAATGAAGTGTCATATCAATTGTATTCGATTGAAAATGAATAAATGTTTTGTTACAGCCGCTTAATATCTTGCCAAATATAATAGTTTGAACCATTTCCTACTCGGAGAAATTGTTTATTTTACTTAAGTGGATAATACAACAGCTAAACTAATACATACTTTATTCAGAAATGCTTAATTTGTTGATTAAGAAGCACTCCGAATAGGTCATTCAGAGTGGTGCGTTAACTCTGATTATAAATGTACAGTATGCCTATTTGTTAAAAATTCTGTTCTGTTGTCTTTGCTATTCATTCAATAAACGATCTTTATTAAGTAATTCGCCTTATCTAAAGTAAAGATGACTACATGATTGCTTATTAGAGAATGCTTTTAGTTATTTCGTCACTTTAGTCTGTTAAAGTGTGACGTTTGCACTTAAATTGACTTCGATTTTTATCGTGCTCGTATGGTGCGATATGACTTAGAATTTTATTATAAATTTATATATAAAAAAAAAGAAACTTATTTGCATTGCATATATAATATATAGCCAAATTTATTCATTTTATAAACTTTGAAGTTGCTAAATTATTTTAAGAATTAGTTATTAAGAAATGAAAAATAAATATATATTTTTTAGTAATAAATGAATTTTGTAATACATTAATTTTCAAAATAACATAAAATCTTTCGATAACATAAACTCTAATATGCTTTCGATATTTCTATTTTCAGAAAAAAATCTTAAACTTTTAATTTAATATTAGCCTAAATAAAGTAAATTCATTTATTTTCAATTATTAAAATGATAAATCAAAATTAAAGTCTTCGAATAAATTATATTTATTGACTCTGTTTTAAAATCTGTTTTTAATTTTGTTAATAGTTTTATTGTTTTAATAAATTATTATTTGGACTTTAAAATGTTTAAATTCTATGAAATATTAGATGTTAATAGTCGCAGCTAATAGCCTGATAATTTTCAAATTATATACGTTTTTGTAAAATTAATATTTTGGTAAACATCAAAAGTAAAAATAAAACTTTTAAATTAATTCTGTTTTTCAATTTTTAAATTCCTACTATTAGTTCACACTCTCCCTATATATATATCTTGTTCAAATTTTCAATCGTTAATAAAATACTTTTTATTCATCCACTCAAGTTCAAATACATTTTTTTAAACTTGTAGTGGATGATACTTGATGTTAATACAGTTTTTTCAAATATTAATTCATTAATTAAATTTAATTAACTAATTTTAGTTTTATATGGGAGAAAAAAATTTCTCTTATATAAGATATTTAGCATATGTATATACATATTTATATTAATTGTAATTATTTAATAAAAAGTAACTAGAATAAAATTTTTCTTTGTTGACCTAAGTAGGACTTGTTAAAACTAAATCTGAGTTTAAGAAATCAAATATTAAGTTCGATATGAATTAAAATTTCGATTTTTTTAATTAATAATTAAAATCCGAACAAAATTTTAATTAAATGTAAATTTATATTATTTTTTTAAAAAAGTCAAAAGCAATTTAATGTTTTACACAAATTCTCTAATTCAAAAGATTTATAACTTCAATATTCTTCATGGCATTTTGAGTAACATTCTGAAACCTTGTCAAGAAATATATTTTTTAAATTACGAAATATGGATAAATAAATAATATATTAAATCACATAACGTTCAATTTTAGGCCCACCAGTGACAGAGCAGATAAAACCATTTAATACTGGTAGTTTGTCCTAGGTTTAGATCACTTAATTTAGATTTTTCGCGTGTTAGAAAATCTAAATTAAGTGAAAAATACCTAAATAGGCCAAATAGAGGCCAATTTTCCGTAGAAATCCTACCCAAGAGACAACCCCTTGGTAGTCGCCCATGTGTTGCGTTATTTTATACCAGGAGTCCCCAAAGTAAGTCTATATTGACCCCCAAAGATCGATAAGTTGTCTTAGAGGATCAAAAATTAGCGGGGGGTCAATTAAGAGTCGATTGAAGACGGTTCGTTGAAAGTTATTAGTACAACGGACTATGTATGCAGATGATTCTAAATACTGTATATGCGAAAATTTTTAGAAATTGACTCTTCGAATAATTTTAAGCATAAAAATGCATATGAGCGTATATTAAAAACGGCACAGTTTTGAAGTTGCAGGATGTTTAATAAGTGACCCCACTTAAAATGTTGATTAATTATGGAATCGCATTGTCGCATTATGTGGAATAAGTAAACACATCCCCGGTATTTGTGAACGAGCGTGCCAATCATGTGGCGGAGAATAGAATCTTGTATTACAGTTGGTGGTGATCGTTTCCGACAGTTATTACAACTATGTCGTTTTGAAAGTATGTTTATATGCACTTTTATGATTGAAATTATTCAAAAACTCACCCTTGAAATTTTTCTCGTATATTTAGCATTGAGCTGAATAACAGTTCAGAATGTAAATTTGCACTTTGTAAGTAGATCTTTTCTATGAAAACGATGTGTGGATTAATACTAGCTAACCAGATTTGTTGTTATTACTAACTGTAAAAACAGAAGAGATGATCGATAAAAGATTGAAGAATGAGCATAAAGATGAAGGATCCTTATACTATCAATCCAATCCAATTCGTTCAGTTTCAGCCACATTTTCACTATTTGAGCATTAAATTTAACAAATTTTTCTTTCATTCCAGATAATAGACATATAAAATTTGCATTTAATTCCTTTTCCTTCTTTATGCAGTATCAGCAATTTTGTTCAGAAAAATTTTAATTAGTTAACTAAACTTTTGAGTATTTATTTTCTTGTACTCAAATTTTACTATTTGATAATTTCCTTCACTCTTGAATATCGTAACTGATCATTTAATGCTCAACTTTTACAATATTCATATAAAAATATTAAATTATTTAACGCTATTTTGGATGGACTAATTATAGTAAAATTACATCATCTGCATATATTATTGCTTGAATAGTTTTGATATTAATTTATCTGATTAACTGTAATAATCTTCTTTTAATTTCCATTGGAGAGTACTGAGAGCGATTAACTTAATATAATATCTTGAAATACATCCTAAAATTATCAAAAAATAAAGATATTATTTCCACAAACTTTCTAATTCCCTTACATTATAACAATTTATTTGTCAGTTTCTCTATAAAAATTTAATCAGAAGCTTAGCTAAATCAATAAATGAAGAGAGGAAAAGAACTTGTGTCGATTTTTAATGAAATTTAAAAATGTAACAACGTAAACAAACCTAGATAATTTTCTGATCCTGAAATAAGTCGATAACACAATATAATTAAGCTTAATCTCCTTTTTTATGGACCATAGACATACGTTTTCTAATCCTTTAGAATCAGGCCTATGCTAACTTATTATTGTAAAAACTATTAATTGCTTTGGAGCGGTCTGCTGCACTCCAATTAATGTATTTTAAATGAGCTAACAAGTAAGTTACATATTCAGCATCTTTCAAAATACTGGACCAAATTTTCATCTGTTAATTTTAATCGATATTTACATAAATAAACAATGCTAATTTCGTTTCGTTTATATAAAACAAAGCAAAAGATCTCAACTGACTTAAAGGCTGAATTTTTTCATCTACTTATCTATTGTTCGCGACAACTAAGCACTAGGACAGCTTGACCCCGGACAACTCAAGCACAAGACAACTCGACAATGAACCACGTCTTTTTTTAATTATTTAATTTCAATTCACTTTTAAATTATTTAAAATTTTTATATCGAATCACTCAAGAATAAAATGCATTTTAAAAATCTGTATTGATACTTGATCTTTCCCTGCAAGCCTGTAACCCGCTCGACAATTTCAAGTTGCCTGTGTTGAATGCTTAGAAAGTACGTTCGAGTCCACTTATAGAATACCGGATAAAGAAGCAATTGGTTCTACCACGATTCTCTCAAGAGAGTACTCTCTCACGTTCACGATTTTCTCCCGTTGATAGATCGCCGGATAGTAGTAGAACAGTCCGTTTAAAAGACCGCTGTGTCAATGGCATTTCTAGAACAGCAGTCCGCACAAAGTAGTATTATTCTAAGAAAGATTTATAAGAATTTATATTTAATCTTGCGATATATTACACCCAGGTTCCTCTATACCACAGTATACGTTATGTGGAGACTTGATGAAACCTTTCATTGTCAGTGTTTTAATATATGAACGGTCAAAAGATTTGTACAGAATCAGTGCTGTCAGGTTGTAGGAAACAAAAATCCCTTTCACGTATGTAATAAAATAGTTTTCATTACAAAATTCAGAAGTCAGTAACGAAAATTAATGTGCGAATTATTATAAAGCCCTTATGTAAAAAATCGTATAATTTGAAAAGTATTAACATTGCCTTTGTTAACAGTTGCGATAATGTACTGTACGTACTTCAGTGCTTTTATAACAGACACTTCACAAATGATGTCTGTCCAGCAACCTGACAGAATCATGATGAATTGGTTTTATTGAACATACATATGAGAAGCAATTACATACTGAAAAGGTATCGTAAAATTTATATAAACAAACAACGCATATCACATGTACTGTACGTCCATTCCGAGTGGACAAGGCAAGAAGGGATTATCGACCACTACTTTAATACTTTAAGCCGACGGTACTGTACTTATTTGTTTTTATACTGTACGTCCCATTAGAGAGCATTCAGAAATTTTGGAGCAAGAATATTCACATCTTTTCAGCTAAGTCATCTGTATATCTGAGAAAGTGAAATAATATAATTGGTAAATATTTATTGATTATTCGATAGAACAATAAAACTAATGATTTACAGGAACGGATCCAAGGGGGTTACCGGAAACTTAAATCTTTCTCACTGACACAAAGAAATTAAAGTTTATTTATTCAAATGCTGTTTTTAAAACATCTATGATGGCAAATATGGTTTATCGGTCCATCCGCCATACAATCGTCTTACACATGTTAATAAAAGATCCTTGTTAACTATTAAAATATTTTTAAGTTTTGAGCTAGCCCTTCGGGTTTTTCTAGATCCGTTAATGATGATATAAAAATGGAAACCAATATGTAAGTACAGTAAAATTATGTGATAGTAAATTTTAACGTTTCCAAATATAAGTTACATAGAGCTCTTAAGACATGAAAAAGTGAAAAGAATCGAATATTAATGAACAATAGACAAAACACAAATTTTTGCTTCTTTATACAAGTCGCCATTCTTTTCTATTAATCTATTACCCGGTAAATTTAAATAATATTTTTTAAGAGCCGAATTGAACGAGTTAAAAGAACGATTTTGTAATTAACATATTTATACATATTACATACCTTATTTATTTATTTATTTTTACAAGTAAATAGAAACGGATAGTTGATATCTACCCTCAAAATTAACAAATGTACGTAAAAACAGAAATAACAATTACATAAAATTAAAACTACATTAAATTATACATTAAATATAATATAAATTAAAAGAAAAAAGTATAAAAGTTCTTCGAAAGAATCCCGAATAATTGCTTTTCTTTGATGTGCTTTCTTAACCGTTCTGACAAAATAATTAACGATGTTACAGTACATTATTCGAAAATACTTCCTAAGTTGGAAATAACTCGTAACTTATAACTCGTACTTCGTAAGTCTTAACCATATTTATTGGGCTGCAATTTGAAAAAATTGTAGACCTATAAATTCCCACTGTCATCCTTCCGTCTTTCCTTAATGTCTAGAACTGAGTAAGATAGATGGAAGATCAGATATGGAAATCTTAGGGGCAGAAGGTCCCGATTAAGTATATAAGAACTTCCGATGCAAACCGGAAGTCACGTTATTTCAATTCAAAGCTTCCCCCTGAAAGCAGTTAATAGATGATTGACACGACTCCACTGTTAAAAGAAAAGTATAATGTACTGTACAGGGGCAAACCCACTACTAATTTGAGGTGGAGAGCATATATTTTAAATTAAATAAATTAAAAATATGATTAAAAATTGCAGCCCGGCATTGTGACGATGTCACAATAAATAATATTATATAATATATATAATAAATATATATATTTTACCAATATTTACAAAGAAATAAATAATATCTGCCAAATCGTATGCTTGCTAAGTGTGCAAAAATTTTTAAGTTTCTGTCGCCCAGATGACGGTGGCCCGCTGGGCACCGGACATCTGGATTAATGGGTGCGTTCAGCGGAGTCAATAGTTATAACTGATCAAAGATGTTTTAATCGGTAGCTGTTAGGTAGTTACATCTGCTGAACGGTGAGTGACGTATGCATTGAAACAGGAAGCAGCGGTCATTGGTCAGTTGCAGCTAGCGACAGGTAGCCTAAGCTCGCGTTTTTTTATGCAGCGCTGCTCGATCGCTACACAACAAAGCGTTTCTAAATGAATCGCTATAATTTAACGAACAGTTTCTAAACGTTTGCTTCGAGGGGGGCTCCAGCAAAGATAAAGCAGCTTTTACGTCCGCTACACGTGTAAAGAAAAATGAACGTTTGTGTGTATAATACGAAATTATGCTGTGAAAATAAAGAAGTCGAAGTGACTGTTGATAAAAATATTATGGAAAGATTAAGAAGGATTAAAATTTCTAAAATGACTCTGAAAGTTATCTAAAGAATGAGAAAATACTATATTTTAAATATAATTATCTATCTCGTATCTCTTTGCTTTGTTCACATTTTCGGAAAGAGAAATAGTCTTTAAGTAAAAGTAGTATACATTTTTCAAAACGATAAATTTTCTAATATTCTTGGAGTTTGAGAACAGTTTACTTATTAAGCCGTGCTACTTATAATGAGACGATCCGTATAAATCTTTTTCTTTAGAAAAATGGAACAAGATAGGAGCGCACAAGTTTGTTTAAAAAAATTAATAATAAAATAGAAGAAATTTTTTTGCATGGCCATTCTTGTGATTGAACTATTTTATAATGATTGAACTATCACAAACATATTCTTTATGTTTTTGATGATCAAAGCGCAACTGCTTTTACGGGATCGGTTGGATAGAATCTATTGGAATATTACAGTTCATAGGTCCTCAAACTATTGTCCGAGGACTTACTGGTGATCCGTAAGCATGTATCAAGTGGTCCTCGGAATAATCTAATCATTTTTCTAAAATACAATTATAATACAATTACAATTATGTCTGTGTGAACCGTCTTTGTAAGCCAAGTAATGAAATTGGTAGACGCTCCAACAGCATACGGTTAGGGAAACTTAGTTTATTTATTCATATGCATTTCGGGTTGGTTTATTTCCTAACCCCTCTTCAGTGATATTATAAAGCTGGTGCGTTATTATAAGTTGGTACAATTTTTATAATTTTTTTCTGTATTTTTAACAGGAGTGTTAACACCTGCACTGCAAATTGAATGTATGTTCATGACGAGAGTGAAGATGGGTAAAGACCGGTGTTTAACGGGACTTAACTGCGTACTGACATGGGTTGTAAGGTTACCGAAAGCCAAGGCAATCTAAACGTATTTCGGTAACCTTACAACACATGTCAGTACGCAGTCAAGTCCCGTTAAACACCGGTCTTTACCCATCTTCACTCTCGTCATGAACATACACCTTCAATTTGCAGTGCAGGTGTTAACACTCCTGTTAAAAATACAGAAAAAAATTATAAAAATTGTACCAACTTATAATAACGCACCAGCTTTATAATATCACTGAAGAGGGGTTGGGAAATAAACCAACCCGAAATGCATATGAATAAATAAACTAAGTTTCCCTAACCGTATGCTGTTGGAGCGTCTACCAATTTCATTACTTGGCTTACAAAGACGGTTCACACAGGATTAATATTCACAGCATCCACACCTACTACGTTAAGTACAATTATGCCGTTTGGCCAGAGGAATATTTATGCACACTTATCTCTTTTTCGGTTATTTCTTGCATAAGATTACTGGATAAACAAAATATTTTGACATACATCTAAGATAATCTTTACGAGATACGAAGTAAATGAGAGTACTGTATAAGAGTTCAGCAGTTAATCTATGACTCGGTGTAAGTGGTCTGTGAACAGTATAATCAATTATAAACTTGTGAGCACTATGTTGGCCTTTTTTTAATACCAGACTTATTACACTGTGCAATAAGTCTAGTATTAAGACTAGACAAGAAGCATATCATAGTATAACCAATTGTTAAGCTGGTCCTGATTAATTATGTGCAGTATTAATCCACGTAGAATTACTGTAAAATTCATGAATCTTTTTCAAGTCTAACATTAGCTAAAACTAATTACTCTTACGAATTTTTAAGGCGTAAAATTTGTTTTAGCTCAAAAATCTTTTTATACTTTTCTTTCTTTTTGGATATGCAAATTTATATTTTCTACGAGTATCATTCATTTCTCAACGAAATCAATTACATGTATATTATATTAATTATTGTGAATTATGTTTATTATAATTTAATTTCAAGTACATAATTAAGATTTATTACTAGTTCTATAAATGTTATAATTTTTTAAAATATTTCCTTTGATGAATATATGATTTTTAAAATTATCAATGAAATTTTAGTCAAATCAATTCTTTTTCAATCTTCTAGAAGATCGATATAATTTTGAAGAAGAGTTGGAAGAGGCAACTTCTTGATACCATGTGGAAGAAACCAATTGTTTCTGAGTCTAGATCGAATGGCACATCGACACAAGTGTCGTAATTCTGCGGGCTGACAAAGCCTGTTAACCAATGTAGGCAACCAATGACTCAACTTGTAAATCTCGTCGTTAAAAGATAATTCTTTTCTCAAACAACTAACACATCTCAATAGAATTCTCACGCATGAAATTACATTTTGTAGGATGTTGTCATTACCTCCCTTCTTGTTGGAATTTAAAATTTTGTCTTGTTTTTCAAATACGATTGGAATCCATACAGATAAAAGGCTTTCGCATGACCACGATTTCAACTTATTTTCGATAGATACGCCATGACGACACAACAGAAGTAACATCTTTGGCTTTAAAAACAGATAACAGAATACGAATGGCGGTTGATTGATGGGAAAATGCATATTTAGATCAATGAATCGAACTCCATCAAAAGTTAAATGCGCTTTATTAGCGTGCTGTATAAAATAATGAATTGGTTCTCCGTGTTTTAATTCTTCATCATGTCTCCGCCAAGTCCACCAGGGATAAGTAAAATTGAGGTCAATAAAAGTATGACCAAAGAGAGCCGAAAAATGACCATCCTTCTTGTAGATGAGCGTTAAAACTTGAGACACCAAATCACTATCTTTTATCTGAATACGATAAGCTATTTTTGCCATGTTATAAATAGTTCCATCGCCCTTACCTTGATAGTATAATTCTAACATGGTTTTAAGAATATATTCATTCTGTTCTCCTTCGTTACAAATTGAAATTGTCTGATTAATATTTGAAGAGATCTCATCAATCTCATTCATATTTCAATTGAAATAATGCAAGAAGACCGGCCAAATCCCTTGGTGGAACTTATTTCAGTTGCTGATTAATAAGTTAATTACAAATAAAAAAAAAAACAATATATTATTATGAACTATTATTACACGTTAAGTATTATTAGATCAAATATTTTTACGGTTGAATGAAACTTCGATTCCTCAATAACATATTATTTTAAAGACGCTCTAATAAAAGTTTGGTTAAATTATATCATACATTGATGTTTTGTAGGACATCATCAATCTTTGACTTAATATAGATCTTAATTAATTACACAAATGCCGATCTTGAATCGTGAGCAAAAACTCATGATTCATGCGCGTTTTATTCTTAATATAACTAGCATATGCTTAATGCTTACTAGTGAAATGTCTAAACGAATTTTTCTGTGATTTACACTCACTCTATTACTTCTTGCATATTTATTTCATTGGTGTCATCGATTTTTATGTTGAATTTTAACTCTGGATGATTTGCTTCGACGTAAGCAACTTTTTATTTAGAAAAATTGGGCATTTGCCTATTCCAATAGACCAACGTCCAATGTTGATAAGTCAACTCAATCAGAGTCTTTCTTTACATCAAGGATCCTTAACCTTTTTTGTGCGATATCCCTTTGGCTGTCTTAACGAAGCTTATGGATTCCTTCGCAGAAAAATGTTTTTAAATGCATCAAATAAAAGACATCGATTTAAAAGGAATATTTTATTGCTATTTATACTAATTATATTGAAATCATTGAAATACTAAAACAAAGACAAATTTATAACATGGTAATAAGTATGCTTCTTTATTATCGCATTAAATATTGTCTGATATTTGACTAGCATTGCCGTAGGAGCGTTTGTAAGTAAAAGACCTGACATCACGCACTATTTCATTGGTTGGTCTAATATAACTATCATAATTTCGAAGTAATTGTAAGGGTTCGTCTACATATCACATGTCCTATTTTATTTAACACTTAAACCCTTCTTCCTCTTCTCTTGGTGCCAAATGTGATCTCAAGCCTCATAACTAAGCTCCGGATTTTTCGGATCTCGAAAACGGATCGAAAAGATTGTGTTTTCGGATTTATTTTCGGAACAAAAACAAGTAAAACGGCAAAGCCGTATTTGGAACAAGACTGTCTCGGAGACTCACTACTAAGCGGGATCACTTTGACGCTGAAGGCGGTTTCTTTCTCATTCTCCAATCTTCTTTGGGTATCGCAGGTTTTGAGCGAGATCGTTCAAACTTCGCCGGCCACGACTACGATGCATTTTCGGTGAAATTAACCTATCCAATGTCGAAATTTTTTTCCGTTGCGTGTCGGCCCGGGTTGAATTTTTGTCGATGCGTAACGAAAATTTCCCGTTTTTGAAAAAAAAAATAATCGTGGCTATTGTATTGTTCGAAATTATTTTTTTATTTTGCACAAACAATATACAGTTTTTCCCATATTCTCCAATGTGCCATCGATTCGAACTATACCTGTTTCGTTTTTATTAATTTTCTTCAAATCTACCGTAAGACCCATCCAGTGCTTTCTATCCAATGCCTTCTCCTCCTGCCACTCCTATCAATTTACAAAAACAAAAAAAAGGAATATTAACCTTATATATAATTCATTAAATTCCTACTATTAGTTCACACTCTCCCTATATATATCTTGTTCAAATTTTCAATCGTTAATAAAATACTTTTTATTCATCCACATCCACTCAAGTTCAAATACATTTTTTTAAACTTGTAGTGGATGATACTTGATGATAGTACAGTTTTTTCAAATATTAATTCATTAATTAAATTTAATTATTGATTAATATTACCTGTGGTATCGAAGATGGCGACGGGGAATTTTTTTCCTAGTTCTATTCTATTCTATTCTATTCGTCTCCTCTCTTGGTTCATATGCAGGTTGTAGCCTATATTCGCCTTTCCTCCGATGAGTGGCGTTATGATCGCTTCGCGACCGAAGAGCCAGCCGTTTATCTCACGGCCTAAACGTGCGCGCGGGAAACCGTGCCTTCCGGGAAAACTTTTATGGGGAACTGGCCTCCTATTCAGTCGTTATTGGCTAGGAGAAAACCCGGAAAACTCCTAGCAGCCAGCCTGTCCGAGTCGAGGCGCAAATCCGCGACCGAACTTCCCAGTGTTTAGGGTCCGGTCACCACCGCTATGAGCGGCAACGGAGACCACTCGGCCACTGGTGGGCCCTTTTTTCCTAGTTACTAGACGGCGACGGGAAAATTTTTTTCCCTACGTTCGAGATGGCCGCGTTTCCGGTGATCTCGAATCAGATTATCACTCGATAATCTGGAAGCAGATTAACAATGGATAATCTCGAAGTAGAATACCGAGTGATCTAAACGTTAAGGGGCGTACCCGTACTATCTGTCGCATTATGCAAATTAATAAATTTCCCCGTCGCCGTCTAGTATCTAGGGAAAAAATTTCCCCGTCGCCATCTTCGATACCACGGGTAACATTAACCTAATTATTAATACTTTAAATAGAATTTTAGCAGTTTGTAATGAAAATTGAAATCAACAGGCAGTAGCTCAATCGGTAAAATGCAAGGATTTCAGTATTTTTCACGTAAAGGTGAAGAATGCGAGTTCAATTCTTGTGAAAATCAATAAATTTTTGAAAATTTTTGCTTTAAGTAGACGTTTTATCCAAATGATTTTCGAGAGTGAGTTAGCAGTTGTGGCTTAGTGGTTAGAATGAAGGATTTTTCTCAAAAAATAAAATTGAAGAAATTTTATGCTTTGGTTCAATTCCGATTTCTCTTTCTATTTTGCCACTTAATATTGTGATTCTGTCTTAAGTATATACATATTTATATTAATTGTAATTATTTAATAAAAAGTAACTAAAATAAAATTTTTCTTTGATGACCTAATTAGGAATTGACTTTAAAATTTATTTTTATATTACTTGTTTCATATTAAAAATTACAGTAATATTATTCGCTAGTAGCCGCAGTCCTAGGATTTGTGTGGCTCTAGGCTAAATTTATTTTTGAGGCCCGTTAAAAGAGCTACGGAGAGAAGAATAGATTTATGTAAAAAGTCAGAGACGAAAACTAAGGTAAATATAGCAGCACAGATATTAAATAGATCTGTAAACAATGTTTTTGTTTTGTAAAGAAAATTGTATATAAGGCTCTAATGATGTTGATGGAACTGTTCAGCAGAACATTGAAAGTATATGACATATTTGAACTGTTTAATTCTTGTCACCAATGGGGAAATGGACAGAGTCTAGTGACTAGACTCTAGTCACTAATAGAAACAAAAATAAATGTTTGAAAATTATTGATAAAGGAATTGATTATTTCAGTAAACTAAATGATTTTAAAAACTGTCCACTTCTTATAGAGAAAAATATTTCAATAATTGATCTAAAACAGTAGTCTCTCGTTATACGTGTATATGTTACCGCTAAAGCTCGAAAGCCGTTATTGTGTACAGTACATTACCTAGCTAATCTCCAGATTAACTAGGTTGATCCGTTAACGTGCAGAATCAAGAGTTTTCCGCATTTTACCTAGGTAATCTGCACATTAACGGCTTCCGTATCGTTAAAGTTCAAAAGTTTGTTCCTCTCATTTCCTCTCCCTACTACTTCCCGAAGAAGACAGAGCAAAAACTGATGCACGCTCAATTTTAGCTGTGATTCTTAGTAAAACAGAGGATGGCTTTTATAAACTTGGTACTAAAACGGGTATTTTAAAACAATTGTATGCAAAATCTTAATTTAGTGTTTGTAAAGAGAGATTTTTAACGAAAGAAGATGTCCCTGCCGTAGAAATATCTTTACGTCAAACAGCAATAAAACAATACCTTGGTACTAGGCAGGGTTTCAGAAAATGTGACTGCAAATCTAAATGTACCACAAACAGGTATGCTTGTAAAATCCAATTGCTATGTAACTCAAAGTGTCACCAATCTTTAGATTGCACTAATAAGTAAGCGCAATTTTATCATGTTTTACAAATTGATTTCCCTAATTGTAATAATATTTTAAACCGTTTGATTTTTTGTATTACAGGTTTTTAATTGATTGATAATTGATTCTATCGACTAATTTGTTGATTGCTTGATTGTATTAACTTGATTCATTAGATATCGAAAATTGAATAAATAACATTATGTTAATTTCAGCGTACAGAAACGTTGCTGTTGTTCCAGTAAAGATCTTATTTTCACTTTACCGAGTGCCTAGTAGGTAATGTGCAGATTACCTAGATCATCTGCACATTACCTAAGTAATTTGAGAAATGGAACAATTTTCGAAACTAACGGATCACCCTGGTTAATCTGGAGATTAGCTAGGTAATGTACTGTACATATTAACGGCTTTCGAGCTTTAGCGGTAACATATAGGCCTATATATACTCAATTAATGGTTAGTGGACAAACATAAATGTATGCAGTCTTACTTATAGCTTCGCTTAGCTAGCTGTTTTATCCGTTGATAAGGACTTTTACATAATAACTCGTCGAGATATTCCACTCTGGGTCTTCCACGTCCCCTTTTGTCCTGTATATTTCTTTCCAATAAAACTTCATCCGTTTCGAGTGTCGAATTAGGTGGAAAATCGTGTCATTTCTCCTTTTTTCTATCGTTCTAAAAAATCTCACTCTTCTCTGTTTCCTCTTTTAAAACACCCTCATTCCTCTTTCTCTCCTTCCACGACACTCGCACCATTCTTCGCCAGCGCCACATCTCAAAAGCCTCCAGTTTTCTTTTCTCTCGAACACTGTTCGGAGCGTCCATGTCTCCGAATCATGCAATGCTATACTCCAGATGAAACTCTTAATGAATCGCTTCCTAACATCGATTGATATATTTTTCGATGTTAACATCTGCGGACAGATGTTAACATCGAAAAATATATCAAAAACAGGCTTTCTATAGGAATCTGTCGTTTCCTGTAGAATGCCTGTTTTGCTTGGGATTCTCGCTGTAACATCTCTTTCACTCTTCCGTCTGAGGTAATTATGCTTCCTAGGTACCTGAATTCATTGACTTCTATTTTTTTACCGTCCAATTAGACGTTCATTCCTCCTTATTCCTTTTTTTTTTTTTTTTTGAACATCTCACGATCTTGTTTTTTTCCTATTTATTCCCATCCCACATTTTTTAAATTGTTCAACCAAACCTCGACAAAATCCTTTAATATGCAGCCTTTTTTGTTAACTTTTTAAACGTTTTCGGTCATTTTAATGACCTTCAGGAATAAAAATAGAATGATTCCAATTTCTGTAAAATGAAATTTTAAGCGTTTGAATTTTCATAGATGTTTAGTGCGCAAGCCCGTAAATGAAAATACAATAAATACGGGTTACTTGTACAAATATACGTATAAGCGATACATAAATATAATACAAGAATAAATAAATAAATAAAAGTAGTAACACGACTGTGCCTAATTCTTTAACCGTTCGTCTCTTTTTTCATACTAAAATATTCAGATTATGCCCGCTCTCCATGTCGCTGAGACTTACTTGATTCTCTAGTTTATTGCTTGTCCTTCCTGGTTGGTCTTGTGTATTTGCATAGTGGATTGGAAAAGAGCTAAAGTAATACAAAAGATTCAGGACAAGAGACACCTTAAATACGCAAACGCGAGGCAAATACACAAGGCCAACCAGGAAGGACAAGAGAATCAAGTAAAGTCTCAGCGACATGGAGAGCGGGCATAATCTGAATATTTTAGTATGAAAAAAGAGACGAACGGTTAAAGAATTAGGCACAGTCGTGTTACTGTTTTTATTTATTTATTTATTCCTGTATTATATTTATGTATCGCTTATACGTATGTGTCAAGTAACCATATTTATTGTATTTTCATTTACGGGCTTGCCGCACTAGACATCTATGAAAAATTCAAACGTTTAAAATCGTTCCAAAACAAATTTCGTTTTATAGAAATCGGAATCATTCGATTTTTATTCCCGAAGAAGGCCATTCAAATGGCCAAAAACGTTTGAAAATTTAATAAAAAAGGCTGCATATTAAAGGTTTTTGTCGAGGTTTGGTTGTTATATAAGTGAAGTTATAGAAGAGTTCAAATTGTTCGTTTAAATTTTCAAGAGCTATCTGTAGATAGTCTACATCTTCCGCTATCATTGCGATGTCGTCAGCAAATCTTATTGTTCTGTACAACTTTCCGTTCACTTTTATACCTTTTGTATTAACGTAGAATTCTTTCATTGCCTCTTCTATGCATACGTTGAACAACAGTGGTGATAGTCCACAACCTTGTGTTACTCCTTTCATTATATTGGCTTCTTCTCCTCTTATATCGCGCGTCATATCGCGTTTTTTTTTTTTCTTTTTTTTTTGTCCCCGAAATTTTAAAAGCGCTTGAGTCAATAAATTTTAAATTATTAATTGCCATTGAATTTCTTTTTGCAACGAAATACCGTATTTTATTCCTACCGTTGCCCTCGAAACTACCACTGCAGGTGAAAACAATAAATTCGTCAAGAAGTAAAACAGGTGAACAGATAAATTATCATTTACGTTTCCTTTTGATATTAAAAGTTGTTTACTTATTGGTTTTAAGTTCTGTCTCATCATTTACAAGTTTCTGTCAATTCGAAATGTGTAGGAAAAGATTTCATTATTTCTGAACGTAAAGTTCTAGAAGTTTTATACAGTAGTAACTTCGTTTTGCTTCTTACAGAATTTTTACTCTGTAATTTTATAGGTTCTGATGTTCCTATATGTCCAATATTTATATTTTTTAAATTTTCAATTCCTGTATTTATAATTTTTATTGAAAAATATAAATTACGCGAATTTTTAATAAGCGATTTATTATGAAATATAGTACTGTGTAATAAAATCGCAACTAATATTTTGTTTTTATATCGACAGTATTTGTCTTTAAACGTCATTGTTAAAGAAACAATAATGCTAAACGGAGGTTTATGGTATCGATGTTTATGTAAACGTCATTTAACACGATATAATCACGAATAAAACTCAATATTGAAAAAATAAGCTTATTTTATATCAGAAACACTTGCTGATAAAAGAATAGAGGATAGAGATTCCATAGCATGTATAACCTGTTTAGTAAAAGCCCAGAATTTTCAGTACTCGGTTATATCACGCTTTTTCTTTGTCTCACCACGACGAAGGGCTACTGTAATATAAAACAATTAGCAAATCGATATATATGGAGTGAAAAGAAATTATTAAATTATCTTCTAAAAAAATTTCAGCCAAAAATTACAATGAGTTCTTTTCTGTAATTAACAGAAGTGGAAACATGAATCCTATAACATTATAATTTAGATAAGTACACAAGATATGTTTGCTAGCCAGAGTTTCTTCATCTTCAAAAGCTAATAGTCAATTAAACTGTACAGATATCATTCCATTTTGTATTTCTAATCAAAAAGATATAGAAAAATTCCAGCAACAAGTTGCAGGATTTAACCTTTCTAGCCGTTATGAAATTTTATTTTAAAAAATAATTTTTATATTTCTAATTACAACATAATAAATAAAATTGTGTAGCGCCATCTGTCATGAAATTTTGTTAAAATTTTTTTTATTTTTTTAATTATTATGGAATGGCAAATACTGACTGTAGCTTAATTTTGAGGTTTTTTGAATAAGTTAACCATTGTTAACAATTAAATAATATACAAGATGCGTCTGAAAAGTTCGGTGAATGGTCCCATAGTTGAATAACCGTGCTGGTTAGGATGTTGCTCTCAGGCAGACGTAATGAGAGACTTGCCAACTAGTGCCCACTAGCGTCGAAATTACGACAGTTAAACGGAAGTGCGTGCAACAAACAAGGCAATGCAGTCAGTGTGAGAAGGAGTGTCACTGCGAAATGGAGCAACGCGTGAACATCAAGTTTCGCTTCAAATTAGGCAAAACGGCGACGGAGACACATGAAATGTTAGTGAAAGTGTATGGTGCGGAAGCAGTAAGTATAAAGTGTGTTTTTGAATGGTTTAAACGTTTCAGAGACGGAAAGTAAGATGTCGAAGATGAGCCGCGTTCTGGTCGACTGTCAACAAGCACAACTCCAGACAACATCGAACGAGTGCGACGGATGCTTGTAGATGATCGGGGCCTGTCTTTGAGAATGAAAGAAGATTTGAAGATAAGCAAGGACAGTGTGAGCACCATTGTTCACGAACATTTCCAAAAGCGTAAGATTTGTTCCTGGTTTGTACCGCATACGCTGTCAGACGAGGAAAAGCAACACCGGATGGAAACCTCTGGAGATTTTATCGACACGTGTGACCGGAATCTGCAGTTCTTGAAAACAATCATTACAGGGTGGTCATGGTCGTGGTGCTACCAGTACGATCCGGAGACCAAGCAACAGTCCATAGAATGGGGTTCATGGTCGTCCCCCTCCCAAAAAATGTCGTCTCACCAAATCCAGGATTAAGACAATGTTGATTGCCTTTTTCAACAGTAAGAGCTTGATCCATCATGAATTTTTACCCGACGATACAACAATCAACGCAGAATTCTATGAGGGAGTTTTGAAACGGCTGCTGAAACGCATCCGGCGACTTTGGCCACAGTTGTACCAGAGTGGACAGTGGATTCTGCTCCTCGACAACGCCCGTTCGCACACTGCCAGCCGCGTACAGCACTTCCCTCCTACACGCCAGGTGAGTTCTTCAACACTCTCCATATTCTCCAGATCTGGCACCTGCAGATTTCCTCTTGTTACCTCGCCTCAAAGGAGTCCTGAAAGGCCTACGCTTTTCCGACATTGCGCAGATCTAACGTGTGACAATGGTGCTTCGTGCGATACCGAAAGAAGCGTTTGCTCACAGCTTCCAGCAGCTGTACAACCGATGTCAAATGTGTGTTGTCGCTAATGGCGATTACTTTGAATGCCAGTAAAGGTATTTTGTTTGTATCTCTTGTTTCCTTTATTTTATGAGACCATTCACCGAACTTTTCAGACACACCTTGTATAATTTTTTAAAATATATATTATTATTATTATTAAAATACAGTGTATATATAAAGAATGAAATTAATTTTTATCTAAATTGCTAAATATCTTCAGTTATCATTAACTTAAATTTAACTAATAGATGGAATATATCTCAACTGTGGTGGCCCCAGCACGCCAATACGTGTCAGCTGTAGTAACTGGTTAGCACTGTTGTATTCGTACTTTGTCGTTGGAATGTGTGGACTTGCTGTAAATTACCTATAGGGCAAATACGTTTAAGAATCTTGAAAGTGTACGAGCCATAGAAAAAGTCAGAGGATCGCAGGACGCCCATACCTTTACTTTGCGGCGCGTGTTATTACTTCCACGTCATTTAGCGTATTCTTTTCAGTAATCGATTCTTGTCGGCATTATTATTGGGAGAAAGAGTATGATTTCATTATTTAAATAGAATTCAGAATAAATGTGTATCTTTTCGAGTTTATTATTTTAAAACATAAAATTTTAATTTTTATATAATGTCTTATCAATTTTAAGTAGATAATTTTGAACATTAGATCAAACTTTTATCACAATTTTGTGAAATGATAGAAAAACATACAGGAATACCTTGCTTAACGCACAAATTAATTGCTACAATCCCTTTATATACGCGGCTTTACAGCTGTCTTAACATAGATGCCGTATTTTGATTAACACGGTAGGTTCGAGAGATTAATTAACCGCGTCAATCAAAAGATACCTGTACATATAAATCAGGTAATATTCGTATTGTTCCATGGCTTCTTTGCTATTTCAATATCCGATGTTCGTTAATCTCTATACCAAATAAAACATTAATGTGTCGATTAGACAACTGAAGCCGCGACTGAATAGTTTATAGAATTGTATTCTGCGCAAACATAAATGATATTTCATTCAAATCTTATCAAAATATCGTTTGTTACGCGTAGGACTATGGAGAAATTCGTTTTATTTGGATCCAAAATAGCGTAACTTAAAAATTTATGCAAAATGAACATGCTTTCGAGTTTTTATCATCTGTGGTTGTTGATTCATGTGACCATAGGGTCGGTATCTCTTTGATACCGTGTCAGGATGACACCACTGTATCCTAAGATTAATACAGAAAATCAATTGCGCGAGCGGTTACGTATGGGTTAGACCCGGAATGAAGCAAGTGGAGAGAATGACGAAAAGAACGCACTCGGAGATTTATATATATATAAAATAAACCCGTTTATTTTCTCATATGTCTAATTAGAGACAAACTGTTATTTTACAGAGAGACACATGATAAGATACATGGCTCACGATCCGCGAACGTAAATTCTACACAGATTAGAAAGAGAGCTTACAAATATTCGCGGGTAGGATAAATACCTTAAGATTTGTATTGATTATATCGACGAACGTCGAATAGATTATATGATATCTTCGGTTCTAGATTTCTGTCTTTCAGCTAGCTTAATCCAATGGTCCTAGATTCCAGTCCAATTGTCCGCTAGTCCGAGGAGGATGAGCAGTGGAGGAGGAACTTGACGATGGTAAATCCGAACAGGGACACACACACAGTCAAATGACAACTTCTTCCCCGTCTTACTCATCGTACTCCTTTTTTATATGGAGAGGCGGTTTGCAGGCCCTTCCTTGATTTCGTCAGAATTCACATACGTCTTAAAATTTAAAATAAATATAATCGTTATCTTTTCGCGTTTAGGAATTTACAAATTTATCGATGGAAATTTGTATTGCGTTATACTTAGTGTTACCACCCGTCCGGTTTTCACCCGGACAGTCCGGGAATTGATTCACTGTCTGGGTGAACTATTAATTTTGTCCGGGAATTTCGTAGAAATTGTGAAATTACGATGAAACAAAGTTCTGCAAATATTGTTATAAATTTACACCATTTGAACAACGAAAGACCTCACACTCACTGAAACTCATCTGTCACCATGTTACTCTGTTTATGCTGATGTGTGGTGCAACTTGCCTTTCGACCTTTTTTTGCGTGTATGTTACTCCTACGCAAATCCCTTGTCCCTAACTGTAACTGATTTAGAACCAGCATGAACATTATTCTTCGCATTGTAAAATGACATTGCACATGCGTCAGGAACTTCTGTTCGAACAAACCTGACCTGCCGTCTGGGTCAGCAATTTTGTAAATGTGGCAATACTAGTCATACTGAAGTCAACAACTGCTTTTTTTCTTGGTAAAATATCTCAATGTCTAGAATATTGTTGAATGCTTTCCATTTATTCTGTTTACATCCATTCGATTTTCATAACTCGGAAATTTCATTTATTAAATGTATGTAAGTTTTGAGAAAGTATATGAACAAGTAGCGCAATCTGCTGACAAATATAAATACTAGATACTAAAGTGAAAAATTGAACTTTAAAATAACTTGAACTAACTTTTATTAAACCAAGATGAGTCGAGTTTAAATTATTTCTCATGGACTTGAGAAACTTCATTGTTAAAGCAGCTTTAGTTTCCTAGAGGTCATGAAGTTTTTAACACTGTAGGTATAGGGCTTTTACTCAGCCTTTGAAAATATTTACTATTAAAACGTACGACCAAATTTGCTTTATGTAGGGCTGCTGTGTTTTTCAGAGTCAGATTCCTTTATAGTTGCCTCTAATTTTTCAATCTTTTGATTATAGAATACTGTAACCATAAATTGTTCTTAAATTTCATTGTGCTGTAGTGAAAACATGCAGCAAAAGATCATATTGAATATGTAAATACAGTACAATATATACGAAATATATACTGTATAAATCTCACAATTATGGTTAGATTATATCATCAATTAATCCAAAAATACTTCATAAATTTAGAAATATATAAAATTGTTTTCTTACATCTTTGGGTCTTTTGGTCATGGGTTTTTTTCTTTCTGCATAACCTTTTTTCGACAAATATTTTATTCTTTTTTTGAGGTGGGAAGTTGTTTTTATTTTCTAATGGTTTTAAAGTTAAGTTGATCAAAAATCCCTTTTTCTTTTTGAAGCAATTTCTCATACTAAATGTAGAAACACTATTATAACAAATAAGTTTTATTCATTTTATTAATCACTTACATTTTAAGGTTTGAATTCTTTAAAGTAACAATAACAGTTAAATTACATTAACTTATAAGCAAGAGGCCGATTTATTTAGCTGAACCAATTCAGATTTATTGAAGAACTAATTTGTATGTAGTAAGGTATTTAAAAAAACTTAACAAAAAGAACAAATATAAAAACAATATTAGCTAATGTTAAATTTAACTAATTATATCATCTAAATTGTCATCGTCCTCATTGTCAACAGTTTCTTCGGTAGCACCAGAGTCGTTATTTTGTCTTTCAGGAAGCTTATTTTCTAAAAATAATTTACGCCAACTGATTGGTTCTGCTTTCCTTAAATTTATTTCTACTTTACTACTCAGATAGGAAACTTTACTTTTTTCAACATCTATCACCTGTAAAAATTTAAATTCTTATAATAAAACATTTTATACTTTAAATAAATCAATAAAAACTATTTTAGCAGTAATTACTAAGTTTAAGTGGTTAATAAATTAAATTTATGAAACCTCCAAGCTACTTTAATTTCTAAACATTTATAAATAAAACTGGGAAAAGTCCCTGAAATAATTTTCATATTTGACTGTCAAACATGAAAATTAATTTATTTATTGCGTACACAAAAAGAAATGTCTTAAGACAATTGATATTCTCCCCCGAAAATAATGCCAGTAACAAAAGATTAAAATACAAATGACAAAGAATAAAAATCAATATACATGATAGGTTACATGGAAAAACTCGAGATGTTTATCGATGTAGTTAGCCTGGGCGAGAAGTTTGAGCAGTAATGTGTCACAAATGAAAGATTATAAGTGATTTATTGTTCAGAAAAGAAAAAAATATGATGAAAAGTACAGATAAAAAAAAAGTGTAATAAAGAAATTAAATTAAACTAACGTAAATAAATAAACTAACTTAAAAAATGAGTTCGGGATAACTTTTGCACTTTTATGTCCAATTTTTAAACTACTGAAATGTTGACGAAAGGAAATACATTTCCTTTAAATCGGTACAGGGTTGGGCATGCAGTTACAGCCAATGTTCCCTCTAATTTTTTTTGTAGATGGGTGGAACATATACTTCTCTGAGCAAAAAGAATTTTTGCTGAGCAGATTCTGAGCAACAAATTTTTCTGAGCATATACATATATAAAATCTTATTTTTTCCTATAAAAATTAAAATAATTAATTATAAAGTAGAGATTAAAATTCATTTCAAAACATACTTTCATACAAAATATTATCTTTTGTCAATGATTTAATCAAAATATATGTAGCAATAATCATGTTGCAGACAGAGTGAGAAATAAGTAAACAACAATTCAAATCAGTGTGCATGCTCGCCTGTGCGGCACATAAATTCTCATGCACAAAAACAATTTGAGCAGTGTGCGACCACGCAGCTTAGAGGGAACATTGGTTACAGCAAAGGCAATTGAAGAGCTAGGTAACGTGGCGTCATCTAGTCAGGATGAGGGACATAAATCTGGTTCCTTTTTCTTTAAACTCAAATAACTTTTCCATAATTCAACCATAATTCACCAAACTCTGCAAAAATATGAAGCAACTGTCTGGCTTTATATTCCAGAAAGCAGCACCCAAAAATGTCAAAATAGGCAAAAGTTGATACTTTTGTTTTTTGAATATATCTTTTCTCAGAGTTAATTATATTTTCCAAAATATAATTTATGCACATGCCAGGATTCTACTGAGTATTTTGGCACCAAAATCATCAAAATCTAACATGGGAATTTTTTTTAAAAATCAGACAATAAAGTGCAAAAGTTATCCCAGAAGCCTGGGCTTTGTCCAGGCAATTATATTATATTTATATCTTCTTTACAAAAAAACAGCTTATAAAGTCACTTATCCTAAATTTTTTAATATAAAAAAAAATAAACTTACTCCACATAATAGAAGGTGCAAATCAAACACAGATTTTTCTTCCCCAAATACAATATGTATTGATAATTTTACTGGGTTGGCATCAATACAGGATAAATCAGGATCAGGAAGTTTAGAATAAACAGATACAACAACTTGTGATCCAGTTTGATGCCAATCATATCTACAGCTAACTTGGCTCTCCTAAGGAAAAAAGATTTATATAAAATTTCAATAGATAATTTTTTACTAATGTCAGAAAACTTAGCAAAAAAATAATGTTTGTATTTTAAAATAGAATATCTTCTACATAACTATTTTATAATAATAGAATTATTTTTAAATCTAATTACTAAGGAAATAATATTAAAATTAAACTATTTGTTTTTTTTAAATAATTTTTTATCAATTTTTGCTATTTTTAAATCCAATTTCAATGTGTACTTATGTAATAAACTTTCTTGAGGAAAAATCTGGATTGCATCTATTGATATATTATTGATACAGGTTTGATAAAATTTTGCATATTTTAAACATTATTTAGTGTTTTCTTTTACTTTGCTTTCATTATAATTTACAGTTGAGTCCACTTAATACAGCACCAGATAAGGGAAACAGTTTGTTCAAGAGAACATTCTCCAATGTTTCTGATTTTCTTTCCTATGTTTTACGTGTAGCAAAATTCCTGTTAACAGAACACCAGTCCACATACATAAGAGAGTTTTATTCTAAGGAAGATTTATAAGGGTCTATCGTTAATCTTGGGTACACTTATTAAAAAGGTATCAAATATATGTGGAGAGCGGAACCCGATGGGGCGCCATCTGCCGACGAGAAGAGACAAGACGAGACTTGAGAGTAGCCAGACAATGGTTGAAAGAAAAGGCGGAAAAAAGATGGAAGACGAGTCCAGACAAGATGATTCAAATTTAATGTTCAATGTTTATGTCATTAATTGTAATGTCTAGTGTTACAATTAAATGTTAGTTTAGTAAGCAATTAAGTGTCTTTATTGGACTAAGCACAAGCAAAGTTTCAAAAGTAGGAGACAAGATGAAAAGAAAGTCCTACATATATATTATATGCATGCAGTGGCTTGTGGTGACATTTGATGATAGGCAAGCTGTGCTATCATTGGATAGAATCAATGGAAGTGTTATATGATATTTTGGTGTATAGCATCCATGAGCTAAACCACCAGAGGCTGCTGCTCTGTAAAACGGATGCACGAATGAGTGTAATCTGGCTGCTTTACATGATTCAAATATTTTTGCCATGGCAGGACTTGAAGCAGTCATGGCAATAAAAAAAAGTGAGAAAAGAGAGTTCACACTGAAAAAAAGCTAAAAAAGCTATTAGTGTTAAAATGAACAAAAACAGGCATTATTAAAAAAACACACAACGCACACATATTTTGTATCAATAACATTGCATATGATATTAGATTGATTATTAAGTGGACTGATAAGATTAAATATGAAAATAGTTAGGCTGAATTTATACTCCAGAAAAGTGACCAGTAAGACTGCATTAAGCCAGAACAGGCCCGCATTAAGTTTTCATGTGCCCCATACAGAATTCCCACCATTACACAGCAAAGCAAATGGAACAGTAACATAACTACCAGAATGTGTTTCCATATAACATGCCAAATTTCAAATGCCATTTATTTCAAGGTACATTTTTTGATTTCTTCATAAAAAAAATGTAATTAAAGAAAAAAAAAACAACTGGCAGAATCAGTGGGTTGCATGTTCATTATATAGCAGGGGTGGGCAAGCAAAAGTTCAGTGGGAGCCGAAATGTAGGTTTTGCAAAATGCATGGGAGCCGCAGTTCTGTACTTTTTTACTCTGTACTGCAGTTCTGTACCTCAATTTTATTATATAATATAAAACAAGTATTGAATTTTTTAATAAACATATTTTCACAAAATTGTGGAAATAAAACTGTAAAAATAATAATAAAAAGCAGAAATTAACACTTTCAGCAAGAGCCACATAAAACTCAAAAAGAGCCGCATGCGACTCTCGGAGTCACATTTGCCCATGTCTGTTATATAGCAATACCACTAGTAATTGTGACCCAATCATTTATTTGGTAATTTTATCAATATTTTTTAAATGATTAAAAATAAAATTACAGAATTCATTACTGGTAATACTAGTCTCACAAATCTATTCCCCCGAATACAATAAAACAATTTGTTAGTCATTCGACCCACAACTGACAGAGAAGAGAGTTTATGAAAACAATGTAATTAAACATTTAGCAGTTTGTCGTCCTTCACAGTGGGGAACCGGCAGAGTCTATTACTTTCACGGGAGAAAATATACAAAGTTTTCTACTACCCTCAAGTTAAAAAATAATACAATCCCATGAAATTTAACAAATCTGATGTTAATAAGTAAATGATGAAATTATTTACAGAGAGTTGATATTTGATAAGTTTAGTTTTTTGCTCTTATAGAACAAATTACGGAAATTATAAATAAAAATCTCATTTTTTAAAAATTAAAATCATAAAATTTCGCTTACAAAAGATCGAGATAGAAACGCGCGCTTTTTATTTTTATAATCGCTTTGTTTTATTAGACACAGATATTATTCTTATATAGATTTATTAATTATAATAAACATACATTATGTATAAAATTACATTAAAATAACACTGTAATTAACGTCTGAAATGAAAAAGTAATTGAATCAAGTCTCGCCTCCATATTAATTAACGTGCATTGGTGTAGCCAGAGTTTGTTATGGGGGGCCTAGAGGCTGTAATTTTCTGGGGACCCGCTCTGTGGGTCCATCTGGAAACCCCTCACACCACGCGACATCACCCGGGCTTTGCAGGACACCACCATCGGCACCCTGACAGATTCCTGGTCAGCAGTGCTCCGCAACAAAGGCCAGGACCACCTACGCCCTTTCGCCCCCTGGAGGTACAGTTGCGCGTCATCTCGCCACGCGGAGACGCTTTTGGCCCAGCTCCAGACCGAGATGGCCCCATTACATGCTTTCCTTTACTCACAGCATCTACACTACTCCCCGGGGTGTCCCCATTGTGGCGCAGCAGAAACTACACTTCATTACTGGCTACATTGCCCCAAATACACTATAGCCCACAAGGACCTAGGCAACACGATGACCCTAAACATGTCTCTGGTGCGCACGCTGACACCTATCTACTGGCCGCCGGCCTCCATCACTCCTAGTCAACACGTGGCGGCGCTGGAGCGCTACATTAGCCTCACTAGCCGTTTCGCTTAGCAACTGGCAACGTTCGGTCGGAGAAAGAGCCGCAAAGGCTATAATCTCCATATTAAATTGAATAAGAAGAAGAAGAATTTTCTGGGGAGGGGCACCAGGTTAACTGGGGGGGCGTGCCCACCCATGCCCCTTCCTGGTTACGCCCATGTTAACGCGCCACAGTAATTAATTGATCACGTTGCATCAAATTAAATAATTTATAAAAATTAAAATAATAAATACGTTTATAAAATAATTGGCTGTATCTGTTCGCAATGATAATGTAAAACACACTGTACTTATAGTTTAGCATTTCCGATATTTAATTTATTTTTGAATTTTAAAATATAAGAAAAACAATTTTTTAAATAAAGTTTTACGCATTTATATCTGCAACTTTAGATAATACAAAGATATAAGAATCCATCAAAAAAGTTAGTTAATAATAATTAAAATCGAGAAAAAATATAAGTTTCTTTCGAGGTAAGGAAACTTGTAAAAAGTCAGGTATGCGATCACGTGACGCCCATCTCCCCACTTTGCGTAACCAAACGGTTGAGGTTGAAATAAAACCCCAGCAGAAGTAAAAACGAACATCGGCGCATGTATAGGACAATAAACTTGAACGGGAGCGAAGATGAGACATGACACCATGTAATTTATGCTAATTACTTTCTAATATTAAAAAATTAAAATCTTCAATAAATTATAATTAAATTAATTTTTTGACTGAGTTCGACTAGAAGCATATCAAAAAGCTAGATTAAAGTGAAAATAGCGGTTTTTCGACGCTAAATATTTACAAATTAATTTTTTAATTTGGTGCCGGATTGACCGCAGCTGTTCGAATGCGCACGTGCGTGACGAGTTTTATAGTTTCTGTCGAAATGGAAAATGAAGGACACCGTTAGAATACAGAAAACCATGGTGCATGCCAAATATATAAGCACCCACTTAAAACCAAACTTTTGTCTTTGTCTAAAGATTGACAATCTTTAGACAAAGACAAAAGTTTGGTTTTAAGTGATTACAGAAGTTATTAATATTTAGGATATTAGTTTAAAATCTTGTATTTCCTGGCACGAGATTCGCTCGATCTTTAATTTTACAGAGTGCTAGAAAGATACAAGCTTTGAAACGAGTGTCCTACAACGTTTTATTTAATAATAACAGTAGAAATCAAATTTATTATCGCTCAACAATTATTATTTTCGGTTTTTCTACGGTAGTCAAAAACGAGTAATGTCATCATTTAAGCTAAAGAATAGCAGGCAGTTGGGAAGAAGTTTGCTTAGCAACTTACTTCAGAAAGTATTGGGTTCTATACGATTTTCCGTTGCTAAAACAGGAGTTTCTACTGTTAGTATTAAATAAAATCTATTTCTTTCTTTTGTCCACTGCACTTAAATAAATACAAATGCTAAAAATAATGCTGTATAAAAATCACTCTTAACGCTGAACTAGAAGTGTACTTATGTCTTAATGCAGTGTGATTATATCGAAGTGCCGCGGAGATCGGTATTTCACAAGGATACAAGCAAGGAGAACCCACATGCAAATTCCTACAGCATGTGCAGAGTATCAAGCTTTGGGAAGCTCCTCGTTTTGTTAGTTTATATAAATGTAGTACACTACATGTGTATACGACAGTGCCTTATCATGTCACGCACAGTCCATAAGGCATATGGGGACGTGCTGATCGCTATTTCGCTCCTGAGCGCATTTATGAAAAAAAAATTTCACATGGGAAGTGAAAAAAGCTAAAAAAGTGAGTTTTTCTCAGAAAAAGCTAAAAAAGAAAGGAGCTATGAAAAAAAGCTAAAAAAAGAGAGTCACTTTAAGCCCTGCCATGGAAGCTGTCCTGTATTCAACAATACAGAGCTTCCAATGGGAATATGCGTATATGAATTTATATTCAAATATACAATAGCAATCTTATCATTGTTTTTCACGTGTATAGATTTTTGTAATAAGATACATAATGCGGTTATAATAAAATATTAATTTTAATTAATTCAAAGTATGTTAAAATATAAAATAATTGCACAATATGTATTTATATTTTAGAAAATACAAGGAAAGTGGTGCTTCCACAGCTTCCATGGATGGCATGCTACTGTACGCATGTATGTATAAACAGAACATATCACATGTACCAGCACATTCCATCTCAAGAAGACAAGCAAGAAATGATAAGCAACCAGATTTCAGAAGTCAAACGAAGTCTTACTTGTCAGTACTGTATTTATTTGTTTTTATATTATGCTTCTCATTAGAGAGCATTCAGAAATTTTGGAGCATGAATGTTCATATTTTTTCACTAGACCTCTTAATGTATCTCTGGGAATAATTAAAAGTAATATGACTGGTAAATATACTGTAGTTACTGGTTATTTGATGAACTACAAAATTGATGATATAAGAATTGAAACAAATATGTAAGAACAGTAAATTATGAGATAATGAATTTTACTATTTCTAAGTGTTATCATTTATATAGAGCTCCTAAGACAAAGTGAAAAGAATCAAATAGCATTAACCACTCTCTGGGTGATTTGCTGCCTTATCCTAAGTAACAAGTTGAGATAAGAAGCATGATTCAGTGATTTAAAGGGTGCTCTTAAGAAAACTCAACTGCATTATTATTTATATTTAATGATATTTTTCATAATTTTATACTGAATGGTGTATCATATAACATTAATCATTATTCACTATACATTAAGAAAGAATTAGAACAAACTATTTAATTCATACATAATTCACATTATATATGAATTAAATATAATGATATTAAATATTAATCAGTTGAATTGTTTTCTTTCTTTTCCATTTAATTTTGATAGCATGTTATTACTTAAATTCATTTAAAACATTTTTTTGCTTGATACATTCTTTCCCATTATTAAAACTATAACTATGATATTTAATAATATGAATAATGTATTAAATCATGTGTACTTTTTGATCTTAAAATATTTTTATTATACAGTAGAACCTCACTTAACTAGCATAATTCATTCCAGAGTCTTACTCGTAATGCAAAACACTCATTAAGCAACACAATTTTTCTCATAGAAGTTAATGTAAAATACGATAATGCGTTCTACCCGAAAAAATATTCAAATGTTTTATGTATAGCATTTATTCAAAAAAATTGTACAATATACACTGTTAAGGAGCGTGAATCATTATCATCTTTTCTTCTAGTGCAGAATGAACCATCCTGGAATGAGAATTGCAGAAAAAAAAAAAAAAAATCACAGCTAATATGTTTAATAAACACTCCAAATGATATGCCAATTCTTGGGTTATGTAAAGGCTATAATTAAATATTAGAAATTAATTAATTTGACTAGAGGTAGACAGTTATGTTTCCATCTCGTATTAAATTTAATAATCATAAATAGTTAATATTTAATTCAGACATTTCTAAACTTTAATTTGGAATCGGTCATTAAATTTAATGACCCAAGAATTTGGCATATTATTATTATATAATGGGCTCTGATTGTTGATGTTTATAAGTAATATGTGTGAACACAAGTTTGGAAAAATATGTGATCACAAGCAACACTAAGATACTAGCGGAACGAGTGCTAAACACAGACTGATGGAACATGCCACATGTGCACAATTGGGGACTTTCCCTCTCCTCATCACTCGTTATGCGAAACATTGCTCATTAAGTGAGGCAAATACAATTTGTTTTGCTTATTATGTGAAATACTCGTTGTGTGAGGTGCTCGTTAAGCGAGGTTCCACTGTATATGATTTAGAAAATATCTCTTTCTTTAATCTCAATATGTAACCAGTTCAAACACTGTTATTTTCTAGGAATTATAACATCCGCAAACTCCATAATTACTAGCGAATCAACAACTTTACTTTACCCAGATGCATTTTGGAAATTACAATAATAATATTTCCCTCCTCAGTGGATTTTCTTCCATACAAGCTAAACAAGGCACAAACACTTTTTCTACACTCCAATTTTTCAATATTTCAAGCATTTTGACTACTTTCATATTAAAATCATTTATTTTCTGTGTTCTTTTCATTAACAATACTTTATTATACACAGTCCTTGCCAGCATTAAATATTGTTAATGAAAAGAACACAAGGAAAAACTAAACTAGTCAAAACTGTTGAATATTGAAAAATTGGAGTGTAGAAAAAGCATTTGTGCCTTGTTTAGCTTGTATAGAAGAAAACCCACTGAGGAGGGAACTATTGTTATTGTAATTTTCAAAATGCATCTGGGTAAAATAAAGTTGTTGATTGGCTGGTAATTATGAAGTCTGTGGATGTGATAATTCCTAGAAAATAACGATGTTTGAACCAATTACATATTGAGATATGATTTATTGTTTTTAGAATTTTGTAAGTATTTTGTAAATCAAAATATTTGCTCTAAAATTTTCTTGAATCTGTTCTAAAATACTATTGAAAAACACTTCAATAAAAGCCATACAAAGCACATCATAATTATATGACAAATTCATCAACATGCAGATCTTATATTAAATTCATATTACTGAACTGTATATGCATTATTCATATTTTACAGAATTACTTAAATGTACTCTCTAAACCCATTTTTTAACCATATGCTTTTCTGAAAATCAATTACTGCACATATAAATTAATATTATGAGAAAATTTCATGATTAAATAGTTTATAAAAAGTAAATAACCCTACATAAAGAAGAAGAAAAAAAATGTTTAATGTACAGTCAAACCTGTTTTTATGCGGTGGATAGGGTCCACATAAAAAAAGTCTCACATAGAAAATAACTCAAAACCGTACAAAATAGAATTTATTGACAACAGATGTCAGCACTTGACTGCATCGTCTCGTCTATCATCTGTTTTACATATTTTTGTTCAGGTGGTGTTTTGTTGACTTAAAAAATAAATTATTTCATTTTTTCGCATATTCATGCAATAATATTACTATAATAAGTTCATTTATGTTATAATAAGTTTATTTAGCTATAATAAGTCAACGTGAGACATGATAAATCGCACAAGACTAGTCGCCAACTATACCACACAAAAAAAATCGCATTAAAAAAATCGCACAAAAAAGACCGCATAAAAACAGGTTTGACTGTATGTGTTACAGTCCTTTATGTATTAAAGGAATGCACAACCAAATATTTTGATCAAATAATAAAAGGGAAAAAATAAGCCCTCTAATTTTAAAATGATTAACAGAAGCATTCATACGCAATATTTTATCTATTTACAGTAAAAATAAGGTATCTAAATTTAATAAAAATTTTTTATTATTATAAATGCTCATATTAACAAATAAAAACACAAAAATTTTAAGGCATTAAATACTTGCTAAACAATGTATAATTTTAAGATTTCAGTATAATTATAATTACTATTAATTAATAGTAATTCATCCAGTGTAAGCAGCTAACTCTAAATTTTGTAGTTTTTCAAAATATTCCTACTATATTCAACATGATTGCCCACCAAAAATAGCAAATTTTTGCTTGTTCCAATTTTCAGGTCCCATTTTTTTTTTAAAATCATGGTTTGACAGTTGCTTTATGATTCCATACCTATAATATGTATTTGAATTTATTATTACTACTATATTTTTAAACGTATTTGTTCATTTTTTTACATAGTCTTTTTGTTTGAATAATTTTGTTATTGCTTATTAATAATGAAGAACTGACACATTTACATGGTACAAAGTCTTCAAGAAAAAATTTAAAATTTTTATATTGAAATTTTACTATAATTCTCAAAATCCAATTCCAAACTAAATGATTTTTCCCTTCTTTTTAAAGAATACTCTAAAATAAAGTCTATTAAATATAATCTACTACATATACACATTGACATTAAAAATTAAAAGTATATAAGACTTAACTTTTCTTTCATCGTGTTTATAATTTGAAATATCACCTATTAAAATAGTTTACTATCTTTTAAGCTTGATTTTGATTAATTTTGAAAATAGCCTTTTAATTAATGCATTATATCTAGATTTAGAAAATTAATTAATGTTTTGAAAACTATATTCAAGTTAAATTCTTTGCTGTTACTCTAGAATTGATTTTAATGAATAGGATATGAATAGGATTATTTCAAAATTTCATATGTAAGAAATCTAACAACCTTATTTTCTGTAAAATATTTCATTGAAATAATTTTTAAATATAGGTTAGTAAAAAAACAGCATTCACACTATGATTTTCCTCAATAAAAGTCAGATTTATAATCAGTCGAAGTGTTTCAATAACAATGCAAGAACAATAATATAATTTTAAATAAATATCTTTAATATTTTATTAAATCCTTTTTACCTTTTTCTTAATCCAAGTATGACTACCTGTAGTACAGCCTTCTTGTTCTAAAAATGTTTCAAAATCGGTTGTCTTTCTCGTACAGCACGACCAGTACTTCAAACTAAGAATTGGCAATTTTTTCCAGTTGTATTTTATTAAAACATTTTATTGAAAGTTCAAGTTAAACAAATTGCATAAATTTTAATTAAGCATATAAATGAATAACTTACCCTTCATGAAATATAGGAACTCCAGGATGATAGTTACACACTGCAGCATTACTCATTTCTCCCTCATAACTCTATAATTATAAAAAATCAACATTCAAAATTAAAACTTATATATACATCTTATTTTAGAATAGAAGAGAATTATATTTGAAAAGAAGATTATCTGCTTTGCTACTGAAACAAATTAAATTTGTTTTTCTTAGTTGGACTATATTAAAAGGAATGTCTTAAAATAATATACAGTGGGTGATTGGTTAACGAACATAATCCATTCCAAGACTTTGTTTGCTATCTGAATTGTTCATTAACCGATTATCGATTTACCATAAGTTTTTATGGGAATTTGATTAATTCGTTCTGGAGATTCCAAAAAATAAAAATTATAAATAAACATTGTAAGAAAGTATATATGTAATAATAAAAATACATATATACACAGTCTTGCATTTTTATCAGTCATGTTTTTCCCATTTGTGGTTGTTAAAGAATCTGTCCAATGTCGATTGCTTTTCTCTCTTCTCAGGATTTTTCGGAAGTAATTAATAGCATTGTAATTGTAGAGATCTCCAAGCTTATTAACCTCATTCTGGTTTAGATGCCATTTGGATGCCCGTTGTTCTGACATCCTCCCACTTTTTCAAAAGCTCTTGAATTGGTTGAGACTTTTTGATATATCTTTCATAGCTAAGATTGTATTTACTGTAGACCTGGTCAAGCCATACTGCCTAGCAACATCAGACATCTTCTGCCCACTCTCTATCTTGGCTATTATCTCTTGCTTGGTTTCTACAGTGAGCACAGTTCTTGACACTCCACTCTTTTTATGCTCCACAATATTTTCAGTTTCTTTTTTAAATAATAAGTTCAGAAAAGCACTTACAAAAATTCAGAGAACAGAAATCAACTAGTGCACAAAAGTTATTTAAATGCAAGGCCTGGATGAAATTTGAAATTTGGTTGCTTATTCGAATTGTTAAACACAAGATCCTGTTATTAACGCAATCACTTGGCTTTTGACTACACCTTTATTTAGTTGATATGGTAACTAATTTTACACATTTCGGGCTTTTGCCCCTCATCAGTCAACTAAAAACAAGAATAGGATATACAACGTTAAAATTACTTTTACAAATAAATTGTGTAAATAATTTAAAATACACACATATATTTTACACGTACCAGTTTTTTGCCCCCCCCCAATATGGCATTTGTACATGCTTAAGTCTGTACATCACAAACTTGAAGAATAAGATGGTTATAGAACCATTATAAAATTATTTTATATCTGCTTGAAATGGTAAAATACTGTATAAAACAATGTATCAAAATACACAAAGTAGAACAAAAACTTACAGTTGGTTGTATTCTATTCTCTTATCGGAGACAATGAGTGTGTATTTTCTGGGCTCGTTCAGTTCACTATAAAGTTCTTTCAGGTAAATTTCTTCTCAACTGTTTGGTATAATTGGACATTGTGGAATGAAGTGATATTTCTTATTGTTTGTTATACTCAACATTTGCATAATCACGTAGAGTGGTTTTGAGATGAATCAAAGCCCTCTGGTGGTACTTTGATAGAAAAATTAAAATATAATATATTCAACCAGTTTTTATTTATATTTATACTTAGACTTTTGTTTATGCAATTTTTTGAGTTTATTATTGCTACGCTTTCTTTGAATTTTCTATTATATGTGTCTTTTTCTTTAAATAGAATTTTTACGTTGTTTTTGTCAATGCTGCAATTATTTATAAGACAGTGATCATGAAAAACTGATTGCATTCGATGGTATTTCATATCTGCCATGTGTTCTTTAATATGTATTTTTAATTTTCGTTTTGTTTCACCGTTATAAGTATTTTGAGTTTCGCAAGTGCATGGAATTTGGTAGACTACGTTTTTTATTTCTTCTATATTTTCTTTTGATTTTTCTTCATTTCTTTTACTTGTTATTCGAGATTTTAGTTTTTTGTATGTTGGTGCTAATTTTATATTTATTTTCTTCATTTTGTTACTTATTTCTTCGTATAATCCTTTTATGTATGGAAAACTTGTATATTTTATATCAGGGTTTTTTACTTTACTGATCTGTTTTTTGTTGGATATTATTTCTTCTATTTCTTTTTCCCATGTATTTATAAGTCGATTTGGGTATCCTTCTAGAATGAATTTCTTCTTTAAGTTATTTAAATGCTTTTGTATATTTATAGAGTTGCTGGTTCTATTTTTAATTTTCCTGTACTCCATATTGAAGACATTTTGTTTACTACATAATGGTATTTGAGAATTACAGTTAATAGTTTTTGTAATAGTGCAACATTTTTTGAAGGGTTCAAATTCAAGGTTATCTGTATTTCTTTTGATCGTAATATCTAGATAATTTAGATCATTATGTATACTGTCTTCCTCTTCAATTTTGAACTTGATATTATCCTGTATATTGTTTATAAGCGTGTTTATCTCTTCTATTGTAATTGTGGAGGTATCGTATATAATTATATCATCATCTACGTAACGTTTGTAAAACCTTATTCCTTGTATTTCGTTTATTTTCTTGTCTATGTCTATTATTATGATTTCTGCGAGTTTTGGGCCAATGACCGATCCCATACTTATACCTTATTCTTGTGTGTAATAGTTACCATCATATTTGAAATAGTTACTTTTTAAGTGAATTCTATTAAATTTATTATTTCTGGTTCTATATTAAGTTCCCTTAGTTTTTGTTCTATTATCTCCCATGTTATTGACGGGTACATATCCGTAATATCTAGACTGGCAATTTTTAGATTTTTCTCTATTTTGATTTCTCTGATATCATTAAGAAGTTCGTCTGTATTCATTATGGCAAACATGGAGTTTTGAATAGACCGTAGTTGCTGTTTTAGGAAGTTTTCTAAATTGTAGAAAGTTGCGTATTTGAAGTCGACTATTGGTCGTATTTTTTCCCCTGGTTTATGGGTCTTCAGGTGTATATTTAATTTCGGTGTGCGGTCATTATTATCATTTAAAATAAAGTCTTCTTCGCTTTTGGTTAGTTTGTTTAGTTTTTGTAATTTGTTGATTCTACTTTTTAGTTCTTTTTGTATTATCTCTTTTGGGTCGATTGGGAGTAGTTGGAATTTTTCACTTGTACTAAATCATATTTTTTCTTTTTTACCCAGTCTGAATGCACTATAATTAGTGGCTTCAACTTGTTGGCTTTAATTATATCTAATTTATTATCTAGCAGAAATTTTCTTATTCGATTGATTTTATTATTGTAGCTATAATAGTACAGTAGAGCGTCGATAAGTGGAACGTCAGTAAGTGGAATGGCCGGAAAGTGGAACGATTTTCAGTCAGACTGTGTTGTGCTGAATCGAATGTTTTTGATACTAAATTTACTTCTAAAGTATAATTTTCATGTTTTTTATATTCTTTAATATATTTATTTTGTTTGTACAAAATGCAGAAATAATTTTTAACGATACGATAGCCTCGATGATTATTATAAAAATTTTCGTTAGGCTTAAAATCGACGAAAATTCAACACGAAGCGACACGCAACGGAGAAAAATTCAACAGGAAGCGATACGCAACGGAGAAAAATTTGAACATCGGACAGGTTAATGTATTTTTTCATACAAAGTCGGAAACTGGAACAAATCATTAACTGGAAGGACCCCAGTCCCCAATTGGTTCCATTTATCGACGCTCTACTGTATTTGTCCTTTATTACTTTTTTTCCCTTTTCTGTCATTATATATTTCTTCAGTGTATTACTAAGGTTCATTTTCATGAACTGTGACTCCATATCCTGAAGTCTGTTGCATATCTTGTCTAGATTCGGTATAATTGTTAAGGTTTCCCACTTGTTTGGGCAACTATAATCTAATCCTTTCTGTAGAATTTCAAGGATTTCCTCCGGAATGTAAAAAATAAAAAAATAATAATAAAAAAAAACGTAGTCTACCAAATTCCATGCACTTGCGAAACTCAAAATACTTATATCGATGAAACAAAACGAAAATTAAAAATACATATTAAAGAACACATGGCAGATATGAAATACCATCGAATGCAATCAGTTTTTCATGATCACTGTCTTATAAATAATTGCAACATTGACAAAAACAACGTAAAAATTCTATTTAAAGAAAAAGACACACATAATTCACAGAAAATTCAAAGAAAGCTTAGCAATAATAAACTCAAAAAATTGCATAAACAAAAATCTAAGTATAAATATAAATAAAAACTGGTTGAATGAATATATTATAGTTTAATTTTTCTATCAAAATACCACCAAAGGGCTTTGATTCATCTCAAAACCACTCTACGTGATTATGCAAATGTTGAGTATAACAAACAATAAGAAATATCACTTCATTCCACAATGTCCAATTATACCAAACAGTTGAGAAGAAATTTACCTGAAAGAACTTTATAGTGAACTGAACGAGCCCAGAAAATATACACTCATTGTCTCCGATAAGAGAATAGAATACAACCAACTGTAAGTTTTTGTTTTACTTTGTGTATTTTGATACATTGTTTTATACATTATTTTACCATTTTAAACAGATATAAAATAATATAAAATCTGCCAGGACAAATAGTATTATTTACAGAAAAATATATTTCCTTTGACCATACATACATAGATGGGTCCAATCTACTTTCTGTCCCTTCACACGCTGCACGAGGCAATAACAAATTCCACACGGCGAAGTCGACCCCTCTTTTGAGGCTCTCATTCGCCGCCAATATGCAAAATAGCCAACAACGTCCTCCAGCGGTAGCACATCGATTTAATAATTACATTTACAAATTACATTCTGTAAATAATACTATTTGTCCTGGCAGATTTTATATTTTTATTATTAAATGTAATTATTAAATCGATGTGCTACCGCTGAAGGACGTTGTTGGCTATTTTGCATATTGGCGGCGAATGAGAGCCTCAAAAGAGGGGTCGACTTCGCCATGTGGAATTTGTTATTGCCTCGTGCAGCATGTGAAGGGACAGAAAGTTGATTGGACCCATCTATGTATGTATGGTCAAAGGAAATATATTTTTCTGTAAATAATACTATTTGTCCTGGCAGATTTTATATTTTTATTATTAAATGTAATTATTAAATCGATGTGCTACCGCTGGAGGACGTTGTTGGCTATTTTGCATATTTATATGCATACACTTAACACCTTATTCTTGCCGAGAAATATAAATTTATTTAAAACAAACAAACGTTTTCAGCCTGATTCACAGGCCATCTTCAGGTTTAGAATACATTTGAATTAAAAAATTCTATCATTGGAACACAAAATTCAAAATTAAAAATTAACAAGAAACATTTAAACAAAAAATTAAATAACATAAATACCAATAAAACTAAAACATAAAAATATATAAACATGCAAGAAACGAATATATAAGTATTAATAAATGCAATACTAAGACATTCAATAAAACCGCTATAACTATTGGTTAGAGCCCTTATTAAACTTAAGGGCTCTAACCAATAGTTATAGCGGTTTTATTGAATGTCTTAGTATTGCATTTATTAATACTTATATATTCGTTTCTTGCATGTTTATATATTTTTATGTTTTAGTTTTATTGGTATTTATGTTATTTAATTTTTTGTTTAAATGTTTCTTGTTAATTTTTAATTTTGAATTTTGTGTTCCAATGATAGAATTTTTTAATTCAAATGTATTCTAAACCTGAAGATGGCCTGTGAATCAGGCTGAAAACGTTTGTTTGTTTTAAATAAATTTATATTTCTCGGCAAGAATAAGGTGTTAAGTGTATGCATATAAATATGCAAAATAGCCAACAACGTCCTCCAGCGGTAGCACATCGATTTAATAATTACATTTAATAATAAAAATATAAAATCTGCCAGGACAAATAGTATTATTTACAGAAAAATATATTTCCTTTGACCATACATACATAGATGGGTCCAATCAACTTTCTGTCCCTTCACATGCTGCACGAGGCAATAACAAATTCCACATGGCGAAGTCGACCCCTCTTTTGAGGCTCTCATTCGCCGCCAATATGCAAAATAGCCAACAACGTCCTTCAGCGGTAGCACATCGATTTAATAATTACATTTAATAATAAAAATATAAAATCTGCCAGGACAAATAGTATTATTTACAGAATGTAATTTGTAAATGTAATTATTAAATCGATGTGCTACCGCTGGAGGACGTTGTTGGCTATTTTGCATATTGGCGGCGAATGAGAGCCTCAAAAGAGGGGTCGACTTCGCCGTGTGGAATTTGTTATTGCCTCGTGCAGCGTGTGAAGGGACAGAAAGTAGATTGGACCCACCTATGTATGTATGGTCAAAGGAAATATATTTTTCTGTAAATAATAGATATAAAATAATTTTATAATGGTTCTATAACCATCTTATTCTTCAAGTTTGTGATGTACAGACTTAAGCATGTACAAATGCCATATTGGGGGGGGGCAAAAAACTGGTACGTGTAAAATATATGTGTGTATTTTAAATTATTTACACAATTTATTTGTAAAAGTAATTTTAACGTTGTATATCCTATTCTTGTTTTTAGTTGACTGATGAGGGGCAAAAGCCTGAAATGTGTAAAATTAGTTACCATATCAACTAAATAAAGGTGTAGTCAAAAGCCAAGTGATTGCGTTAATAACAGGATCTTGTGTTTAACAATTCGAATAAGCAATCTAGCACAACACGGTTTCTCTACGACTTGAAATTTGGTATTAAAACGTTAACGAATATCTGATGGGACAGTTAATCTCTCGCCTTTTGTAAATAAAAACTGACGCAAAACTTAACAAGTACCCACCTGATAGTCTCGTAAAGACTATAAAAAATTATTTGTCAGAAAGGTAAACAAAAGACTGAAATTACAAGGGAGAGTTTCAAAATTCGGAGGAATTCTATCTGATCAGTATCAGGTTGAGCGTCGATGTCTCCAAAGCTCCAAAAAGTTTCGAATTGTCACCTGGAGACAAGGGAAGACCAATCACTATTTTATCAGTCGAATTCACTATTTTATGTTGCTTCTTTTTCTGTATGTTCTGTGAAGTGTTTGTTATCCGAACATAAAAATCTTTCGCAAACATGTTCGTTATCCGATTTGTTTGTTAACCGATTACCCACTATAGTTTGATTTATATTGTCTTTATTGTAAAAATTATGGAAGAATGTATCAAGAAATTAGGAATTACATTATTGTAATATTGTTTTCTAAGTTAAATTGTTTACATATTACTAATTGTAAGCTATACTAACTCTCACTGAATTATTATTTTTGTTTATAATTAATTACTTGGAAAAAATCATTTAGATAGAATGCACTTGCTAAATGGTTCACCCAATAGCAAAAATAAATGACATAGTTGATTATGTACATAAAATGAACTGAAATGAAAATAAAATTAAATGTACAGTTATTTCACTCTCATATTAGATATATGAGTAGTTGTGTATCCCTAATTTGTGGGATCTGCATTCATGGATTTGTGCTTTTGGCAGTAGTGATAGGAAAATTGTTATACTAAAAATTTGGCTACTGTTTACTGACTGCACTTACTCAAAATGATGCTGGATACACGTGTCTTCGGTGTCTCAGTACCCATCTGCTCCATTGTGGGCCTGGCTGAACCAATAATGGACTTGCTAAAAAAGCCCGTCTTAGTGCCCACAGTGCAGAAAGCATTAAAAAAGTTTCATAGTGATCATTATTTAATTAAGGAAAGCTTTGATCTGGTGAATACACCAATGCATGCCTTGTGCTGATATGATATAATTTTGACACAATATTTTCAGAAATGCAAGTCTGAAATATTAATTATTATTGTAAAGCAAAATTGAAACCTTTTAAACCCATTTAAATATTTTTCTGTTAATTATAAATAGTTGCTTGAGTGTTTAGGCATAGGTAGAAAACATCTGGGGCTATTGGGATGAGAGCGTAAATTTTGCAAATCCCATAAATATTTAGACCCGACCAATATTATAATAAGTTTTTATATTGAAGCTGTAGGATTATTGAAACTTCAATAAAATTTTACATTATAATACCTGTTTACATCCACCATTTTTACATGATGTTCCAATTGGAATAGAAGTACCATCAACACCTGAAAATTATAATAATTTTATTTGAATCCAATTCAATAAAAAAAATTCACATACTTAGGTTTGCTTTCTTTTCCTATTAAAATATATCAAACACTGATTTAAATAAACTGATTGTGTTATTAAATAGCAATCAACAAATCTAAATATAATGTAAAATAGTTTATAACAGTTAAATTATTTGATGAATAATAAACATTTCAATCATTTAATTTTCTTCAATATGGAAGTTAAAGATGACTGTAATAGGAATGGATAAATATTCATTTTTTAATTTTGATATAATTTGGTTTCACATTTTTTGTTACTTATCAGCTTGTTCATCCATTTCTACCAGTTTTTGTGATTGTACTTTCTTTTTTCAATGACTTCTGTTGAAATAACTGAAGATATTTGTTATTCAACAAATACTTTCACAAGTATTGGAAGGCAATAAATGTTAAGCATTTTATTATATAGTTAGTTAATTATTCATGACTTTTCTTTTTGGGAAATTTGTCTTGGAGATACTTTAAATATAAATTATATTTTAATAAACAGGATTTTATAGTTATACAATTAGCTCAGGATTATTTTAGTTCAATTCAAAATGTGAGCTTCAAGGTAATACAAACAAAATTGGAATAAAGGATAAAAATTGATTAAGGACTCAAACTTTGTTTGTATTACCTTGAAGTTCACATTTTGAATAGGATTTTATAGATAATAACATCTACTTAATTTTATATATTAAATCAATTAATTCAAAATGAATTTATTGCATACATTAAATGAAAACCTTTTACCTGTTTTATTTTCACTTTCTTTCACTGGATCTTTTATTTTATCTAATAATGGCTTTAAAGAAGAACCTACTGTTGAAGCAAGTTTTACCATGGTCAAATTTTCACTAGGTCTTTCCATAGGTTGTAAATTTTGGCATTTGGGAGCTTCATATTTATATACCTTTAAATAAAATAAGTTTCATAAACACAAATGCATTTAAAATATAATCCATTGATATGTTTGCAAGTAATTCCAAACATAGCAGAAGTCTTTTTTTTTTAACTATAGCTATGAAACAGCTGCATCGCTTTGAATGAATGAGACTGTATATGCAACAATTAATACATTTAATTAATTAGCCTAAACATCATTTTGTTGTTAAAGCTTTTAAAGATGCAATTTTATAACAAAAATATAGAAACACATAAAAATTAGATTATGACTAAAAATTAGTAAACAAGTCTCAGTTATTCAATGTTAATATAACATTACATTATTATTTTATTTGACTTAAATATTAATAAGAAATATAAATATAATCTTAATCCCTTCTCAGTCTAACTTTTTTCAGGATGACCACTAATTTTATATCAAATATCAAAAAATTGACATTTTTTTTTATCATTGATATTTGATATATAATTAATTTTTATGAAGTTATATGTAAAAGATTAGCTCTTACACTTTTTCTTTTTATAAAAATAAACTGATTTTTATTATATTATAATAATTTATATTACTTTATTATATTTACTTATTTATTATTTATTTAATGGTTTTTAATAATATTAATAAATAAAATAATTTTGATTATTTGTTTGAAAGAAAAACCACCAAAAACAATTTACATAGACATTCAGATTCAGAAAATAAACTACATTTTTCCATCAAAAACTGCAAAATAGTTTTTGTAACATTATGCCATTATTAGAGATATAGTGAAATAAACATTTAATGACATGAACATATCAGAGATGTTAAAATATACATCAAAGCCAAAAAATGATAACTGTATATGAATGTATGAGATGCAACAGTGACTGAGAAGGGGTTAATTCCCTTTTACTCAAAGAATTATCCCATTGTGTTGTGTTGGGTTATCCACCATTTTTGGAAACTGCTTTGTTGGCCAACACGATAACCGCGGAGAGGGGAAGATAAATGAGAGAATGCATTTTTTTTTCCCACACTTCTCACTATGGGCATGTCTTGTAAATGAGGTTTGGCAAATGAGCAGAACAAATATCGTCATCACAAGTTAACCAACTTTTGAATTCATTCCCTTGAGCCACAAATATCCAGACCAACTTGTCTTAAAAAATCAATTTTTAAAACTCAAAATGGCATTAAACTTAGCACAAACAAGTATTTTTACTCAGATCTGCATGAATCTCATTTGAAAATTTAACATATTACAGCACATCTGTGAATAATCATAAAAATTTTTATAATTATAATGAGAAAGTCATTTTATCATTATAAGTAAACATATTAAAAACAATTTTATATACTATTGTTTCAATTGAAATATAATTTTTTTTACATTTTAATCTGTTTTGCCAATACTTAAATATTTTTGCAGACTGCTGGCCTCGATTTGAAACTTGATAGCTGGATAGTTCAATCAACATTAACTCACTCATAATTGAAATTTTTAAAAAGAAGGCAAATTTATGAAACAAAAATTAATGAAATTACAAAAAAATTTAAATAAATTTAAATTTGATTATCTTTTGCACAAAACAACACTCAAACAATTTCTATAGTCATGTCACAAAAGAAAGAGAGTTGCAATTAATTTTAAAAATCAGAATTAAGAATTCAAAAAATGCAGGCAAAATTAAATAAATAAAAATTATTAAAAATAATAATTAAAATAAAAAATAATAATATTGGTTTGTTTGGAAAATTCATAGTCATTTTTAAGAGAAATAAAAGAAACTGTTTTAAGACTAAAAATATAAAAAATATAAAAAATACTTTTATTCCATTATGTATGTGCCATTCTTTTTAATGACGTGTTGCCATCTACAGGGGAGCTTCATGATACCTTCTTTGTAGAACTTTCCAGTTTTTCCCGTGAAAAACTGATCCATGTGGTTTTTGCAAGCTTCCAAAGTATCAAAGTTTTTATCATGAAGGGAATTTTGCAGAGAACGGAACAAATGGTAGTCTGATGGAGCAAGGTTGGATGAGTAAGAGGTTCCAAGCCTAGTTCCAATAATTTTTGGTGTGTTCATAAAGACGTGTGTGGTCTGGCATTACCTTGATGAAACACAATACCTTTTCTATTGGCCAGTTCTGGACATTTTTCTTTAATTGCCATGTTCAGTTTATCCAATTGGGAACAATACTTATCAAAATCAATTGTTTGATTCTATGGAGTAAGCTCATAGTACAGGATTCCTTTCCAATCCCACCAGACAGAGAGCATGATCTTCTTTGGATGAAGACCAGCCTTTGGAGTTTTTAATGATAGTTCATTTTTCTTACCCATGATCATTTTCGGCTGATGTTGTTATAAACGATCCACTTTTCATCACCTGTCACTAAATGCTTCAGAAAAGGGTCATTTTCATTTCGTCTTTCAAGAGAATCACAAATGGAGATGCGATCCAGTAAGTTCTTTTCCGTTAAGTCGTGAGGTATCCAAATGTCGTAACAATTCATGTATCCGAGCTTCTTTAGATGTTGAAATACAGTATTGTTTGATGACTTCACTACGTATACAATCTCTCCAGTTGTGTAATGAGGGTTTTCATCCAATAATTCTTTAATCTGGTCCTCTTCAATAACGGTCTTTCTGAGTAGGGAGCATCTTCAAGGCTGAAATTACCCACTTTAAATTTTGCAAACCATTTTTGGAACAATTGATTCTGCTACAGCACTCCCACCATAAACATCACGTATCTTTTTTTTTGCTGTTTGTACAGCATTTTTGCCTTTACGATAAAAAAAAAGAAACAAGTGTCAATAATGCACATTGTTCACATCCATTTTTGCAATGAGACAAATTAAACAATATTTGAATAATCTTAATGGGTTTTTTTGTAACAGATGAGTCTCAAGGTCATTTATTGTAATATTCATTGGCTTGTACAATTCTAATCATTTTTCACGTCAATCAGTGTCTCAACTGTCAGCTATCAAAAATTGCTACAAACTTTCCAAACAACCCAATATAATAATTAAAACTCTGGCCTTTACACCAAAACCAAAAATCAATTGAAAATTAAAAGAATGTTTTAAAAACCATTTAAAAGTTGTTTGGAAATTTTAAAATTGTAAATCAAATTAATTTTTAAATTTACATTGTATATCTGAGGTGGTAACACCCCATACAAACTTTGCTTTTAACATTTTGCTTTCAATATACATGGTATAACAGAAGAGTGTAAAAAATTTGAGGGGTTGTAGAGGGGTTGTTAATTTTAAATTGAAAACTCTAAGGCCATTTTTTGATTTGAAGCATTCATTTTGAGTTATAAGCAATTTTAAAATATGACATCACTTCATGTTTAGTGAAATACCAACTGATGTACGAAAATATTTGTTGATACTTGCTGGTTAACGAATATCAAACTGGTTAGTTTGATATTCGTTACTTATTATCTGCAATTTTATTAATTTGTTACTTGGATTTTGAGTCTTTTTTGTAACAATATATGGCTTAACTTTATAAGTATGCTTCAGGCTAAGTTCCACAATTAGCCAAAATTTGCATATTCAAAAAAATGTTCTTAGAACATTACAAATATGGAATGTTTTAAACATTCCATGTTCAAGAGTCCACCATGAAAGATGTCACTTTGTGTATTGGGGCATCATGTACATTACTTTCTGCTTTGTCAACATGAAAATTTCCAATAAACTAAGTCTAATTAGTTTATTAGACTTAGTTTATTGAAAACTTTCATGCTAATTGTTAATGTTGCAATTTAAAAAATTTTTAATCTTTGAAACAAATAATTAATTTTCTTATAAAACATGGAAAAATCATTTTTAAGAATCGGAAATTGTGACAAGATTTTTTTTTATTCTGAAAAATGTCCAATTCCAATTAATCATCCCATCACTAGTTATTATACAAGTTAATAATGATATTTTTTAATAAATGAAAGATAAGAGATTATAAAACTATTTACCTCATCATTATTTGATTTTTCTATTTTTGGCTTTTCTGGTTCTGCTGGTTTCACATTATTATGAAAAGATTTAGTACATCCCTATAATAAATAATTTTCTTAAATTAGTAATTTATGCTGTTTAATAAAAATTATTGAAATTAAGAATATTTCTATACTTAAATTTCTTATTAAATCAAAAATTATTGGTTACATTACAAATATTATTATATTTAAAAAACAAAATTATATCAAGATAAAATATTAATTAAAATTATACAAAGTTTATTAACTATATTGTTAACATATTTATAATGTTGTGTACTACTTGGTATCAAATTTTTATCTTTCATGTTAGTCATCATGCTCTATAGTGAAACACTATCACAGTAAAATTCAAGGCTACTTAGCTGAACTATATATTTATAATTAGTAGTGTATATTTGATATGCAGCCATACATAAAGCATCTTTACTATCATTTACTCTTTCTGGAGCATAAATACTTCATATATCATTTGTCATCAAAATAAGTATACTGAATACATTTATGTTGATAGAATAAAAATTTATTATTGTTTATTTTTTAAGTAATTTATTAAGAAAAAATTAAGTATAAAAAACCATAAAATAAACTGGACTAAAAAATAATTTTTTCCAAATTAAGAATTTATTTTAAGGTAAAATAATTCCTTTTGAAACATCTGTAACAATAATAAGAGAAAAAACTAAGAAAAAAGCAAGCATAACAATAAGTGAACATTACATATGCATCTTTTTTCTTGTTGATTTTTCTGGATCTTGATGTTTGCCAAGTTAATGTTAGGATTTTGATCATCATCTACTAGGCATAGATTATTCTATAATGCAATTCTGATTTCCAGAAATAGAAGAACAGACATTGTAGCCTCTCAAAACTGTTGCAAATCTATTTTTTTTTCTATTGGTCTTGGCATGAAAAATCCATACACCCACACTTATTTCAAGATAAAGTTCAAAAGTGTAAGCTACAGTTAAGAGGTAAATTTTACAACATACAACACTAATCATCATGTATCTATCATCTGTGAATACCAAAAGAAATCATCACTATAATCTAATTTACCATAAATAATATCCTAGTAATCTATATAAATAAAAATGTAAATGTTGTTTGTTCCTAATAGCAAATCTCTGAAAGTTCTTCACCGATTGCTTTGAAATTTTGACACAATGTTGCATTCGAATACGTGCGTGTTTTTATATAATATAGATGTCGAAATTCCCCCCCCACAGAGGAGAGGGACAAAATTAAGAACTGGGCTTCTATTATACTATTTTAGATGTGGTTTTTTGCATTTTTGATTGTGTTTTAATAGGGTACGTCAAGAAAAAGTACACTAAGAAGGGATTTTTCAAAATTCCTCCATGTGGGGAAGTGTTATACATTTATAATAGATACATTTTGAGCCACAGCAATGCATGGCAATACTGCTAGTCTAAAATAAATTTTAAATCACTAAATCTAACAAATAATATATACATTCCAGGGTAAGAACGAAGAAACGTTTTCCATTGTAAATGGGTTAATGGTTATCTTTTCTCCATGTATTCATAAAATTTGCTTTACTTTTATTATGATTAAAAAATACAAAAAATATTTATTTTTATAATTTAAATAATATTTTCAATTAGCAAAACTATTTAAATACTAATGTAGTACCTAAACAAAAATATTTATTCATGGTTACATAAAATGAAATTAATAACTTTGAAACATGACTCCTCTCATAAGTAAATATAAATGACCCCTATATATAGTTAGATATAATATTGTAAAGATACAACAGATCCCAAATATAGGTATAACTGAAAAATACAGTTATTCAAAAAAATAATAAAATTTTTCTTTATATTGATATTTTTCTTATTATAGGAAATTACAACAGTTTATTTCATTATTATTTTATTAAAAGATGAAGTAATTCTTTATTCCCCAGAAATAATATAATAAAAAGCAGCAGCAAAAAAATTATCATTTAGTGTGTTTAATCTGATACATACTATATATACATACATACATACAAACTTATGAAAAAGCTAATAAAAAATAGTTTTTACTAGTTTTTTAGTTTATTTACTTTATATCTTTAAGGCTAATGTCAGACAAGTGTCAAAACAGATTGATGATGTTTTTTGGATCTATGGATATGAAAATTCATAGTGGCAAAGTTAGTCATCAGACAAGTGTACATTTCACTGAATTCATCAGTAGTCAGTTTCATTTTAGATGTGTATATATTGACAGAGAAATTGTAGATTGTGATGCACTGTTTTTTATTATGTACAGAAGTATTTAAAAACAAAAAACAACATTGACAATATTGGGTATGTCCTTTTGATTGTAACCAGCCTTCCTTTTTTCATTTCTGTCTTTATAAAGTTCAAATAAAGTTTCTTACAATTCTGGCCCCCCCTCACTAATTTGTATGATCATTTTACTTATATCAATGTGCATTTTTTAAAATATGCAGGTACCACACACCCTTCAGCAAAAAGGGCACAGACTCAGCACTTCCTTGAAACAATGTTACAATGTCCTTCATTTTTTATGCTTCCTCTGATGACTATAGGCTTGCAAGTCATCAGATGAAGCATACCACTCCCATGAGATCTGACCGCTCCCATGTGATTTTGCAATCCTGTGATGTCCATCAAAAACAATGAATGTAAAATCATGCTTGTCTGACAGCCTAAATAAATTATCATATAAATAAATAAATATAAATGAATAAGAAATCTCCATATTCAAAAATAAAACGATTATAACAACTTGCAATAAAACAGATCAAGAATAGAGATTCAATGAAAATTTGGTTTAGTTTTTAGACTATTTATTTTTATAAAACTTTTGTAATAATTATTCATGAAAATATAAATTTGGGTTTAAATAAAATTCTGTATAATTCAAAAAGAAATTAAATAATAAATTTTGAATAATTAAATAAAAATTACTATTTTACTACTTACAATATAATACTAAAAAAATTCAATAAAATAATAAAAATTAAAATGTAGACATTTTTTAAAAAATTGACGACAAAAAATATATAGAAGTTTTCAAGACCAATTATTTCCTTGAATGAAATGTTGAATAAAACAGATTTTGTAATTTACTAAATTCAACATTTTTAGACCATAATTTTTTCCAGGTCAGAAATAATACCTAAATTGGGCTTTAATAGAAATTATAAATATAAGTAAACTGCAGGACATTAAAATTGCAACACCAAGGTCACATACAATCATCTCAAATCTACAGGATGCATAGATCATGGGAGGACATATAACTAATTATCAGCACAGCACAAATGTAAATCATGTGTACCAGTAATGCTCTTTGATAACAATATTAGAAGGGGGAGACAGAGAGCTATTTTAAGTATTGGAATTGTGTTTATGACTGTTCATGTACACAGATGGCTTAAGTATGCCTCATCAAAGAATATACCAGCAACAGGTTTCCAATTTTAATAGAAGAATTATGGCATATCAAGACTGTGGATTATCCTTCTATGCAATTAATGCTCATATTAGAAGGAATGTGGCCTCAGTGATGCAAATGTGGAATCAGTGGGTCGAGGAGGAATGAATAAACCAAGTGAAGAACCCTAATGGATACATCACACCACCAAATGACAGGACAGATGTCTTATCCAGTTATTTATTGCAGATTGTACAGCCACATCACTAATCCTAGTTCAAGAATTAGTATTGCACAACATACCAGTCTCCATATGAATGGTTCAATGCCATCTGTAGCATCCAGGAATTTTTGCAAGGTGCCTATTGCTTCAGCTACCTTTTGTGTACCAGAGGCATCTGCAGCTGCAATGGAGAGATGAATGTTATGGCATTATCTTTTCAGACAAATCCCACTTCTCTCTGCACCAGTGTCTAGTGATACTGCAACAAAACACAAGTGAGGCCTGCATTATGCACAATCATACTGGTCCAGCACCTGGTGTTATATGGGTCATTGAATTCCAATCATGCTCATGCCTAGTATATATTCCTGGTAAATTGAACACCCATCATTACATCACTGAGGTGCAGGAACCTGTTGTCCCTTATCTTCAAGACCTGCCTGGGGCCACTTACCAAAAGAACAATGCATGACCATATGTGGCATGCATTGTCCAACAATACCTCAATGGCTACCATATTCCTACTTCCTTGGCCTATGAAATAACCACATCTTTCGCCTATTGAATACATGTGGTCCACGATCTCACATGATTGGGTTGTCACAGATGGCCCACAGCCACAACAAATGAACTATGGTAACATGTTGAAACAACATGAACTGACATTCCAGATACTCATCCAATATCTATCCTTTTCAATGTCAGGCTGTGTAGTAGCAATTACCACCACCCAGGTGGCTGCAGCTACTGATTTCTGTATGTTCCGCAGCTCAAACCAAGCTGAAACTGTATAATTTTGCCCTTGTTCCATAAATTATCTGTATAATACATACAGATCTGATAGCTTTTGTCTTCTTACATTACAATTATTAGCAGTGTATGTTCAGGTCACATGTGTCAATGGTTAGCAGTGTATGCAGTGTCAATGGTTAGTAGTCTTTTCATAATTTATACAAAATTATATGTAAATTTTTTTTAGCTAAATTGAAGTTTAAATGCTAATGCTATTGTGCAGTATTTTGATTAATTATATCGTAATTAATGTTGCATTGCCGATATTAAAAATTTAAAAACAAAATTTTAAATGTATAATAAAAATATATAATTAAAAAAAAATTCTATGCACAATAAACTAGAACTTTTCTATAATAAGTTTCAGACACATTTCTCTCTTTTCTAGCAATTTCTTTAATTAAATCAAAGAACTAACATTTTGATTTAATTAAAGAAATTGCTATAAGAGAGAAAGGTGTCTGAAACTTATTATAAAAAAACCTCTAACAATTTTTAAACAAGAACTTTGTTGTATTATTTGATTTTTCACTTTTTACATATTGTAGTTGCTAAGAGCATTAACTAAAAATTTGATAACTTATCCAACAATGATTGTGGATTTATCAATTATATCATGTAGCAATGCTTCATTTACAAGTTAAAATAAAACCAATGTTGAATTTTCTGGACTAAAGTAGATTTTACAGTAAAACAGCCTGCTTTCTCAATTAAATTGTTTGTATAATTAAAAATGCAGAATCTATACAATGTAAAATTTTGCATTAATAGTTATAAAGATTTGATTTCAAATGTGCACATATTAATTATAATTTTGTAAAATTTGCTTTAGTCCAGACTATATTTATTCTTGTTATCATTAATAGCTAAATTTACAGTATGTTAAAGCTTCACATTTTTTATTTCAACAAATGCATATTTGTAATAAACACCATTTAAACTTTGTGTTATTTAGTAATAGCTCATTACCAAATACCATTTGTCAATTTTTTTAGTAATAGCTCATTATTAAAAAAAATTGACAAAATGGCAAAGAGAAAATTTTAATATGTTGGAAATTTTATTCTTTAGATAAATTTCAGAAAACACTGGTTTGTCATAAAAAATTACAGAAAATTTAAATTTAGATTCTTAAAAACATATATTTTTTTCATACAGAAATTTTTGAAATGCAATGAAAATAAATTTATTTTATTTACATTATCATAATTCAAATTTAAAAAATGATAAAATTTTATTAGCACAAACTTAATAATAATAATAATAATAATAATAACAATTCCTGAATACAGACACACACACTGATACACTTCTTTAATTTCTGTTTTGGTTACTATGCCTTGACTTTGGTCCGGCATAGTACTTAGCCACCGGTGTTAACCGAGTATATCTAGCTTAACCCAACATAATAATAATAACTTTCCCGTGGTCACCACCTGGTCGTGGTGGGAGAGCCCAGTAATTTTACTGATCCATAGGGCAATGCAGGCTGGAGCACAAGCTCCTGGTAGGGACACCCATGCCAGTAAGGTCTATGGGGAGAAATGAAGCTAAGAGTGACCACACCCACATTCAGTGGCGATATTTACTATGGTGATAACTAGATCAAAGTGTGATACTGGCTCGGACGTCGCCCGGGTTAACAAGGTCCGCATTCGTGGGTTAGGCAGAGGCTCACGTTCGAAAAATAGGTCACAGTCTCCCTTGGTTACCGGTGGCGAAAGCAGTACCGGCCCAAGCATGGCTACTGCAATGCCCTCAACAGATGTGAGGAACCAACCCAGCCTTGGTGTTTCTGTGGCAATGCATCCACAGACCACAAAGGCTGGAAAACCACGCCAACGGATGAAATGGACAGTAGAAATGAACGAGTTTATCATCCGTAC